>NW_017729002.1:21029829-21036868 GCF_001723915.1 Gavialis gangeticus
CCCCACAGCTCAGTACTGCTTAGTATCTGTGTGTATTTCAGATAACTCCTACAAAGGATCCATGTGCTAATTAGCTCCCATACTCATGACTGGAACTGGGTGTTCTTGTCATGAGAACTGAGATTTATATTAAATTTATATGCAAATGGGTGATGTTTGCCAGATTTTTAAGGGTGGTGAAGAAATGGGAATAATTAGAAATGGGAAAGAAAGGCACAGCTCAGCTGTGGGAGCGAAGCAGAAGTTGAATGTATGCAGTGTAGCGGCTCACCATGACTGGAAAAAAGAGTCAGCGCTGAGTGGGACTGCTCAGTGGCCACTACTGTAATTCTTATTCCGATGGGCTACGCTAATCTATCCTTGTGGTAGGTTCCCATCATCATGTGTGTCCAATATGGGCATGTGTTTTATAGCTATGCTTAGTGTTGGCTACATTTAATCAACTTCATAGTTGGTTTCCATTCCTGAGCACATGCTGCTTTTGGCAGTAGTTTAATGATAGACAGTGTAGGTAATGAGGTTTCCTTGTATGCAAATATATGACAAGGGTTTTTTTCCCCCCATGTTGTTTGTATTTGAGTAAATATGGTAGTTATCTTCAGTTAAATCCTAGAGAAGGGTGGTAAGGTGTCTTTCTGCTGCTTCTTGAACCTTTTCTCCACCCACACTTCTTTCAAATGGGCCTAGTAGAAAAGAAAAATAACTGGAGACTATTTATTTCTTCCCTTTGTGTTATCTTTCCCCACTACAATGATACTTAGCACTATGTCCATTCTCTATATTTTCAAAGGGCGGCACAAACAGGTAACCATTCAAGTGAAATTCTAACTTTTTCTAAGTTCTTCATAGGCCCTTTCACAGCAGTTTATAAATGCCTGATGTATAGATACAATGGATACATAGTAAAATTGACTTTTGTAAGTTTTTGGCAGAACTAGAGTAAGAATATGGACATTCCTAGCTTACTGCTCTGTATTCAGTCCATTAGACTGCAGAGCATCTTCATTTTTTAAAAAACAGTGGGGTTAATACTATTAAAAAACCATTCAACTGACTAGTGAAAAGTGCTGGAGTTTGATATATCTCTGGGGAGAACAATTATTTCAGACAGAGGGCTGCTTACTGAGTTTTAGCAAGCTGTTGACGGCCACATGGGTAGCCCTGCCCCTTGACAGGTGTCCCACCCCCTGGTTGCCATCTTGTGACTGGAAGTCCTGCCCTTTAACCCTCGACCTTTGCCACCAGAAGTCCCTCCCCTTACCCCTGGAAATACTCCTTTCAGCAAGGGGCTTTGCCATCTCAGAACCAGAAAAATACCAAATTATATTCTAAAAATCAAACATCTACAACATTCATTAATTTGATTTAAAAAAATAGTGTTGTCCTGATTTACATGTGTTTGTGTAGTGTACACAGAGGTGGTTGCACAAAAGCATAAAATGAAGTCTTACTCTTGTATATTGTGGGGAGGTGTGGGGCATGGAGATAGGTTTCATAGACATTAGGGCTGGAAGGGACCTCGGAATATCATCGAGTCCCACCCCCTGCCCAAAGGGCAGGGAGTCATCTGGGGTCATAGGATCCCAGCAAGATAAGCATCCAATTTGCTCTTGAAGGTGTTCAATGCAGGTGCTTGAACCACCTCCGATGGCAGGCTGTTCCAGACCTTGGGGGCTCAGACAGTAAAGAAATTCTTCCTTATGTCCAGCCTGAAACAGTCTTGTAGTAGTTGGTGGGGGGGCTGTTAATGTGTGGGTATGTAGGGTGTGGGGGAGTGTGGGGGTGTGAGTGTGGGGTGAGGGAGCATGTGAGTGTGGATATGTGGGGTGTGGGTGGGTATGGGGTTTGTGGGGTGCTGTGTATGGGGGAGGATGGCTGGGTGTGTGAGTGGGTGTGGGGGTCTGCGTGTATGGCAGAGTGGGGGGGGTGTGGGTGCATGTGTATTGTGGGGTGTGCGTGTGGGACTCACCCTATGAACACTCTCTCACTGTGCTCACATACACAGAGTCTCTCCCTCCCTCACTGCTCGCGCTCTCTCTCTCCGTCTCTCTCTGTCTCTGTCTCTCTCTCTCTCTGTCTCTCTCATTGCACGGATGGACACACACATGCCCCCTCCCACTCCTGGCCCCAGGGTACCAGTGTGGGCCCCATGCTCCTGCAGTCTGGAGATGCAGCCATGTGGTGCGGGAGCAGTCCGAAAGCTGCAGCAGGCAGAGACTTCTGGTAGGTGGGGTGGGGCCAGGCTGGCCTTGTTGCTTGCTCCTGCTGGCTCCCCCTAGGTCTTTGAAAGGCAGCTAGGAGCAGATAAATATACATTTTCTAAATTTTTTAGGGGCCCTGTGGGCCACATAGAATGGCCTAGTGGGTTGGATGCAACCTGTGGGCTATATTTTGCCCACCCTTGATCTATTGGGAGATTGAAATATCTTGTCTTGAAGACCAGATGCTGAATGAAGAAGCTGCAATGATGTAGGCTTTCTCACTGTGCCTCAGTTTGGATGTAGAGGAAGCACTTCATTAAGCAAGTAAGCAGATTAATTATCATGCCAGTTTTTGCCTTAGTCTCTCTGCATGGGCCCCCAGTGAGGATGCACATTTTGGTTATGTATGACAGGGAAGTGCCATCTAAGAGCACCTGTTCATTTCACATAGCCACCAAACTGATCTTCTAACATAACTTCTTGTGATCACTACTGAGCTGGATTTGAACTCATGGGCTAAGTACTGTTAAAAATGTGGGCATGGTAGTTTGGAGCTAAGTGCAGGAGCTAAGCTGGCTGTTCTGAGCACATTACACTTCTAGCACTACTCTAGTCCAGCTCACTCAGGCCTGTGTGTACAGCCTGTCTGCAGGAAAAATGAAAGGAAATCAACTAACAGCTTGAAATTGATGGATGTAAGTTAAAGCATGTTCATGTCCCATGTGGATCCTCTCATTCATAAGTAAGTCAAAAATAGTTGGCATATCCTGGCTAGTGTTCAGATGTATAAAGTGAAAAAAATTAAAGATTCCAAATCATGAAAAGGCATAAGGCTGAAAAGGTGTGAGGTGTCAGTTGGGTGTATTCAGAGAAACCAGAATTTAGGACCAAGGGATATCCAGCTTCATAACTGAGATGGAGATTAAGGTTACATAGTTGGAGTCACTTATGTTTTACTGAATTGAGCTCCTTCTATTCTGACTGAGTTGGCAAAATCATTAACTGCTTCAAGGAAAGGAAGAGGATTAGCAAAGGAAAGAAGTCTCAGCATTGCCTTGAAAGGCAGTCAGACCAAGCCTCTTCTCTTACCAGGTGGCAGGATCTGCTCTATTCTAAAAGGGCAATTTGAATCTTGAGGGCCTTAACTTATCGACATTAATAGGAGTGTGGCAGGGAATTGTGTGTACCTGCCACTTTAAGGGCCTGGAGCTGGCAGCAGTCAGGTGCCTGATGAGGGCAGCCATTTTGGATTCAGGGCTGCCCATATAAGCAAGGTAGTTCTGCTGCTAGAGGTGAGGCAATAACATTGCCTGGCTGCTGATATCATCTGGTGGTAAGGGAGGAGCTGTAGGGGATGGTAAGGAGGCTCCTGATCCTGGGCATGACCTAAAACTGCACCCTGCTGGGAGTGGGTGGCCTGGTGGGGCTCCCAATGGTGCAGGAGCCCCCAGGAAATGCCAAGCCAGTTACCACCCCGGTGAAAGGTGAGTTGGGGCACCTTAGCCCTTAGCCCCCATGACTGGGTAGGTGACCCCTTTGTTTGGAGGGTCCAGAGGGTGGACCCTTGGGGAGTGAAGAAAGGGCCATAGACTCAAGGCCTGTCTGAGTTTCCCCTGACTGGCCCATGTTGGAGCCAGGACCAGAAGGGTCGAAGGGCTGGGGGGCCCACTGAGGGACACCCAAGAGCTGAGGGCCTGGGGTCCTGACCGGTCTGGAGGTGGTTCAGGGCTAATAGCTGAAGGTCCCGGTTGGGGGATCACACCTGAAGGGGAACCAGCTCAGGAAGATAAGTTGCCTGGTATGATGGTGGAAGAGGCCGCCTGAGGGGAGGAATCTAGGTGGGGTCCAGTAGTAGGATTCTGGGGCCCAGAGTGGGGGCTGGTGATTATGTGAACATTGAGATGCCATCTGCGAGGCTTGGGTTGCAGTGTAGGGGAGGAAGGGAGCCACAGATAGTGTCCCCTTGCATTGGGGCAGAAAATGGGCAGCCTCCCGCTTGATTAACATCTACTAATTAAATATTAACAACAAGGTGTGGCGAGCGAGAAGGTGGGCGGTTAGCCCAGGAACAGGTGCGCAGGCTGCAGGGAAAGCAGCTCCAAGCAGGCCCCCTGCTACAATGAGCCTTAGTTTTCTTAGCAGACAACACTGACCTACCACTAACAAAATAGGTAATTTGTTTTGAGGTGTTGCTTTTAACAGTTTAATTCTAATTTTAGTAATAATATATTTTGCCTGGGTTAGGGAAAAGAGAGTTTCTTGGTGTGTGTGTGTTTTTTGGGGGGGGTTTTAACTCTTCACTTGGTATCTCTGGCTGTAAGTCTCACTGGAGGTGTGACATGATATACACAAACAGAATAACCTCTTGGTGACAATCAGCACTAGCACTGGGTTCAACACTGTATTAGTAGTACATCCTCTGCTAGTGATGGTAACTTTTCTCATGGAGACCAGACCTCTGTGTTAGGCTAGGATGTAGAAATCTGCTTTTTCTGTAGCCTTTCAACTTCATTAAAATGACACTTTCTCTGGAATGATGAGGTGCTGATCTTGAAGCAGGAGGATGCTGAAAGTCCAGCTTTGGCAGACTGAGAGTAAAAGGGAAATTAGGAATAAGACACAAAAACAGATTACATTTAATAAAAGTCTGAGTGCAAAAATTGAAGATTCCACTTTGACTTGATATCGAATCCTTGATCATACAAGGAAAGTCTATAAGATAGACGGCCTAGAATTGAATTCAGGCTTCCTGTGGCTAATAAGTGACTTTATATAGAATTCCTTTTTGAAGAGATCATCTTTTTAATGAGTGAAAAAGGTTAATTCACTAAAACATCATTTTGTTAATAATTTTCAAGACTTATTTTCTATCCAGTGCAGGATGTATTCTTTATAATATTATATCCTTAATTAAACTACAATTTGTTCTACCTGTGTTTTAAAAGCTGTCTAGCCTTTTATAATAGAAGTCCAAACTAAGCATCAGTTTCATAGCATTTCTGTGGTGTAAGTTCTAATTGATGTAAAGAGCTGTATGGATTCTCTACTTGTTTAACATCTGGTTCACTAGGCTGACGGAGGATTTAGTTGTCACCCAGGTGGTGCGGTTATGCGTTATAGGGTAAGGGAAGGAAATGAGTTGGACATTAGCTGAATGAACACTTTCCCTTGTCTGATTCAGAGTGGTGTACAGTACTGGGTTGGAGGAGGCTACAGTTTTTCACCATGAATGATGAGCACTGGAGGAGGATGTAGGAAATTTAAGGGGAAACCTTAATGGCGACTGGAATTGAGTGGAAGGGAATCAAGAGAATTCCTATATGGACCGAGGGAGTCTGACCATAGACGTAAATATGGTTTGTTTATTATCAAAAGGAGTCTTTGAAGTCCTCAGCTGTTACCAGTTGAGATGCATTCAACAGTGTCTATCTTTTTTTTTTTTTTTCATAGTTTCCTATCTATTGATATGCTTTGCCAAAAACCCCACTCTCCTAAAAAAGCACAACTAGTTAATAGTATGTATCTTTCCCAGGGTATTTTGTAAGTATGCCTAATACTTTGGGCTCCATGAGATATAAAGATGGTAGCGATTGCTTATGTAGACAACTTAGCATCACAACTCTGAGGTTGAAGGTAGTATAATGTAAGCCAGTGGTTCTTAACCTTTTAGATTTGAGGCACCTCTCAGTAGGCTTGAGGCACCTCTCAGAAAATACTGGCTCTCTGTTCATTTATTTTTAAACTACTGAAAAATAATAAAGGGATTCTTCCATTGCAAAGAACTCAGAAAGCCTGCAACAGGTCAGAATGGTTTAACACTATGACTTTGTTTGAAATATCTGGCTTTAGCTTGTGGAAAGTCCAACAGTGGTAACATTGTATGGCACTTCAGGGTATAAGCATTATATAAATAGTTTTTATTCCATCCAGATAACACTCTTAGTGTTTAAATATTGTCTTATGCATACAGTGGTTATTTGGGGGTCATTCCATGTTACATTTCAACCCTTATTATTAATGAACTGAATGAGCTTGTGGTTGTTTACCTCATTTTACACATTTGTCTTCTCTTATCCCAGCAGGAATATTACTGGGCCTCCTGATCTGCACAGTCACATCCCCATTAGACACTTCTGGGACCAGAGTGAACCTAGGCTCTTTGTATGTGAAGCGATTCTTGAACCAAACCATCCATTTCTAGAAAAGACTCAAAACCAGACAAAGAGCTCAGAAAGCACAGTATGTTTTTTCTCATGCTTTTTTCTGTATTGTCTGTTAGTACTTGTCTTTGCTGAGGTGTAAGGATAGGCCTTCTGATGCAATGCACAAAAGGCATAAGCCAATTTTTTAAAGTATTTGTTGCCCTTTGCTTCAATTGGTTATAGTATATTTTTCCGCTAGTAGTAGCAAACAGAAGGAAATGAAGACCTGATGCTCTTCTTGTAAAGAACAATCAGAAAAAGTATTTAGTTTTTTATATATATTTGTGATAGTCTTCAAACACTAAAGAAGCAGAAAACATCTAGATAACTTTTTATTTCATTTTAAAAGGTGCCTATTCAGCAAAGCACTTAACACATGTTTAAAGAAGTAAGTAGGTTCATTGATTTCATTTGTGTATGTGTATCAAGACCTGCACCCATTGCAGAAATATTTACATTGCTAGTATACTGGGGTTATGACCCAAAATACTGTATATGAGCTTATACCGTGTATGAACCCCTGCCATTGCTGTGTGTCAGGATATCAAACAAATACTGCTCTTTAAAACCCACAGGAGTTTAGTACTAGTACAAGGTAGGCTAGGGAACAGTGATCATGAAATGATCCAGTTTGCT
>NW_017729002.1:21037336-21040898 GCF_001723915.1 Gavialis gangeticus
ATAGGCACCTGGCTGGGGTCTTGTGACCCCTGCCACCCCCGGTGCTTCTTCCTGCCCGTAGCAGGGGGTCAGACTAGATGATCTGTCTAGGTCCATTCTGACTCATTGATTCTATGAGTGTTTCTGACTTTATTGAACATTGTTTCACAGATGAAGTTAAATGAAAAGCAACCATAAACCAAATGAAATCCAAATTATGTACAATGCAATGTGTTGAGAAACATTTCGAGCTTCTAAAATGGCTCTGGAAGTGATGCAGGTTTAAAAATAAAAATGGGGAATATCAGTCATAAGTTCTTCTTAAACCTGAATCAGGTCTGTCAATGAGATTTCTGGAGCAGGAATGTCCTTCCAAGGACTTCCCTCTTCAGGGATGGGGAGGTTGGTTCCTGAAATGCAGAGGTGACTGGCCCTTAGCAGGAATATAATCTGAAGAACTGAATGACTTGTTGGCTGTTTACTGTGGGAAGGAAGTTTACTGTAACTCTGCCCTACCAGCAGGTGCGTATGGGTGTTATTTTATTTCTAAGTGAAGATTCTGCCAAGTGAAAATGGAAAATAAAAACTAAACTAAAAAGGATACTTCACCATAAAAACAAAACAATGCTTTATTTCCCTTTCCAGCCGGATGTTTTGATTATATCATTCTTCAGTACTGAAGAGCACGGCCTTTTGCTGCAGGATAGCTTTCCATTGCCTGTAGCCTACCAGTCTCTTCTGGGCATGGAGGTACCACACTATTACTTTGCAAAAAAGGTAAGAAATCACAGATAAACAGGGCATCCTGTGCAGTAACTACCCCTCCCATATACTGGGAACTTTTACTACACTAAAGGTCAAACAGAGCTTGGAGTAAGCAGGTGCAGCTCCAGTGCTGGTCTCTGGATCATATTTACCAGTGACATAACAGCAATAACAATATGAGTGCATTTGAAAATGTAATAAAATTTGTACGGATCTAGCATTTGGTGGGAGCATAAAGTTCAATGTACAAGCAGATGTAATGAAGTGGGTACAAGGAAAAGTAACCAAAAAAATGTAAAATAATCTTTGGTTTCTCTTTAATTTATGCCCTCCCAAATCTCTAATACTTTTGAGAGGTGAGATTGGGGTCCGAGTGTCAAATTTAATTCTGGCATAGGAGGGAACCATTTCTGTTGTCTTCAATAGGAACTAAAACCCATTTACATCAGGAGTAAAGTAATCCCCCACAGAATAACAAATGGCACGTTCACGGGTTAAAGGCAAGGTAGATTTGCGACTTGTAGACTAAATGAGAGATGTATAGCATAAGCTCTCTTGAGCCCTAGTTCACTTCATCAGATGCTGTCTGATTGCCTTATTAATGCAAGTTACAGGCAAGCATCTTATTACCTTTGGAAAGATTAGATATGGTTAATAACTTATCTCTTAAAAAAAAAAAAAAGGATTAAACAAGAAACCTGCACTTAGACTCTTCAGTGTTTGCAGTGTTTAGATTCACATCTGAGTTTTGTAAGATTGCCCAGTTTTATTAAATAGATGCTGACAACCTTCCCAAGCAAAATTGGCTTTTGTCTGGATTATGCCTTTTTTCTTTCCATAATTTGCATGGTCAAAAAGAGAGCTGCTGCATTCCACTGAGCTTTCTATCATAATTTCCCCCTTGTGATTTATTTTTCTTCATGTTTCATGTTACTTAGATATTATCTCTTTTTTTTCTATTTTTCCTTCTTTTTTGGTTTTTGCTGACATTAGTTGTTCTTTCGGAGAGGATGTGTCTATAAGCCTGTTGTAAGTATGTATAACCATGCTCTTCCATGTGTCTTCTTTCATTTGCCACTTCCCCTTCAGTTTCCTTTTGCCAGTAGGTGCCTTATCTTTTACCAATTAGTTTTGTAGACTGAGTGCCTTGTCTTTTACCAGTTAGTTTATTGACTTATTCACATAGTAAACTTAGTGCAGCCATGTGAACAAAAGCTATTTTCAGTAAAGTCCAACTGACCCAACAAAATTGTTTTGATTGGACTGAACTTCTGCCCATAATTCCTCTTCTTCACTATAATGTATTTCCTCTCCTGGATCCGGAGCCTGGGTTGGACCCACTGTTACCACTACCACCAAATTGTATCTAAAACTCATTTGCCCTTCTGGTTTCTGTGTCTTTCTGGTTCTTAGTTTAGCTGATATTTTAGATCTTTTAGTAATGTGCAGATTTACATGTACTGTAACTTAATTTTTAGATCAACTCCCCTACATCCTAATATCTTTTCTCACACACCACATGCCTACAGATATGATGAAAACCTTGTTTTTTGGAAGGCAGAATGTAGAAAAAAAGATTTCTCCAGAGTCATTGGCCCATTGTGTGATGCAGGACAAGTTCTCCTGGAAACCCTGAGTGTCCATGAAGTGTGGCATCTCAGACAGATTGGGTGAAACAGGAGAAACCTCCTAGTATGACAGGACAGCAACAAGGCTAGGCCCCAGATCCATGCAAGTGCAGCAGTAAGACTTTTACTACTTTAGTGTAAGTAGTTCTGTATATACCTTATTTGCTTGAATCCAAGACAAGGTTTTTCCCTCCATTCAACATGGAGAAAAAAGCTCCTCGTCTTGGATTTGAGAAGAAGGGGGCAGAGCGGGGGCAGGTGGCTGCCACTACTCTAGTTCCAGGCACAGCCATGCTGCCTCTGCCCTCACCCCACTAACCCCACTGCCTGCTGCCTGCTGCCTCTATTTCACACTGCTATTGACCCTGCTTTCACCTGCCTTCCCCCACTCTGGCCCCATAGCTGCCATTTACCCAGTCATGGCTTTAGTTTCAGCCTCACTTTAGCCTTGGGCATGGGACACATGTTGGCTGTGGCCTCTTCTGGTCAGGAATTAGCAGTTGTGATAGTGGCAGCTCTGGCCCTAGCCCCCAGATTGGAGCCAGACCCAGGACCAGAGCTTCTCCTTGCTGCCTCTGTCCCCTACCACCTCTGGCCTCCCTCACCACCTGCTTGCCTGCCCCAATTCTTCTTTCCCCACCACTGCCTCTTACCTGGAGTTGTGCCTCTGGATCTGGCCCTACTCCAGTCCAGAGGATGGAGCATATGCTGACTCTAGCACCTGCCTGGCCAGGAAACAGTAGTGGTGACAGCAGGTCCAACCCTGGCTCTGGATCCAGCTCAAGCGTTGTCACTGGATCTGCTATGGCCACCACTGCTTCCTGGCTGAGCAGGGGGCCAGAGCTAGCATGTGATCTGGGCCAGAGCCATGACTTAGGGTGGAGGCAGCATGGGAAGGCAAGCAAGGGGGGAACCAAGTAGCAAGAGGAGGGCAGACACTGGAGAGTGCAGGTATAGCAGGGTGCTGGCACCGCAGGGGAGGGGCCAGGTAGTAGGGGGAGCAAGAAAGGGGGGAGAAGGTGCCAGGAGGTACAGGCATTGTAGGGGCAAGTGGCAAGGGGGGCAGATGCCATGAGGTGCAGGCCTGGCAGGGACAGACAATAGGGGGGCAAGGGGTGAAGGGGATAGGGTGCAAGGTATGGGGTAGGCTGCTTAATTCCTCTGTCACTTGCCCTCCCATTGCTTGCCCT
>NW_017729002.1:21045898-21046599 GCF_001723915.1 Gavialis gangeticus
GGGGGAGCAAGAAAGGGGGGAGAAGGTGCCAGGAGGTACAGGCATTGTAGGGGCAAGTGGCAAGGGGGGCAGATGCCATGAGGTGCAGGCCTGGCAGGGACAGACAATAGGGGGGCAAGGGGTGAAGGGGATAGGGTGCAAGGTATGGGGTAGGCTGCTTAATTCCTCTGTCACTTGCCCTCCCATTGCTTGCCCTGTTGCTGCTGCTTTCCCTGTTGCAGCAGTAGGGAGACAAATTTAAGAAGACCCTTCAATAATTAGACTTCATACATGGAAAATTATAACAAACTTATACATTTTCCATGTGTAGAATCTAATTATTATTGGTCATCTTTAAATTCAAGTAATCTTGGATTTGGGTAAGTACAATAATTTCCTGTAAATAATGAAGTGTGTCTACATCACAAACATATTCAAGGTACTACAGACTAGGGCTGTGTGAAGCTTTAGGTGCTGATTCGATTCGAAGGGGATTTGGCCTAATTCAGTGGCCGAATCTCTGAATCTGAATTGAATCAGGAAACCAATTAAAAGGTCCAAATTGATTCAAAGATCTCCGAATAGATTTGGAGAGCTTTGGCAATTTCAGGCAGTCCCTGCTTGCTGCAGCAGGAAGCTGGACCCGGACTTCATGCTGGTAAATATGGGGTAGGGAAGGGGGAGTTGGAGGAGGGGGGAGGGGACCATGGGGGGACCCCTGA
>NW_017729002.1:21051599-21055430 GCF_001723915.1 Gavialis gangeticus
TGAGAGCAAGGGTCAAGGACAGAACCTAAGGCCTGCTCTCACCCAGAGCTGCACCCATCTCACTGATCAATGCACCCTCCAGCTTGTTCATTTCCTCCTGGTCTTACACAGCTCCAAGCTCTTTAAAAAAAAAACAAACCCCACTCACCAGTTGCTGCCAGGTGGGGGGGTGATCCCCACTGCCCCATGCCATGTGGGGGGCTCTGCCATGAGTCCCATGACTGCCTTGCCTGCCCCAGCTCTAGGCCCTTTAAAAAAAAAAAAAGCCCCACACTCACTGGCTGCTGCAGCAGCCTCAGGGCTTCTGGGGGCTTGTGGCAGAGTCTCCCACTCAGTGGGGGCAGCAGGGATCTTCCCCCGCCAGGCAGGAGCCGGTGAGTGGGAACTTTTTTTTAAAGGGCCAGGAGTTGGGAGAGCAGGTGGGGCAGCCATGGGGGGGAGGGGAGGCCTGGGAGAGAAAGCAGAGGTTGTGGGGGCTCATGGTAGAGCCTGCTCACATGGCGTGGGGCAGCAGGGATCACCACCCCTGCCGGGCAGCACTTGGTAAGTCTCTTTATATAAAAAAAAAAAAAAAAAAAAGAGCCCGCAACTGGGAGAGTGGGCAGGGCAACCATTGAGAGTGGGTTGGGGATGGGGCCAATTCAGAGATTTGGCTGACTCAGCAGTGGCTGAATCTCTGAATCGATTCAGGACAGTGATTTGAATCACTGTCCCCCAAATCGGCGGAATACGAACTGAATACTAGGTGCTTCACACAGGCCTACTTCAGACTACATGCAGCAGCTAACTTGCCCTTAACCAGCTCAATCCATGCTTCAAGCACAAGCTAAATAGCTACTGTGGGTGTAGGAGGGTTAATACAGGACTCCATCCTTTTTGCTTGCTAAGGCCATAGAGAGGCAGCAGCCATCTCGATACCTATTAGAGCACAGTGTCTGCTTACTCTTATTCTTTGCTGCTTCTGTTACAGAAAAGAAAAATCGGTTTCCCCTAATTTTGGGTAAAAGGTGCATTTGGTTTGCAAGTAAATCTAGTATATGGCATTTCCATACCATATTTAAGAGGCATGGAGGAGGACAATTCAGAATCCATATGGGCTCAAGTGAAGTTTTTTTTCTTTGTGTTTTAACTTGTGAAAGGTTACTTCATAAACTCTAAAAATTATTTGATTCTGGCAACACAGCAAAGGTATTTCTTTAGTGTAGCACAGAAGAATAGTTAAAGTATCCTGTCATGGTTTTGAATCCACTGAGTTTTAAGCCTTATTGAAGCTCTGGAGCTGGAAGGTTGTCATCTTTTTTATGCGTATTTATGAGTCAGAGACCTAATAGTGGGATTCTCCATATGAAGACAAATAAAAAAGAAACAGATACTAATATTTTAAAGCAATACATTCATCTTTTAAGAGAGAGCAAGCACATGGGGTTTCAGCTTGAAACGTTCAGAAATTTGGGAACTATCACAGAAAATATTATGCAATCTTAACTGTTGTGGTCACTACTGTTCTTGCTGTGATGCTTTACAAATCTAAACAGTAGCTAAGTACCAGTGTCAAGCATTGAGACTTCAGTGCATTCATATTCTCTTGCTTTATAATGATGGGCACTTTTTAAAGTTGTGCAGTATTATTTGTTATGATCACTATGAAGGTTTTAAAGAGAAGGGAAGTTATCATTGCTTCTGGTGCAGGCAGCCATATAGTTAACATCATGAAAAAAATAAAGGGATTGTGGTGAGGCCTGCTTGTATGTGAATTCTGATGACTTTCCTTTCAGCCAGGAGAAGTTGAGAAGGAGGCACAAGTGGAATCTGCTTCAGTACAACTCTCACAGATGGTAGCTAGGAGACCCATGAGAGACTTCATAGGGCTAGAAGAATGTGATAAAACCACACGGGATGCCATGCTTAACTTCAGCTTTTATCTAACCACTGGGGACATGGATGAAGCCTTCAAATCCATCAAGCTCATCAAAAGGTGGGAACTAAACATTTGTAATGTTTCGTTTACTTTCAGGGTTTATTTCTACTTCAGGTTCGTATGGAGTTTTGACCTCTTTAAACTTCTTTATTTTTTCCTCCTTGCCTACTGCCTCTTAAACAAGGGAAAACTTTATGATAAAGGTATACTGACTTTTTCTCTGCTGCTTCATCACCACATATGTTGTGGTGATGTCATCCATTGAAATCCCTGCCTGTTTCATCAAGCTGTCTAGCAAATGGATATGCCTGTAATAGTAAGCAATGGTAAATTTACTTCTATGATTGTGCAATATTGGGATAATTATAGGCAAGCTTCTGGGTATCCCAGTACTTGTTCCTCAGTCTCTGTATCTTCCTCTCCTTGAGGAAGGGTACTGTGGTTCCCAAAAGCTTGCCTAAGTCTATTCCAACCTTGCAGTTGGTCCAATAAAAGATATCACCCATAAGATATGTTGCTTTTTGCATGTTTCCTGGACCATCACTAGCAAAAACTTCACCTCATTACTGTGCAATATTGGCCATTTCATTTTAATATATAAATTTATGTTTTAATAGTTTTCATTGGTAGATGTATTTATATACACCAATATATATAATTTTACCCGAACCAAAATTCTTTACAAAATAGATGTTTTGAACATATTAATCTGTCTGAAAGCTGCAGTTTTTTTGGTGTCTGATGCAGCTTCACACATCAGGACTCAGTTTAATGCCTACTTTTTTTTGTTTCATTGGAAATGTTTGGCCCCTGGCCTTGGACTTTTTAGTGCAACTGGGAGATTAGGTATCCAATATAAATACATACCCTGTCACTTAATATATCAATAAACCAAGTATTTAAATAAAGACTTCTTAAATTCTATAGAAGGATAATGATTACTTTCCAAGGGCAATCTAGTAAATGAAATCTTGTCAACATGTGGATTCTTCTGTTCCTTAAACAGACAAAACATATGTGCAATGATCAGCCGTATTTTTTTTTCATTCAGGCATAAAGTACATCACCTGAAGAGAACTGAACATTCACCATTTTATTTATACATTGAAAATAAACACAGTAATACTGAATAGTACAGTCTTACTGACCACATAGCTGATTTTTAAATTTTAATGTACATTATTATCATATGGATAATGCAATATTAGAAGAAATAATAGTGTCTTTTAAATATTCCAATATTTTATTTAAAACTTTGCAATTAATTATAGCACATTTATTTCTAGAAAACATGGAGCTTTTGCAGAAAGGCAGGCAAAAGGAAACAAACCTCAGTTGGTTTTTACAAACCTACTATAAAAAGAAATGCTTTATCATCCATGTGGAACTCTGCCCTGTTGTCTAGAATAAGAAGAGGGAGGTTGAATTTTATAAGTACTTGATTGTAGAGCATCAAGCTCATAGCATTACTTACTCTGGACATGGTACAGAGTGACAGTTTTGGCTGGGTTTCTTGCATCAGTTTGGGTTTAGAACAGAACTCAAGAGCCAGCTTGATCACAAAGTGAAGCAAAATATAAAGGCAATCACAATAAAAAAAGCAAAGAATGTAGTTAGGAGCAGCACAGCAACCTTAAAAAGAGGTTTTATTATGTTCACAGCTCACAGTCATTCAGGTCTTACTAGTAAGTGTGTTCAAGGTAACACCTTATGCTGAAGTCTTTAAAATATATGTAAGTACCCCCAGCCCTCTTCTGGTCCCCGTAACTATTTCTGTATTGTAGTTGGCATCTCATTGGTTTGCCATCTTGTAGTAATGCACATTGTTGACATGAACCATCAGGCTAAAGTGTCACACTTACAAACTAAAGGCCTGATCTTGCAGAATGCCAAATACCTCCACCTACAAACTC
>NW_017729002.1:21060430-21064474 GCF_001723915.1 Gavialis gangeticus
GCTAAAGTGTCACACTTACAAACTAAAGGCCTGATCTTGCAGAATGCCAAATACCTTCACCTACAAACTCTATTTTTGCTGTTAAGGGGAGTCACCTGCCCAGATCACGTCCTACATGCCTAATTTTCACTCTCAGGTGCTCCAGTTTGTAGTTGGGTGGCATCAATGCTGTCAAGTATTTATTTCAGGCTCCATGTGCCATTTTGAACACTGAAGCACAGAATTGAATACCCTAGTTTTGGCATCCAAATTCAAAAATGTTCTGCCAAGTCTAAAAATGGGCTGGGAAAAGGAGACTTTAGGGTAAAAGGTGCTTTTCATGTGTAACGACCATATGTAACAAAATAAATTAAGGCCATTTAGGAATGTTGGGTTGTCAAGGTAAACATTCTTGTAGATGCCAGCCCACAATGTAAACAACTGAGTACATTTTTAGTTTAGAAGGTGGGTAATTTTAGCTGTGTACCTCTCTTTAGTGTTAATGACATCACTACCTGCCAGTGAAATTAACTTGGAGTAACCAAAAAGTTCTATTTTTAGGAGAATAAAAAGGTGCTTGAAAACAACAGATTTGTAATTAATTTGCACACCCATAACTTACAGATGGCTAGCATTATGCTACTTGCTTTTTGGTTTATAGCTTGTGTGTCATGCTTCAGTGAGGAAGAAGTTGTTACAGTCAAGTTGGATATTCTTAAAAATTGGGGGGGCATTAAAGATGAGGAAATCCTTGACTGTGTGCTGTTGTAAATTATATGATACCTATGGCAAGTCTCCTGATCTTTCTGACTGTCCATCACTGGTTCCAGAGGAGGACTGTTACTGAAGCTCAGCTCCTGAGCTTTGTGCATTATCATTAGGGAGCAGGATAACTTCATCCAGGGCAAGGAGAAAATGTAGCCCAATTGCCCCTTTCCCATACCTTCACTACCATTACTCTGTATGTCTCTGCCACAATTGGAATCCCTAGATTTAAAACTGTGAAATTGTCATCATAATTATCCTGATGCAATCTTATGTTTCTGCACTGTACAGGAGAGGAAAAAGGTGATGTATAGTATATAAAATTATGTGTATTATACATATGTATATAGATGAAGCCCATCCAAATAATAATTGAGGACCTCTATCCACAAGAAATGAGCTTTGTGACAGTCTTCAAAACTTAGTTTTAAATTACAGCATATATTCATAGAAACAATTCCAATGCAAATCATATCAGAGGGCTCTCCCTGTCAAACCCATGCTCTCAGCACGGCGACTCAACGTAATCATTCTCCAGCCCTCGGCGGAATCGAGCAGTCAGGGTGCGACTGATGACAATGACCCGGGGTGCTATGCAGTCCTCTCGCCTGTGCAGGATGTTCCATATCAGAATGGCAGCTGCCAGTGTAGCCAGGAGGCAGGCCCCAATATTCAGGTAGCAGGACCACGACAGGTTGGTATAGGGCCCAATACGATAGAATGTCACCAATCCAATGACAAGAACAAAACCTGCAAAGAGAGAGATTTTTTTCTTCAAAATGGATAATTCTCTTGAATTTCTCAAGCACTGTCTTTCCTAAGGAATCCCACAATGCTTCACACACTGTACACAAAGTTGATTTCCTTGTCCACCATTCCCACCACGGACATGGAATCCCAGCAGGTTTCTAATAGACCAAAGCAACACTATGCAGCAGTTCAGGATAGTAAGTAAAAATGATAAATTATCCAATTGAAACTGCAAAAAGTATTTGAGCAAATAAAATATATAAATTTAATTTTGCAAGGAGTCTCAGAAAATGTTCCAGTTGATGGAATGTTGCATGTATTCAGGACCTCCTTCCAGGGACTTGCCTAAAAGACTGCCTGTATGTTTCTTAATAATCATGTCTGACCGACAACACCCTATGATTTTCAGGTGTTCTTACTTTTCCTGCACATGTAGGAAGATGGTATACTAATAAAGCCATCTGCATTCAGTGCATTAACTCAGAAATATATCAGAGGAAAAAAAAGAAAAACAAACACTATTATAAATTTTGAAGGAGCTGATGGCAAATATGCATAATAGAAATAAAGGAAAATATGCTATAGATTAGGGGTTGTCAGTAGGGGCAAGTGTACCCCCCAAGGGTATGTGAGAAGAGCCTAGGAGGTATGCATGGGTGGGCAGGGAGTGCCACCATACACCATTCCGTGCTGATGTGCAGGTGCTGCCCACCCGGCCAGACATGGGGATGATGGATGCTCACATGTGGTGGCTGCTGCTACTCTGTGTTCAGCCACATGCCAGCCCTCCCCCTTCCTCCCCTGCTCCGTGTCCGGCTGCTGATCCAAAAAAGGTTGAAAACCCCTACTATAGATCATTGGTGCTCAACCTTATGTCTCCACAAGCCAGATGAGTGGCAAGGAGACTGTCTATGGGCCAGATTCAGCCCTGGGGCCTGATAGCCCTGCTTCTCTGTCCCGCATACCAGGATTGGGCCTTGTGGGTCTGGCACCACCCTCCCCCCCATGCCAGGATTGGGTCCCAGGGGTCTGGTGTGCCCCCTCCTGCCCCGCTCCAATGCACTGGGATTGGGTCCCAGGGATCTAGCACCACACTTTCCTGCCCCCTGCACTGTGATTGGGCACTAGTGCCTGGCACTGCCCCTTCCCAGTCCTGCATTCTGGGATCAGGTGCTGGATCCAGCACACAGGGTCCAGGGCTCTCCATGGAGATTTTTGGGCCCCTGGGGACCTACACAGACTATATAATACAGGGACATGGGACAGATCTGGCCTGTGGGCCAGAGGTCAAGCACTCCTGCTGTAAATAAAAGTGAGATGGTGACTATTAAACTATGGGGGACCCCACTGACATGGAAATTAAATTTTGAAAAAAGGGTAGGATTGAGTAATACCAACAGGGAGCTAATTCCAGCACCAGTAGCCATCAAAGTAACATCTCTGCCACTTCCTGACCTAAAATGCAATGGTGAAGTCCCTAAAAGGTTGGTGATATCAGAGTAAGAACACCATACTTCTCAACCTTTCCCATCCACAGACATCAGCGTACTTTGCATATCCCGAAAAATGAAATCTTCAGCACCCCTCTTAGGTACCATAGGCAGTAAAATTATTCCTATTTCATAGCTGAGGAATTTGAGAGAGTGACTTTTCTAGGCAAACAAGGAGCATGGAGTAAAGGAAAGAACCCCAATCTTGTGACTCCCAATCTTATATCTTAACAACTGCCCTTTTCTGAAGGATATGTTTGCACATTTAATAACAAAAAAAATGCAGAATTACTCTCTTGTCCTCTGTGCATTGCAGTAGTTACTTTTCTTCTCCTTTTTTCAGTGTGAAGCTACTTATCAAAGAAGTAATTTATAAATCTAATTAGTTTGACACAATATACAAAGAGGTGAATACATGTCGCTTACTAAGGAAAAAACAACTTCCTTTTCACTCTCATAAATACTTCCTTAACTACCACCATAACAGAAGAAGTTACCATGGACAAAAAGAGGCCCTTTATGGAGGAAGACTAGAATAAACAAAGACCAATAAACAACCAGAGGGAGCTACAGATACCATCTCCCTACATTCATAGGCAAAGACAAGTCATGAATGAGCCAGTCACTCTTTCCTAATTTTCTATTGTTTGCATGCTCTGTTTCTGGATTAGTGGCATTGCTTGTAAACTGTTCTCACAGATGTGATGTCTTGGCCTTTTGAATATTGTCAGCTTAAAATCATAGGAGACACCAACACTGAAATCTTCTGGGTATTAGTTAGCAGAACCCTTCAGTTTGTGGGAAATCTAAAAAGCTAGAAGGGCAAAATAGGAAGTGTGGGTATCTTCTGTAGTGAGTTTATTAGCCAGGAATGTATCAAGCAGGTTTTGTACATTTTTTTTGTTTGTTAAATGTGCAAGCACTCCCATAAAGATAGGAAACATTGTTTGAAATGCAAAATACAAGGTGAGGAGAGAAAAACAGACTTCTGTAAGTTTCATAGTTTCTAGGGTCAGAAGGGACCTGAGCAGATCATCTAGTCCAACCCCCTGCCATGGCA
>NW_017729002.1:21064976-21068367 GCF_001723915.1 Gavialis gangeticus
TGTTGGTTGCCCCTAAGCATGCAGTCCCCTGCTGGCCCCTCCTGGATGTGTGCCAGAATAATTTTCTCGAACAGCTTGCCTAGGATCGAGGTAAGACTAACTGGCCTATAGTTTCCCGGGTCCTCCTTCCTCCCTTTTTTGAAGATGGGAACCACGTTGGCCCTCTTCCAGTCCTCCGGTACCTCTCCAGAGCACCACGAGTGCTTGTAAAGCTGTGCCAGGGGACTTGCAATGACCTCAGCCAGTTCCTTTAGAACTCTAGGGTGGAGATCATCCGGACCGGCTGACTTGAAAACATCCAGCCCCTCCAGAAGCTCCCTAACTAAGTCCTCGCTAACCCTTGGCCCAGTAAAAGTAAAAGGGCCTTAAGTAGACAGCACACAAATTAGTCATTCAATAGCCTCAGGGTTAGCTGTGTGGAATCTAGGACCTCCTCCTGATAAACTGGCATAAGAGGAACAGTCATGCTAGTAGATGAGAAGCATTCTCAACTACACTGCTACAGAGAGGCCTATAACTGAATCCATAGACTGAGTCCTCTACTTTATACTTCAGCAACCTGTTCCTGAAAGGGCTGAGCTTGAACCAGAGATAGCATGGACCTTTGAAGGTAGGCAGTACCTCTTCGTACTGTATGAGCAGGAAGGAGTTTCTTAGAGAGGGAGTGGCTCATTCCCATTCTGCTTACCACAAGGTGATAACATCCACTGCAGGGATTATCAGTAACATAATTGAGATTGGCTTTGGGCTCATGAGCTGTAGTGATGTACGTCCCATATAACTTTGGCAAATACATTTGTGCTATCTCCTGGATTCTGTCATGGAGGTTCTCTTCTGCCCCTAGTAGGTAGATGTATGAACTACAGATATGTGGGCTTGTACTATGTTTTAGTTGGTTTTCAATCAAGAGGATGTTGAGTGTTTGTGAAATGTTGGTATAACTGAGCTGTTTTGTGAAGCAAAACTTGTAAAGACTGCAGCTCACATTTCTTGCAGCCTGCACTAAAGATGACAAGAATTCTGGTGTTTGAATAAAATGTTGTGTGTAACTCGGACTATATTTAACTTTACTCCTTCCTTTCTGCAATCACTTTCCTTTTGTATCATTTATGATTTTTTTTTTAAATCGATTTTGACGTGTGTTGGGCCAGTGCTACTTTTGGGGTTTCAGATTTTAGTTTATTTGTATATATGTTGATAATACTGGTACACAAAGGTACACAGAAAGTTTTGGGGCAGAGCCAGAAAAGTGAAACACTATATTGTTTCATAGTTAGTAGGGTCGGAAGGGACCTGAGCAGATCATCAAGTCAGACCCCCTGTCTTAGCTTCTAATCTAATGCTTTAACATGGGGTTCAGCAGCATATGGCCCGTGGGCCAGTTCTGCTCTGCTCTAGAGACATTTGATTCTGCCCACAGACATGGGGCTTTGGCAGGATTCAGCAGTCATTGCCCTTGTGCTGTGGCGGGGAGAAGTGGTGACTGCAGGAGCTCTTCCTTTAGCACCACAGAGAGAAGTAGCAGCTGGGTGCTAGCGCCCCTCCACCCGCCTCTGACTCCTGCTGGGTTATTTTAGCCTGCAACCAGAAAAAGTTGCTGAGTTTGACTGCTGCTTTAACAACAAGCTCTGTTCTTTCTCTGTATTCGTTGGAGTCACTCCTCACCTGCACTGGTGTGAGAGAAGGGAAAATCAGGTCAGTTATTATTTGTGGAATGTATGTCACTGTTTTGAAACCAGTCTCTTGGAGATAGATTGATTGACTGTCTATTATCGTGTGTTTATTTTATACAAGCAGCCATTGAGTTCAGTTTGAAGTCTTTAGGCCTACTGCAGTACAAATAAATATAATAGTAACATTTTGCTCTTTTGTAGCACTTTTCATCCATAGTTTGCAAAACTTGTTACAAAGGCTGATACTTTAAAAGTGGGAAACTGATTCCAAAAGCATTCATTTGTGCTTTCAGTGACTGAGCTGCAGTCTACACATCAAGTCTGCTGTGAGTTAAAATTCCATGAGGAATTTGGGCTTTTGATACAGGAGTCATATTTTACTTATCAGTCTGTTTATTCTAGCCATTTGATGGATGATTGTGATACAGTTTATGATATAGTCACAGTCTCTTGCTGTATGTGTGGATTTTTAACAAGAGATCTAAAAAGTACTATTCCTGATGGCAGGGAGGACATGCCATTCCTCAAAGCTTCCAGCAGGTTTCTCCTGCTCCCCATGTCCTCTAGCACCCCTTCAAGAACTGCTGTTGCCATAGCACTGTTGCCATTGGTAAGCACCAGTCCTGCTACTGCCCTGGTGTCCTCCACCTTACCAGGCTTGTGTTTACTAAAGTTATGATGGAGGCTTGGATGTTTGTAATGTTATACATACTGCAGTAATAACTATCATTCAACCATTTAAACACTTCACTGTGATACTGAAAATACTGCTAGAGTGAAAGAAAACATGTTGAATTACATTGCATTAACCTCCTCTAAATATGCTTGCCTCTGCAATAGGAAGTCGCACATCTAGTCTGTCTAAAAAGCTTTCTTCCTTTTTGTGCAGAGGATGTATAGATCATGAATTGCCTGTTCTGTCAGTATGTCAAAAGGCAATTCATTGCATATCTTAAAGCCAAGTTACAGTTACATACAGTTACAGTAAGTCAAGGTACAGTAAGCCAAGTTACAGTTTCATGCAGTAAGGGCACAATACAATTAGAAATCCTAATTACATATCAGGACCACAGAACACCATGAGTTCCCTGAAATATCACAATTACACTGCTATCCCTCTCTCTTGCTGTTTTGGTATGTGTAACAAGTAAATCACTTAACTGTCCAATATCTTCAGGTTTTTTAAACAGCGGGTTCATGGTTGATTACAATAGACCTGATACAAACACAGTTGAAATCAGTGATAACCTTTCAGTAGACTTTAAATCATGCCTTTATTGGCAGCAATAATCTATCATTTTGAATAAAATATGTAATGGTAAATAATTATAGGCTGACTACAACAACTGCATAACTTCCAATCATTGTATTGTATCTGAATGCCTTCCTTGACATGCCAGTGCTGATTTACAGGTATTTACAGTATCATGTTATCTTTATTTATGAGAATACTGTATGATTCCAGTTTTTTAACTTAAAATCACATTTACTGGTATAAACCTGCTAGGAAAATCATTCAGGGTTACCGGCATTTGTGAGTGTTGCACTCCTCCAGCTATGGGTTTTACCCCTTCTTTGACCAGTTGCCCTTAGAGAATTGATAGCAATCTGTGCACATAGCCTTATTTAATCCATGAAAGGTAAATAAATACTTCAGGTCTGTTTTCTAAGATGTGAACTTGCTTTTAAAGACACAGCTATATTATTTTATCTTTTAA
>NW_017729002.1:21073367-21085848 GCF_001723915.1 Gavialis gangeticus
CAAATTACTGTACTGAATGAATGTGTAGCTTTGCACTAGACATGCAGTCTGCATGAGCTCCCTGTTCTATTTTATGGAGCAATTATTCATCAGGAAAAAGAACTAAGATTTCCTTATGGTGCCCAAAATAAAACTATTTGTGCTAGCAAGACTGTTTCCCTTCACAGGCCCTTTGCTTGAACCCTAGCTCAGACCAGCAGCCAATCACACAAGAGCCTTTTTCTCCTCTTGCAGTTTTGTGCCAAAGTCTGAATGGGAGGGATTATAAAGATGGGGGTCTTTGAAAGTGACTCTATCTTGGCAAATAGCATAGATGAGTCATTGGAACTCTTGAAGAGTGAAAGGTAGAGGATTTGTTCAGAACAGTATGCCACAGGCTAGACAGGAACTGACATTTAAAACAGAGAAAAGTGTGTTGAAGAAGGGGACCAAATAATATTTAGGAGCAATTTTACAGTTAACTGGTTCTAATTTCGCCATTGTGCGCAAGGGTGAGTGCATGGGGGGGGGGGGGCTCTAAAATCAAACTGTTGCAGTAAGCCTCATTTTACAGGGTGAGTTACAGCACCCTCCTTTTACAGTAACAGTGGCCATCAGAGAGCTGATGTTATAAGATTACAAATGTGGGACCACAGCGGCAAAGCAAAGCATGAACAAAGTCATATTGGTTAACCAAAGGCTGATCTATGACTACTGTGGAGTGGTTCATTGTCAATGAAGAGAAGCCAGTCCACAGTGAGACTTCTTTGTACTATAATGAATGCTACTATTACAAAGATGGTTGTTTTACAACAAACTCCAGAGTTTATTGGAAGGAAGACAAAGATTTTTGCATGTAGTGACATAATTAAAGCTTTCACACTTGGAGCAATTTGCTTCTATACCATGGGGGTCTTGTGTGCTGTGGAGCCAAGCAGAATGCATACCAGCCAAAATTTGGCTGTGACATCTAGTATGTCTATTTTTTAAAATCATTCAGACAAATTAAACCCCAGCCTGGCCTTCTCATCCCAATGGATATTCATCCCTGGAGAAGGCAGGGGAAGATGAGATTTACGGTCTATTGAGAACTCTACTAACCCACCATATACCTGATGTCATGATGAGGGGTGCAACTTAATACTACAATAATGTGCACTGCTTTTTTAACCATAGGGCATGTTTCTGGAATTGGAATAATTAATGAATATAATAAAGATAAAATAACTGAAACAGAACATTTTCATAGGATCAGTTTTTCCTGCTTTGACTAATAATAGTTTTGCTTTCACCTGGGCATTTATTAGTAGCAAAAAGTCTCTGAAAATGTTCTAGTCTAGTAACTCTTTTTTATGAATATTGTTGAATATTTATTATTTTAATGTACAACTTCTAGGAATTTTAGGAACAGTAGGCTGGGATTCTGTTTTTACTTGCAATGGTGTAAATAGATTTCATTTTAGTTTTGCAGCCATGTCAAGAACTTGGAATCATCACTGTGTTTTCCTGATTAATTTATTTTAAGGACCAGTAGCATCTGGAAAGAAATGTATGTGAATGCTGTTTAGTTTGTCTTGATGTATGCTGTACAAAGCTTACCCAGATCCCTCATTCTGTGAAGTGATCTCTTCTGGGTTTTCAGTAAAGCATTTTATTCTCTCATAGAGCTGCTGTTTATCTGGAGTTGTTTCCCTTCTTTGGCAAAACAAGCCTTGACTGGGGGGCTTTTCCATTAGGGAAGGAAACAGATAATGAATTTACTGGGAAGAGTTTTGGTGTGGATGGTGTCGACTGTGGCAGCAGGGATGGAACGGGGAATGTTACTTTTGAACTTACATTTCTGATCTGAATACTGAATTTCCTGTTTAAATGAAGCTGGTCACAAGCCAATTTCAGATTTTACTGCTTTAAATGAACTCTCATCAATCATCTTTTGCCCTCCTGCTATTTCTTCTACGGATCCTCTTTTAATTTTAATAGTGTAGTAAATACAGTGGAAGGATTTCATGTTATGTTACCTTTTGGATTAATAGAATGTCTGTGCTGTAACAAACATGGAGCTGCCTCAGGAGACAGGACTCCTGTTCTCCTAGCATC
This sequence comes from Gavialis gangeticus, assembly GCF_001723915.1. NCBI lineage: Eukaryota > Metazoa > Chordata > Crocodylia > Gavialidae > Gavialis > Gavialis gangeticus. The sequence continues at coordinate 21,075,444 of NW_017729002.1, forward strand.
CTGCCATTGTAGGCAGAGTACATACCATGGACCATAGTCCTTCTTCTTCCTAACTCATCCTGTGGGATGGCTTTTGGGATGGCTTTTGCTGCATGTGGCAGTAGGGTAGAGTAGTCCTTATATTTCATGGAGTTCAGAGATTCTGCCTATGATATCCTTGCATCCTCCCCCTCCACTTCTACCAGGTTACCTGCTAGGAGGCATGAATGGAGATTAGATGCTTGTATGAGCTGAATTATTTATTGGTGTGATTTGGTTCCAAACAGTGAACACATTTAGGATATGTCCAGACTACAAGAACCATTTGAATGAATCAATCTTTTCTTGAGTCATTCTGCCATAAGTGTATGACTACACTGCAGAGTAACTACAGAGTTCTTTGGAGATGCTATAATAGCCTGGGTGGTATTGTCAACAGTTCAGGTCAGATAGACTTCTAGGTAATGTCCCCTAGTCCATAGCACTCAAACTTGCAACATTCCTTCTAGAACTTGCCTGTGCCTTCTTGGAATTCAGGGCAAAAGTGGTATAAATTGGGTAACTCCCAAAATTAAACTAGTTGTAGGTAACCACATTCATTTCTGTCTCTGGCCTTCGTGGAGTAAGCATTTCTATATCCTTCAGTCTACATTACTGGATTGCAGGAACATGTGTGCCATGTTTTGCTATGCTGTATAGTTCTATGACTTTTTATGGTGGGAAATGAGTGGATGTTAATTCTCTGTTTACCCCCAGTTTGAGAAACTTGAGGAAAGGGTTGGACAACATATCGGAAACACCTCTGGCCCCAGCCTGGCCACACAGCAGATGTTGCAGGGCAGCAGCTTCAGTTCCAGCCTGGGAGCCAAGGCCAGAGCTGCTGCTGCCACTGTGTGGCCAGCCTGGGCCCAGAGGCAGCATGTGCTCCATGCTCCCTGGCCCTGGCCAGAGCAGGGCCCCAGCAGGAGCTGGAAGTGCAAGGGGAAGGCAAACAGTTGGGGTTTCAAAGGTGGGGGAGCAGAGGCTGTAGGGGGGAGGGAGGTGGTGGGGGGCAGCTGCTATAGCTCTAATTCCAACTCTAGGCCTGGGGTTGGAGTCATAGCTACAGCCACTGCCCCTCCCTACTGCTGCTTGTACTCTAAGATGAGGGCTTCTTACCCCATGTTGAATGGGGGCAAAAACCTCATCTTAGATTCAAGTAAATAAAGTAATAATGTGCATTTGGCTGTGTATGGACTCCAGGTGCATAAGACTTTGTACCTAGCTCTGTACATATATCATTTCAATGCACATATAAGCATATGCAAGCATAACTAACATTAGACATGAAGAACTGTGGTGTCATCTCATCTGTTTCTTTCTGCATTGCTGAACTGTTCTCAACAGTTCCTTATACACATGCATATTCATTTATACTGTTCGTAGAATCAGTGGTTGCACAACTAAAATACATTCAACCTAGATAACGCTTGTTATGTATAGTATTCCTAATTAGGAAATGTTCTCTTGACAGCAAAATGTACCAAAAAATTGCCTGAAACTTAATACTTGCTACTCTGCATACTGTTTATTAGTGTTTGTAGAAATAAATCAATTAATGCTCATTTCAGGCTGTAAACCTTATCTTATTGTATTAATTCTGTTTTGTTTTGCAGACATATAGGAAACCAAGGTCTCTATCTTGAAAAGTTTGCAATCCAAATATAAGTGAGATTGAGAGGTGTGAAAGAACAAGGTCATTTAGCAAAAGTCATATTCCATCGTATTTCTTGGGATTTATAAACGTTTATCATATTTCATTTAATTTGCCGTAATTCTTTTCCTTAAAAGTATTAGGTTTTAGGCCTTTTGAATGAAATCTTCTTTAAGGAAAAGAAGGTGGAAGTAGATAATGTGGCAGAAGAGCCACATAGGAAGGCACTGTACTTCAGTTTGGTAGTATGATTGGTATGTTGAGCTTTATTCTCTGAGGACTGCTTCATAGACTCTATAGCGTATAAAGATTTTTGAAATATCCCCCACGGTAAAATAATGTATTTGAAGTACTCAGGAAGAAGAAAAACACAAAGAATAAATATTCAAACAACTTCTTGTATTGAGGTTGATAGTACAGGGGTTCTTCTTGTGAATGCGCAGGTGTTCTCACTCTGCATTGTAGGAATAGTGTGAACTGTATCTCTGCAGTAGTGTCTACATTAGTCTCCATTAAAGGTTTCTCAGGAGAAAGACAGAAGAAGTATATTCAAAGGAAGGGTATAATAAAAAGTATAAAAGTATTGCTTGGCTGTCAACAATAAGATAAGCAAAGACACAACGTTTCCTTAAAGTTTCTTCAGTGTAGGTATTGGGAATGTATACAGATAATAGAATATTGACAATTATTATAATTTAATGTTGAAAATAGGATATGGAAGAGATATTTAGCCTCATCCTTCAGGTCTGAAATCAATCTCTTAACTATAAAGATGGAGATTAGACCTACCATTGGGAGCAGATTATCCCACATCTGTCACTGTGCAGTTCTGATACTGGCCTTGTGAGAGACAGGATACTGAACTGGGTGAACCCTCAGCTCTAATCCAGTCTGGCAGCCCCATGTTTCTAGTAGTATCAACCTCTGTAAATTCTTTTTTATCCCCAATCTCATTAGTACTTGAAGAAGTTGCTATTCTGTCAGCTGTTTTATTTACCTTTTATCTAGCATGTTGAATCTGTAAAAGTTTCTTGGAAAAAAACATATAGAGAGAAATTTATGAACACTGTCACAAAACTCCACATACAAAACGGATTCCATTTTCATCATGTTTCTTATCCAAAACAAACAGATTTCTTTCCTGTGAGCAGGGAGGTGTGAGGTGATGGTGTTAATCCCATTGCACCCACCAAAGCAACACTGCTTCCTCTCTTCTTTCCTTCCTCTCCGCTTCCTAGGGTTTTATATCTTGTCAAAGGTTCATCCTTTTTGAATTATTGTCAAATGCTTATGCAGGTGGCAGGAATAAAAAGAAGCCAGGCTGAGAGTCGTCATGAGCACTGTGTACTGATCAGAGATAGTTGAATTTTTCTTTTTTTTTTTTTTACGGAAGAAGTTGGGATTCATGTGCTGGATGACAGTACTTAAAACTCGCAGCTTTCTAAAATAAAAAATTGCTTCTGTTTAGACCTCAGTTATAAATAAGAAAGTGTATCATAGTCTACATGTGAAGTTGCTTTGGTACTGTTCAGGGTTAAAGTACCTAGGCCCTACGTTGGAACCAAAATAATTACCTTTTATCCTCTTGCCCAGTTCTCAGGTGCCAGCAATCACTGGTTGGAGATGGAGATCTTAAGGGGAGGATGTGACAACATTTTTCCTATATTTGGTTGGTTGATGAAAAGAAGATGGGAAAAATTGTTCTCCCTTGCTGCAGACAGCAACACAAGAGGCAGTGCATTTAAACTACAATAGACCAGATTTAGATTAAATTTCAGGAAAAGAATTCCTAACAGTAAAGACAGTAGAATCAGCTTCCTAGGAAAGATGTAGAATCTCCTTCAATGGAGTTTTAAGAAGGGACTGGATAGGTGGATAGGCATGTCTGGGCCGGTTTACAAATAAATTACTCTCTTCTGTATAGGCAATCAAACTAGATGACCCTTAAGGTGTCTTTTAACTCTACGATTTTATTCTACTCTGTTCTATTATACTCTGCAGCAGCGTGAAATATTGAGAATCAGCTCTCACAGATTTGGAGAGGACATTTTCCCTGAGGTCAATTCAAGGTCTCACTGGTAGAAAAAGGAGAGGCTTCAAAGCTTGCCAGAATGACATCAGTCCCAAACAGAAGCAAGACACTTGTTCCCACATTAAAGCAGAGACCCAGAGGAAAGTCAAGAGCAAAAGAACAGGTGGTGGGATGACAAAGCAAAAGAGTTCTAATAGTTTGCTGACAGCCATGATATGTATTTTTTTATTCACCACAACCAAAATTATCTATGGGCCAAGCAAAAGAAGGAGCTGTTCCTCTGAGGTTCCAAGGATGGAACAACACTCTTTAAGGACAGCTCCATCAGTGTACAGTGGCAGGAACACTTTCAAGAGCTTCTGAACCAAATTCTAATATAAAAGATAATACCATTAAAGCCATTCCACAGCACCCCTTAAGGAACCACCAATGTATCAAGAGGCCTTGAAATCCACTGAGCAGCTGAAGAACAACAAAGCATGTGGTCCTGATGGAATACCAGCTGAAATTGTTAACGATGGTAGACAAAAGCTTTCTTGCCAACTACATGGTGTTATTCTGAAAACCTAGAAACACAAACAGATTCCCAGTGACTTTGGAGATGTCAGATTCATAACCATGTTCAAGAAAGAAGATAGATTGGATTGCAGAAGTTACCATGGCATTATGCTTCCTTCACAGCTGGGAAGACCCTCACCTGCATTCTCCTCAATAGACTCATTCCCCTTGCTGAGGAGATTCTATCCAAGTCCTAGTGTGGCTTTCATACCATTCAGAGGTACAGTAGACATGATCATTGTTGCTAGACAGCTGCAGAAGAAGTGCTGCGAACAACACAGAGATCTTTACATGGCCTGCAGACCTGACGAGGCCTTTGATTCAATCAGAGAGGCCCTATGGAAGATCTCAATGAGATTTGGATACCTGCCAAAATTTGTTATAATCATCAGACTTCCTCATAATGATATAACAGCAATTGTCTTAAGCAGTGGCTCAGAAACAGAGCCCTTCACCATTAGAACTAGTCAAGCAAGGATGCCGGATTGCACTAACACTTTTCCCTATCTATATTCCAGCTATTCTGCATCTTATTGTTGATAGACTTTCATTTGAAATCAGCGTCCAGTATCACATGGATGGGAATCTCTTTAACATCAACTGGCTATGTTCCAAATCCAAGATAGCCAGCACCTTCATTGCTGATCTTCAGTATGCTGATGATTGTGATGTGTGCCCACTCAGTTGAAAAGCTCTAGACTGTTTCCATGATGCATATGAAATGCTTGGAGTTATTGTCAACCTCATGAAAATTAAGATACTTTACCAACCTACCCCAAACCCACCAGCTGCTCTCCCATATATTACAACTGGAGGGCAGTCCTTGGAGAATGTTGAGCATTTCCCCTACCTGGGTAGTCACCTTCCCCAAAAACTAAACATAGATGATATTTGGTACCACAAAAAATCTGATACTGCTGCGTTTGGACATCTCTGAAATAATTAGGCCTGTGTGAATAGGGAAGTATTCAATTCGGCTTCGGATTCAGATTTGGCCGACTTGGAGGACAGTGATTTGATTCAGAACTCTGTCCCAAATTGATTTGGCTGAATCAGTTTCAGAAGCTTTGGTGTTGATTCAGAGAGATTCGGTGATTTGGATCAGCTGGGGAGAGGTTGGATCAGCTGGGGAGAGGCAAGCACATCCAGGTGGCTCCAGGATCTTCCACTGCTTCTCTGGCTGTGCCTGCCTCTCCCTAGGTGGGGGAGGCCTGCGGGAGAAGCGCCCATGGCTACCTTGCCTGGCCCCATCCCCTGCTTGGCCCCAGCCTAGTCCCAGCACTTAAGAAAAACAACCCCGCACTGACCGGCTGCAGTAGCAGCTATTGGGGCCTCTGGGCACTCATGGCAGAGCACCCCCACGCAGCATGGGCCAGTGGGGGGGCAGCAGGGATCACCGCCCACCCCCACTGGGCACCTACATGGCAGCTGCCCCATGGCATGGGTGCAGCACAGCTCAGTAGGGCACCACGTGCTGCCTGGGAGCTGGGGCCACTGGGGCTGAGCAGTGCCAGGCTCTGGCTGACACATGAAGTCCCCCAGCTCCCAGAGAGCGCATAGTGCTCTGCCAAGCTGTGCTGTACCTGTGCCATGGGACAGCTGCTGTGCAGGTGCCAAACAGGGGGGCAATCCCCATTGCTGCCCACTACTCCACGCTGCATGGGGGGTTCTGCCATAAGCACCTGTGTCAGCTGCCTGTTTAGTCTATGGCTGAATCTCCAAAGCAGCTGAAGCTTTTCTGAATCTATTCAGATGCTTTGAAATGATTTGGAGCTTTTAATTGGTCTCCCAATTTGATTCGGATTCAGGGATTCGGTTCCCAAATCAGGCCAAATCTCCTCCTAATTGAATCAGCTACCAAAGCTTTGCACAGCCCTAGAAGTCATGTCTTCAACTATTATGACATCAGAAACCAAACCAAACTTCTCATCTACCAGGCTGTTGTCATCCCAACTCTGTTTTATGGTTGTGAAAACTGGACAACTTATCAGAAATGCCTGAAATGTTACCATCAGCAATGTCTTAGGACAATCTTTCATATCAATTGGAAGGACAGAAGAACACATGCCAGCATTCTGGCTTAAGGAAACACAACTAGCACTGAAGCCACATGTGACAGAGGGCAAACTCCCAGGCCTTGTTACAACACCAGCTCGCTCACCTGTCTTTGGGCAAACCGCCTGGCTTGTGCTCCTGCCACACCTTGATCTTAAATGTGTAAACAGATGATAGTAGGCAGGAGGCTGCCCTTCGAGCATCCTGATGTCAAGGGTGGTTCTTACATGACTCCGACCTTCCCTTATCACGTCCCATGCCTCACAGATGACATACAGTTGTTAAAGCTCTGGCTTGAGGCCGGGCCAAACTCAGTGCATTGTTAGGCCTCTTGCATACTTCCCTGTTCTGGACCACATTCACTTTGTCCCCCCTTTCACTGGGGCCTCTGACACTCTGCCTGCTTTCACCAGGCCTCTCTCACACTGCCCTGTTCTGGGCCACATACACCTTGCCCTGCTCCCTTTGAGTGACCACGTAGACCATCAGGCTTATCTCTTCACTCCTTGTCTGGCCATGGCTCAGCCTTTTGGGTCTCTCCCGTGACTCTCATTTGAGTGGTGACCAGTCAATTCACCAAACTCTGGGCTGACTCTGCCCCTAGCCCCTCACCAACCCATTTCACCTCTTCCTTGGGCCAACACTCTGCCCCTGTGCTGGGGCCCCAAGGTCTTACACCCCTGTAGGCTCAGATGCTTCTCTGGAAGTGTGCCTGGCCCCGACTCCTGGATCTTACACCCCTGTGGGCTCAGGTGCCTTTCAGCAGGCATGCCTGGCCCCCTCTGCTTTCACAATAACCCATTGGATGGTGGGGGCTGGGGTTAAGGTGCCCCTACCAACCTTTCACTAGGGAGGTAACTGTCTTGGCATTTCTTGGGGATTCCCTCGCCACAGGGAGTCCCACCAGGCCACCCTTCCCCGGCAGGGTGCAGTTTTCAGTCATACCCAGGACAAGGAGTCTCCTATCAACCCCATATTTCCTGCCCTTAGCTTCAAGATGTTCCAGGAGCAGCGGCTCAGCTGGGTGTTTTTGCTCTGACTGCCAGCAGCAGACTGCTGCTCTAGCCCTGAGAGCAAAGATCTAAAATGGCTGCCTCATTAAGGCTGGTCTGCACCTGCTGGCTGCTTGCTCCCAGCCCTTAAAGTGACAGACATTCAAAAAGTGCTCTATCACATCATGTTTATATGGCACCAACTCCGTTGGACAGGACATGTCATAAGGATGCTTGACAACTGGCTCCTGAAACAGATCTTATACACCAATAGTCACCGCTTTAGAGGTTGGCAAAAGAAGAGATTCAGGGCCCATCTGAACAAATGCAGTACCTCAGAGACTTGAACACTGAATTGTCTCCAATGATACCATGATGTACAACAAGACTTTGACCATTTTGAGCAAACTTGCCTTACTACAGAAGTGAATAGGTAAGAGAGACAAAGAAAAAAGAGTTATGACCTGACATTGCCAGCTCCCACTCCTTCTGGAACTGTATGCTGCGGTGACGCTTGAACATGCAGATCTTGAACTGGCCTCTAGAGTCATGTCCAGACTCAGTGATGACTTTCCTATCTACTGGAAGATTGTCATTCTCATATTGGGGAACTGTCAACAAGGACAGTCCCTGAGGGGTTCTTTCTCTTCCTTAATGGTCTTCAGAATTAAAAAGTTGGAGAACCACTCCTTTGGTGTTTTCAGTTTTGTCAAAGAAAGGAGAAGAAGGTTGCTTTAGTTTTTCAGCATATGGCAGGGTGGTTTATTTGACTTTTTCAAAGTTGATCATCTAATACTCACACTATATATAAAGAACATGCATGTCATGGACTGTGTTCACACAAATAACTTCTTAAAATTACAACATACTATCTCATTTGAACCCACATATTCCCTATCTAACCACCCCCTCTCAAAATCCTACAAAGATGGGCATTTTTGCATGCCCTAAATTCAGCAGGCTTGAGCAACTGTCTTGTGGAGAATACATATTTTAAATAAATATTGCGTACTCGTTCCCTTCTTATATTTCTTTCCTCTATTTAAATTGGTGGTTCACATTAAAACTATACCGGAGATGATCAACCTGAAATGTAGACTTAAATAGACATTTATTGCCCAAGGCTTGAACATAAGTCTCTTCTTTTCCATATCAACCCCCCCGCCTGACATCCTGGATCTATCAATGTCCCTTGTCAAATCAATTGAACTGTTGAACCAAGTCACAGTTTGAATGTGTATGTTGTGTGACAATCATGGAAAGATTGAAATAACCCATGGGTGTAATGGGTTTAATCCATAATCTGAATTTAATCCAAGGGGTTTGGCAGGTGAGGGTGTTTTTTGACCAGTTTGAGTTGCTTGACAGTACAAGGCACACGTTGAATTCTGTAGGGCATTTTGCAAAAAGAAACAGTCTCTTTGATCAGTATATGGTTTCCCTTGGCAACTCTCTATGGCATGGATAAATTTAGTACTAAGAGTTGGAGTGACCTCCTTTCCAAACAACATGCATCACAACCTCCCATCATCCTGCACAGAGAGAGGGAGTGTCAGGAAGTTAACCTTGTGGTGGGTGTCCTATAAGTTTACACCTCCCACCCCCTTTATCCAAATACCTTTGTGTTAAAAGATGTTAGCTGCATGGTCTAGATATCTGGAGGAAATGCATCTAAACATAATATTTAGACTTCACTAAGTTAATGAGCTTTAAAATCAGTCTCCTCTAACTCACTGCAAGACCAAAAACAGGTAACTATTAAAGATCCATCCAGTGGAGAGCAGCAAATTTGACGACTGACCCTGTTCTCCTTTTCTACCCTCCTATGAGACTTATCCACTCCACCTCTGCAGTTGAGAGCCTTCTGATTCATACAGCTGATGGATTTTCTTTGTAACTATGTCACTAGCTGCCAGGTCCTTCTTTTCACACCTCTGAATACAAAATAAATACAGACAGAACAAATGATCTCTTTGACTCAACCTTCTGCTACTATTCTCATTAGGCTTTTGTTAATCATTCTGACTCTGGCTTTCCTCCTCTTTCCCCTCCCAGCACTCGGGATTTCAAGGTTCAGCTTGCATAACAGGTAATAGCAGGCATTTCCTTCTCCTGTGTCGGGATATCCTGGCGCCCTTCAGTCTCTCTCTGACTGTGTTTAAAACAGACTCCAGCATGGGGGGAAAAAAAGCAGAGTCTAAAATTAGCAGCCTTGATAGAAGAAAGGCACACGGCTGCCCACTGTACTGTTTGTCAATGAAACAACAGAGCTAAACAGGGCCAGAATGCATTTCCTCTCTGTAGAAAACAGGCATGCTGAGCTTTGTGGAGGAGGGGTCAGAGCAGGAGAAGAGCAGACATCATACTGAAGAGAAGAAAGGGCTATACAAAAGACATCCCACAGTTTCAAAAGCAGTGTGCTTTGCTGCTATCTTACATCAAGAGACTATGTGCAGATCTTGTTGCACAAAGACTGCCAATCTGGCTATTGGGCAATGTTATGCTGGTTCATGGGGTCCCACCATTCTTGCAAGCTGGCTCCATTATAGTGAGAAGAATGTATCGCTATGATCTGTGTTTCCTCCAGAACTTTCTCTTTATTGAGTATCTGAATCCTTGCATTCTTGAAAAGGGGGTCTTAGCTATCTGACTTCAGTTGAATTGAATTATAATTGCTGTGGGAAAGATGATTTCTTGGTTTAGACTCTAGAATCTAGAGTCTAGATTCTGAAATCCTGGTTTTCTCCAGGGATCCAGATGGATTTATGCTGTTCTAAATCTTCTGTTACAGATTTACAGTGAATGCAGCAGAGGCTCTGAAATGTGTTTAAGTAAAGGTTCAAAGTTAATATGCTTTAACATTACATTATTATTTTTTTGTTTAATTATGTTTTGGGCCTGATCCTTTAAGGCCTCTGTATTTGAACTGCTGCTCAGCAGTGGTTACTAGGGTTGTGTGAAGCTTTGGGTGCTGATTTGATTTGGAGGAGATTCGGCCCAATTCGGTGGCTGAATCTCCAAAGCTGAATCAAATCAGGAGACCAATTAAAATGTCCAAATCAATTCAAAGCTCTCCGAATTGATTTGGAAAAGATT
>NW_017729002.1:21090848-21091122 GCF_001723915.1 Gavialis gangeticus
GCTAGTAAGTAGGGGGCAGAGGAGGGGGAGTTGGAGGAGGGGGGAGGGGACTGTGGGGGGACCCCTGCTGGGGCCCATCCCCTACCTGCTCCTCTAGACCCCCTGAGTGCCCCCTAACCCCCACCTACTGTCCCAGCCCCCTCATGGCTGCCTCACCCACCCCAGCTCCCGGCACTTTTAAAAAAAAAAAAGCCTGAACTCACCAGCTGCTGCAGCAGCCTCAGGACTTCTGGGGGCTCATGGGAGAGGCCCTGATGCAGCATGAGGCAGTGGG
>NW_017729002.1:21091514-21105612 GCF_001723915.1 Gavialis gangeticus
CAGCCATGGGGAGGGGCTGGGGGAGTGAATGGGGGTTGGGGGGCTTGTGGCAGAGCCCCCATGTGACATGGGGCAGGGGGGGACAGCGGGCATCCCCTCCCCCCTACCAGGCAGTAACTGGTGATTGCGAGCTTTTTTTAAAGAGCCAGGAGCTGGGAGAGTGGGTGGGGAAGTCACTGAGAGTGGGTAGGGGATGGGGCCTGTTTGGAGATTCGGCTGATTCAGCTGTGGCCAGATCTCTGAATCAGGTTTGGCTGAATTGATTCAGGACAGTGATTCAAATTACCAAATCGAATCACTGTCCCCCGAATCAGCTGAATCCAAAGCAAATACTAGCCACTTCACACAGGCCTAGTAGTTACATGCATAGAAGTTTTGTAGGATTGGGCCCTTTATTTAGCAAATATGGAATGACTGATTTATCTTGTAAAGGAAGGAATTATGAAATGAAGCCATTTCCTCTTTTCCCTTCTCATTTTTGTATACAGTTTGTATCTGTGAAAAAGGCTATGGGAATTTTATTTATAATGGTCAGTGTTTTCAATATGTTGACTGCAGCTTTATTTACTAGGTTACAGACACATGCATCCATCAAAATCCTGCAAATCTCCACGGAATAAAATTCAGTTAACTGAAAGGCATATAATTGCATTGCAGTACAGCTGGGGAAGTTCATTCTGTCCCCCTTCTTGTTCTTTTCCATCATTCCTTTGGTATTTTTAGTCAAATTAAATCATGCAGTTATATTACTTAGAGTACACATTCCCTTGTCTTTTGTCTTCCTTATGGGATCTAAACAGTAGCTCGTAGTTTTGGTTGACTGACAAGAATTCATTCTAATCTAAGGAAGGAGCTGTTGTTTGTGTTCTGCAAAAGCTCATAAATTGGTGAGCTAACATGAAGAGAGAGCTATTAAGGAGTCTGAATAGACCTACAGTGGTACTCAAACTCTGTTGGTCTTCTGTTTCACTGTAGAATGGGTATGTCAAATATCTGTCCTGTAGGCTGGATTTGGCCTGTGGAGCTGTCATATGGCCTGTGAGGGCTCCTGGAAGGGCTGGAAATTTGGGGGAGTGTGACAAGCGACAATGGTCTTAATCTCTGTGGCTTCCTGACCTACCATAGTGGCTCAGGGAACAGCAGGGGTTACCACCACCATCACTCTCCCCACTGCTGAATTTTGGGGTACAGAAACATTTTAGGGGACTTGATGTGGTGGCAGCAGGATGAGCAATGGCAGCGTTAGCTGCAACAGAGACTCAGGCTTCTGCAGCCTCCAGCCACCCTACTTCCAGAAGTGGGTTTGATCTGGTCCACAAGATACCCCATGGCTTGAATCTGGCCCAAGGATCAAACAAGTTTGACTTTCCTGCTCTAGAAGATTTGTGAAACAGCACGCTTCCATGTCTTGTTCTAATAGGAACCAGGTCCTTCTGCAAAAGGAGGTACTTACTGGCAAGTTGGAACACAGCAGCTATGGCTTCCTCCCACCACTGGGTATCCTGAGAAATAATTGGCAGTTCCACCAGCCCCAAGACGAAAATGAGCTGACCAGCAGTCAAGGCAACTGTAGCAATTAGGTTACAGGCACGCATCATGTCAAATTGCACTGTGGGAGGACACAGAAAAGAAGGGCATCATATTAAAATAAAATCTTGAGGACAGAAAAGCAGTGTAACCATCCAGAGGCCATGTCAAAGCTGCCAGTCCCAGGGAAAATATTTGAGAAATTACATGACCACACTTCATCCCACCTTCATAATAAACCTTTATTCTGATGTACATTCGTGAGCAGGCTATCTAAGAACAGGATTCCTCTAATACAAGGGTAGGTAACCTCTGGTACAGGTGCCAGAGTGTGACACACAAAGGAATTTGCTTGGCATGTGCACTTCAGGGCAGACGGTGGGGAAGGGGCCACGGCTGCACTGCCACAACAAGGATCGGGTCCCTTATGGCTCCCCTGCCATCTGCCCCTGGTATGCCAACTTCTCACAAGTGGGTGTTTTTGGCACTCTGCCCAAATACATTGCCAACCCCTGCTCTAATATGAGCTGCTAAATCTTGCCTTTCAGAGATACAGATTCCTCTTATCATTTTCCTGGAGAATACTCTTTTATAGAAAAAGTAGGCTGTTTTCAAAGATAGCCGTTATCCACAATTATCAATACAATCACTTTGGAACAGGGATAATTTTCTTGTTCTGTGCTTGTACAATGCCTAGCACAGTGGGATCCTTGCCCATGATGGGGGCTTCTAGGCATTACTGCAATGTAAGTAGTAAAACAGTAATAATATAAACTCCAATGGCAAACTTTAATGCTTTGAATTTGTTGCCACTTTCCCAGGGTAATAATGCCACATTTGAAAACAGTTGATTGGCTAGTACTAGCATCTGGCAGGTGTTTTACTGTAGCTGCTGATAGGCCTTTGTGATAGGATTTCTTAATTTATAAAATCTGTTCCCTTTCCTGTTCTGTCAGAACTGAGATTTGGTAACTTTTCAAGCATGCTGTAAAGCCATTCTTTTTCTATAGATTGGTGAGTTTCAACCTCTTTAGGCTCAAAGCACTCTGTATTAGATTTGAGGCACCCCTCAGAAAATGCTAGCTCTTAGCTTTCACTCATTTTTTGACTATGGAAAGATAGACCAATTTTTCTGTTGCAAAAAATTCAGAAAGACCCCAACAGATCAGAAAGTTTTTGACACTATGTTTTCCTATTTGAAGTCTTTCGGTTTATCTTATGAATAATGTGTAGGTATTTGCACACTTAGCAGTGCCAATATTGTGTGGCACCCCATGGCACTCTTTAAAGGATCTCACAGCATCCCAGGGTGCTGCAGTACCCTGGCTGAGAATCCCTGCTCTAGATGTTTAGCCAGGGAGTCGGTTGCAGATAAGAGAATCATAGTGTGTGGGAATTTATGTAATACTTAGCCATATACATACATACGTACACACACATATGTGCTATCAGATCTATATTTGTATAGCATATTTCAATTTGTCTATATTAAAATATACAGACAAATATTGAATTGATTCCAGGTACAAATATGCAGAGCCTAGAAAGATATTTAATACAAATACATTCCTTAATGTGTTACTGATTGGGGTGGATTCATTGCAAAGTATAGTACTTATAGTCAGCTTTGGACTGTTGGGGTTTGTTTTTTTTTTGCTTTTCCTGTTAAACTGATAGATGTCCTGTTTTGATCTTTTTCCTTCCTTTCTAGCAATAGGTAAATTTCATAAGTATTGCTGTGCTAACACAATGTCCCCTGCTACTCTGAGGTAGATGCAGCTTACCATGTCAATGGGCACACTTTGGAAAGGGAAATGTTTTATACAATTGTGAGCTTTCATTAGACTTTCCAGATCTCTGTAACTGGTTGTAAATGGATTGGAAGGAGTGTACAAAATGCAAGGTTTTAAGATATCCTACCATGTATTTCATGAAGAATGATCACTGTCAGTAAATGGTTAATTCTAGGCTATTGTTACACCCATGTTGCTTTTTTCCCAGGCTTTTTGGTAATAAGATTCCATGATTTGCAGTAGCTTGTTCTTACTTCTCACATATTTTTTACTGGCTTCTGACAAGTCTGTGCAATGTGTCTGATGTCTATAAAGATAAGACAACATTGTGGAGTCCTCTGAAACATGAAGCCCTTTGGAAAACATAGCATGGGTTTAAAAATAACAGCATATACCAAAATCTGTGAAGAAATATAGCAAAGTCCTTAAGCCGATACCTGAAATAATAGGATTAAATCTTTTGAAAGATGTCAAGGTAAGTGGCACTGAGAAAAAAATTGGTTTTCTTATTCCCTCTTTTTGTTTACAAGACATGAAAGCGTTATTTCTCCCATATCTCTCACTAAGAGGTATGTGATTTATTAGATATAGGTGTTACCTACCTTTTTGGGGGAAAAAAATCCATGGAGGATTAGAAAAAATAGTATCACTAGTACTAAAGAAGTAATGGCCAACCAGTTGAGAGATGGTTCAAAATGTAGTGTATTTGTTTAGTTATTTGATAAATACCAATTTAACTCAAATCCCTGGTAAACATTTGACAATAAATCTCTTCCTAGAGATTTGGCACCCTGGACCTTCAGTTAAGGTCTTAATCCAGTTCCTCCTTCAAAACTCCCAGAAAAGTCAAGGAAAATACAATTTAATAATTCTGAAGTGTCTACAATAAATTAAATGAGAAAACATTATTTAAATATATTCAGTCATTTAGTTCTTCTTTGGAGTCATAGATATGTGTGAACCCAGTTTTTCCCTTATATAGGTCACTTTTAATGTCCTGTGTAACTAAATAAATTACAAATGAACACTGATTTGGTTCAAGAGTTAATTGTTGGCAGAATATAGCT
Source organism: Gavialis gangeticus (assembly GCF_001723915.1). Lineage (NCBI taxonomy): Eukaryota > Metazoa > Chordata > Crocodylia > Gavialidae > Gavialis > Gavialis gangeticus. The sequence continues at coordinate 21,095,902 of NW_017729002.1, forward strand.
CTTAGCCTTACTTGCCTGAAGAGTGTCTTATACCTTGAGGAGTACTATTGAAATGAACAAACAGTCAGAGAAGCTGCAAAATATGGCCCTGGATAAATATAGTTTCTGTTCTCACGAATTTATTTCTGAAAGCAAAGAAACTTTCCTTCAGTCAAAAAGTAAAATTAGCTGAATAATTTGCTATGTTGATTTTCAAAGTGAAGCTCCATGCTCCTATGTATTGAACATACTCTCCAGGTTAAACCTTTATAAATCACAAAGTACTTTGGCTTACATTAAAATCATTGCCTGGTACCTTCTGGACTTTATAAATATCAGTAAAACTTAATAGACATTTAAAGTATTGTAGCTGTGTTTCAAGTGTCAAACTATGGCTGTCTGATAAATAGCCATTTATGCTATTATAAAGATCATTGACTTGCCTGAAGAGTTTGTAGCAATCAGGAATCCAGAAACCACCAGGTCTTAATCATTATTATTTAAATCCTTTTACTTGTCTATGAAGCTAACTATAGCAATGAATCCAGAAAGTACTTGATTCACAATTATAATAAACTTTGTTGGCTTTTGTGTCTTTAGTTACTATGAGCTTAAAATGCCAGAATGCTACACTTAAAATCCCTGGAATTTTTAGTACCCCTTATCTTAGAAACATGACCTCTTTGCTTTTATAAATCCTGTCCTTTGTGTTTACTTCTGGATATAAAACTGAGGCGAAGTTTGCCACAGAAATTATAATAACCATAACTTGCTCCATTGGTGTCCTGCAGAATTTTTTGTTGTATTGAGCCAAAAAATAATTGGTTCATTATCATATTCTGGACAGCTGGAGAATTTGTAATAGCTTTGAACAGAAAAATAGCTGGCTCAGATCTTACAAATTTTTGGTTTCTTACCACAATTTCTATCTCCTGCAGTTCATGAATGCCAGTTCATCCAATAAACTAAGCTGTGCAAACCAGTATAGAAATGTTAACTAATGGTTTGCTTAGTGGCCTTCAACTTAAAAAACATCAAATATGCTTCAGGATGGAACCACAGTGGAATGAAGATGAAAGAATCAAATAAGGGAGTTAGCTTGATTCCATTAAAACAGCCAAGACAGTGATTTAAATCTAGGCTGTGACAGCAATAGAATAATATTGTTTATTTCATATTGTTAATACAATTGTTTGTTCTAGTATAGGATATATTTTCTCTTTCAGGATTCTTTTAGAATTGTAATGGTTCTCTCATCAATAAAAACTCAATGAAACAATCTGTAACCCTCAATTTCATTGGCTTCTCAATGGCATTTCTAATAGGTCTGAGGTAGAAATATCACTCCATAAACTGTTATTTTCTCATACATGTGTTAAACTTTGCTGGGCTCATTTCAGTCCAAGATGGTTCTTTGATCTACTTGTATAACCCCATATTCTCCATTGTACTCCAAGGTCAGGACAACCCAAAAAGTGAACAGTGCTGGTTAGGGAAGAGATACAACCCAGGGAGTCAGCGCCTTCCATCACACCCTTGAGGAGAAGGTTTTCACAATGCCTTTCCCCATCAGAGCGTTTGTAACTGCTTTGAAGCTTGAAATACTCGGTTTACAGTTTTTCTAAACTGTCTGCTGCTGCTTTAAATTGTATACTAAATAGAAACTTAGCAATTACTAGTTTATCTCTATTGTAAATTCTGGTGGCTTCTCTGTCAAAGATACATTAATCCTGTGTTTAGATTTAGCCATTTGGACCATTACAAACCTCTTTGTCTTCTCTGTTGCATTTACAAGAACTACCTTCTGTGACCAATACAAGTGCTCTTCGTTTTCAAGGGGCATTTATATTAGCTATGATTTGTGAAACATGAGGTTCAAGAAGAGTTACAATGCCTGCACAATTACTGGTGGCATTTGTAATAACAGTTAGTATCTAAAATCTATTGTCTAAGATTGTTTTAATGACAAAGATATTTTGGTGCCCCACCTTTTTTATTTTGAACTCATTGCTGTTTATGTCCCATGCCTTTGAAGTTAACTGTTTAAAGGTATTTCCCTATGCTAATGAATGGAGGCCAGGGGTGAATGGTGTCTGGAGTTTAGGTCAAATGCCAAACAGACATTATAGAAGGAATTCATCCCCAGCATACTCCTACCTTATGAAGAGTTGCTACTGAGGGCAATCCAGTGCATTCTTGACAGAGCACTGAGGACTGCCCTTCCCTTCCCTTTTCCTATACACCCCTCTACTTATACACACTCCAAAAACATATAGACAAACAGTTCATTCAAGGTTCAGCACAAACTATAAGGACAAGACAAAGTAAAATTTCTCATCATTTTCCTCATTTCCCTAGCCATCTGCATCCATCTGGATTAGAAATACTGATTTGATTTGGCTAACCAGGAGCAGCAGTTTTGTTTGATTATATCACATGACATCTTTTGGGATATTTGTGTTCTGTAAATGTAGGTTACTTATATTAGACAGTAATTTGTAGTATTTTGGAATAATGAGGCAAAATGACCTCATTGAAAAATCAGATTATGCCGATTGTTTGAATTCAGTTTCCCCCCTGTTCTCTTCATTGACTTATGACAGCAAGAATAATTATTTTAAAGCTTAGGTTACATATACAGTAACAGCTTTTCATTTGAAGGTTTTCTGATTTCTCTGTAATTAAGATGGAATTTGTCATTCTAAGGTGCAGAGTGTAGTTTATATTGATTTTTAAATTTAATTTTCTTTTGAGACAGTAAACAGTATAACTTTCAATCAGTTTAAAAGTTATTTTTATTTTTAGTTGATGAAATTTCATAGTATCATAGTACTTAGGGTCAGAAGGGACCTAAACAGATCATCAGGTCTGACCCCCTGCCCCTGGCAGGAACAGGTGCCGGGATCATAGCACCCCAGCCAAATATCTGTCCAGCCTCCTCTTGAAGACACCCAAGGTAGGAGAGAGCACCACCTCACTTGGGAGCCCATTCCAGAGCCTGGCAGCCCTAACTGTAAAGTAACATCTCCTGATGTCCAGTCTGAACCTCATCTCTAACAATTTGTGGCCGTTATTCCTAGTAGCCCTGGGTGGTGCCTGGGGGAACAGAGCCTCCCCCAATTCCCGCTGGTCCCCCCAGTGAGTTTGTAAACAACCACCAGATCCCCTCTCAGCCTTTTCTTGTGGAGGCTGAATAGGTTCAGGCCCTTTAGCCTTTCTTTGTAGGGCCTGCCCTGCTGCCCCTTGACCATGCGAGTCCTTCTCTGAACCCTCTCAATGCTAGCCACATCCCTCTTGAAGTGCGGCACCCAGAACTGGATGTAGTACTCCAACTGTGGCTTGACCAATGCCACATAGAGGGTAAAGATCACCTCCCTGAACCTGCTTGTGATGCATCTGTAGATGCACAACAAGCTGCGGTTAGCCTTACTGACCGCTTCCTCGCATTGGTGGCTCATTTTCATCGTGGAATCAACAATGACTCCAAGATCCCTTTCTGCCGCCGTGTTGACAAGAAGGGTGTTCCCCAGCCTATAGGTGTGTTGCTGGTTCCTTCTCCCTAGATGCATCACCTTGCACTTGTCTGTGTTGAATTCTATCCTATTCTCATCTGCCCTCCTCTGTAATTTGTTCTGATCTGGCTGGATTATGCATCAGCCATGTTTGAGTTCTGAGACCCTGAACATAATACCATAAAAAGATTTTTGCTTTTAAAACATTGTATAGAATGTGCTGGTTTTTGAGTGTCAGAAAATGCCAAACACTTGGGAGGCAACTTTAAAAGAAGGAATTCAGTAATGCTGAGGTTGAGATGAAAGGAATTTGAAAAAACTCTTGAGCATTTGATGAAGTGTAATGATGCCCTTCTATGTTTCTTTTATTTATTTGGTTAATTTATTTTTCTTTAGTTAAGCAAGTATTGAAAATAGATATTGGAGCATCTGATTAGTCTCATAAAATCCACTGGAAACACTTAGGGGGCTCATGTACACGAGGCGACATAGTGATGTAGTGATATTTTATGGTGATGTAGCATTGGTGGGCACAAACTGTGACATAGCATCTAAAAATAAGTGCACCGCCAGGACTTCACAGTACCAAATGTGCAGTTAGGGGCACATGTAGACATGCCCAGTATTGATGTTGGGCAGTAGGGTTAATGATTCTTGTAGTCTTTCCCAGATATTTGTAATCTTTAAAAATTCTTAGTGGTAGCAGTGGTAGTGCTGGCTGTAAGAAATATTGCCCCTTATACAACCCTATTTTCAGTTGTTTATAAGTTTTTTGGACTTTAACCTCTTGGAAAAAAGTTTCCATGCTGGGTATTTATCTCAGGCTGGGCTTGTCTACACAAGATGCTGTGTTGCCATAACAACAAGCTGCCATGACATAGCTCATTGCTACGGCGATGTAGCATCGGTGGGCACGAACTGTGATGTGGACGCTACTGTGCAGTAGCTCATTAGTACTGTGCAGTAAGGTTGGAAATGACCCATGGGCTGCCAGGACTGCACAGTAACAACTACGCAGTTGGGCACACATGTAGATGTGCCCACTGATTTTTTTTGATTTTTTTTTTCTCTTTAACCAGCTAAAATGGTTCTACTAAGTGCGCAGCTCCAACTGAAACCAACTGGAGCTGCACCTTGAACATAGAAATGACCATGCAAGTGTGAAGTATTTTGAAAAATTATATCATGGCATGATCCAGTCAGCCCTCAAAATTAGTGGGCATGTTTGAGAGTGTTATGAAAATTAATGTTTGTAAAGAACTCGTATACTATGAAGACAGTCCCATAGAAATGTTTGTGAAGAAATAATTACCTTTTTTTACTAAAAACAATTTTTGGGTGGTATGCATTATTAAAAATCTGGGTATGAGGGATAAAAGATATGAATATGAGAGTTAAATATCATCTGAATATGAGGGATAAAAAAGTACATTAAATAACAGTCCATTCTCTGAATGTGATAGGCATCCTATGGAAAAAGGACTACATGGATTCTATCATAATGTGTATGCAAAAGAGACAATTTTTGCTTGATAGTTTGCACAGGCAGTCTTAATTCTGGTATTTCCATACTTCTGAGTGCTTGACTTTGCAACTTTAGTGTTAATTAAAGATTTTAGGATATAATAATTTATATTACAATAGCAGCTAGACGACTGACTCCCACGTTGGTAATGCTAATTGTATATGTATTATTACATAACTGAAGTCACAAGAAGGTACTGTCTCTGTAATGAGGCAGTATCTAGGTGCATGGTAAGAGCAGGACTGTGGGGGTTTTTTTCATTCTTTGGTTCCTCTGGTTATTTAAAGCCAGGCAGGACTAGACTGGATTAGTACATTAATAGGAAACTCCCGTGGGATACAAATGTGTCAAACCTTTTGCATCTTTTGTGCAACAGAATGTTTCTTGCATGATTTTTTTTTAAAGCTAGAACGTGGCCATCCTGCTTTCAGAAACAGGGAGCCCTTGATTCACTTTCTTAGGGAAACAGATTACTCACAAAAACAATATTTTTTTATTTTGATAATTTTGTAGCTTTTTGTACTGATCACGGATCAGTGTAGGATCTCTTAGTAAAAAGAGGATTTATCACAGCCAAAAATCCCCCCAACTTTTTTTTCTGTTTTGTTTTTCCCTTTTAAGATAGAAAACAAGTTCATGATAAAGACCTTGGTGTGGAGCCAGTTGGAATTTTGCCATTATCTTCAACTGGGCTTGAATGTAATACTTTAGATATTTGACTTGGTAGGTTTACAACTTTTCTACAAGGGACGGAAAACAATATATTGAGTTTTAACAACTGACAACCATTTTAGAAATAGATGGGCAAACAGATCAAGTTGTATATTAAGCAAATGTGTATAATTTGATTCAGAGAATTTTTCAAACTGATTTTTAAGATTGCTCTGTTACAGTGAACATTTTAAACTGTAAATTTAAGGTTTGTGCATAGCTTCTGATTATGCTAAGGTATGGTATGCATGTATTTGTTGGAGTAGGTTTGTTTGATTAAACATATATAGAATGATCAGTGTTTGCATAATTTTTTTTCTATAACAAATGCATTTAAGGTGCAGTTTACAAAAAGCTCCAAATGACTTAAACTTTTCTTTTTTTTTTTTAAATCTTCACCCTTAAAAAGAGAATTCAAAGCCACAAGTCAGGGAAATGTTAACTTTGCTATACAATGCACATATGAATATAGGTATCTGTGTAAATAATCTATATTATTGCACCAGGTTAATTTTCCTGATTTAATTTTATGAGTGTCCCAATTTTTATGTACATATGTCAAGTTTATTAAATTCTTACTAACACAAGGAGTTGCACTTCTTAAAGAGTAGAGTTTGCACAAGTAACTACTTACATATGGAAAGTTTGTATGATTAGCCCCTAATGCTGAATTTCTCTTATTTAAATATAAGCTATATCACAGATGCTGGATCTCAGCCTTGTTTCTCTGGCACTGTCAACCATATTAACTCACTCTGTCTCTGTATAGTGTCTCAGGCAGTTTTCAGATAGCTTTGTAAATCAGAAGCTCACATCTACATTAAGTCTTATGATTAGTACTCAGTGGATGCATCTACACATGCATTAATGCACCATTGGTACTGCACTTTAAGTTTAGTACCTGTAATAGCAGGTACTGACTAAATGTGCTATAACCAGTGTTACCGCATAGTAGCGCCAGCACCTGGTCTTTTGGTGACATTAATGTGCAGTAGACTAATTCTACTGCATATTAATTAGTGCATTAAGCACAGCTTTTGCCATGATGCACTAATACGCAGTAGAGTAAGTATACTCCGCATTTAGTGTTTCGTGTAGACTTGCCCACTTTGCACAATAGAGTGGTCCTCCTTTCTCAGCCTATATGCACTAAGTATACTGTTAGCCAGAGCAATTAATATATACCTAAAAAAGTGGTCAGCTGCTTGATATGCCTGGAGTGGCTACCATCCAAACAAATACTAGGTACATGCCTAATGGACACTGGCATTGTCTCAATTGCCTCTGTAAACAAATGTCTGTTTCTTATTCCCACACAGAGCTGTCCCCTGACTTCATTGCCATATTTCATAGTGAAAGTGTGTTTGTGTAAATCATACATTGAGGCTGGACAGGTGTTTATATGTAGTGCTTGTGGAAGTCACGTAGTCACTCATGATATTGTGCCACTCCCCATCATTGGATATACTTGCTTGTAAGAATTACAATTAAAAAGAGCTATTTTGCTCTGCGCATCTGTATTTGAAATAAGGTTCCCACCATTGGGGGATTACGTCTTCTGGAACCCTGAGGAATCTAGCAATGTTTTCTGTACTCCAAGGCTCCCTCCCTATCCTTGAAGTTCAAAGGATTGTTAACATTTTTTAGACAGGAAGAGACCCTTCTTAGTAAATCAGATTCATCCATCCATCCATCCCTTCATAATTTGTCATCACTATAGTATCTGAGTGTCTGCCATTCATTAAAGGGCCAAAATGATGGCTGAACAAACAGCACTGTCCAACCCCTGTTTGAGCATGTCACGTTCATCACACTTGCCTTTTTAGGTAATGTTTAATGGTCTAAATACAGACCTGGGAGGAAGAATGCTTTCAGATCTGATACCAGTTCTGAAACTCAAACTTTCTGCAACCATTACAAATCTGCAAAGGGATGAGTCTGGCATGGCCTGTATTGTGAAAACAGTGTTTTTGGGGTGGTAATTGTGGCAGAAGGCCACCTCTGTTTCTCCCCAAAAACTCTGCTGTGTGACAGTTTAGTTAAGATGGGCCCTGCAGAGGGTGCACACCTTACCCTGTCTCTTTAGGTACCCTGAGCTGGATATATTCCTGAGGGAGGTGGGAAACCTGCTCCCTCTGCCTACATGACTGGCATTACATACCTGGGTTAGGGGCTTGGATTCCCTGGGGAGCTAGGATCTGCCAGTTTGCCTAGCAACTAGTGATGCATTTCACATTGGTTGGCTGACAGCCAACAGGTGCTGTCCTCCATTGGACCAGGTAAATGAGGTCACAAGGACTATATAAGTCAAGGACTGCCCAGGAGGAGGGGGTAGCTGCCATGAGGAAGGTGCCAAGAGAGAGAGAAGAGCTGAACCACCTGAAACTTGCTCTCTCTCTCAAAACTCATGATCAAGGAACTGCCTGCCTCCAGAGGGAATCTCCATCTGCTTCTGAATGATATTTGTGAGTAAGCTACCTGAGATCTAACAAGATATATAGTAGCTTGCAGTAACTCAGATGCGTGGTCAAAGGCTACCCAGCCATGGGAGTTTGTTCTATGGGATTTCTCTGATATTGCTCTACCCTGTACCCTATTCTAGATCTACCCCTTGTAACCAATAAAGTTCTCCTTTGTACCTTGTGTGGGAGACTTATTGGGAGTGGGTCTAGATTATACCTTGGGGTCCCTTTGGTTCGGCTGACGAAGGGAGGCCACTACTTGTGCTTCTGACTGAGGGAAGCATCCCAAGTTCTTGAAGTGAATCAAGTACTCTTGAGGGCTACTAGGCCTGTGTTTCCCAGGGTGTGCAGAGCCAGAATCAAGCCCAGCCCTGGGTGGTGGCAGTGGAACCCCCAGGCTAATGGGTGTGCTCCAGAAAGGGGGTCCGCTAGACATGAGGCATCCCCAGGGAGGCACTTGGAGCCTGGAAGGTGGTTGGGCGCAGTGAGGTGGGTGGCTCAACGCAGGAGCACCCCCTACTGGCTCACCACAGTAATTATATATTAAATTTTTGGTAAAACCTAAAATGGTATGTGTATTTCATATTTGACAGGAGACCTGGTCCACAAGTGGCTAATGATGATTTGTGCTAGGCAGCATATTAGATATCATGCAGAATGGTTTTGCTTGGAGAAATTCTCTGAGTCAGCTACAGTATTCTGAGGATTGCTTTTTCTACTTGAATCTTCCAGTACTCACAGAGCCCATAATGAAGACGTTCCTATATTCACCAAAAGGGTGAAAGGTATTTAATTTGTCTACAGCACCTATCACTGTAGTGAGTACTTTTGTGATGGCATACTTTCCCTTCTCATATCAGAGCAGGTGTAGCCTTTATCTGGAAATCTGTGATAACTTTCTTGCCTCTTCATACAACTAACGCAAAAGCAGTACCACTAGACCACTGAACGGATTAATATATCATTGTATTGGTGTGTTTTTTGCTGCTCAGGTAATTGGTTTTTATAAAATAAGGTATATGAGAAAAAGAGGATGATTAAACCAGTGGTTGACATGGTTATCAGATCAGCAATCTACTGATTTAATGAGACTGCCTTAATTACTTGCTCCACTACTCATTATTTCCTGTGCTTGGTCCAAGTGCATAAAAATTGGCTTTGGATTAACTGACTGCTTTTTCACTACATAGAACTCTATATGTTTGGGACAGAAAACACCCTTCACTCAGTAGCCATTAGCCTGAACAGCATAAATCCAGATTTGTTGTTTTACATAATTCTCTCCAGGCATTTTCCTTTTATCCCTGAGCCCCTCCCCCAGCATTGCTTTTTTGTAGTCTCTGTTTTCAGTCTCTCCTTGTCCTTATATTCCTTATTGTTTATACCAGAATACAGAACAAACTCCCACCAAAGTTCTTTAACCCTTGGTTCAGGAACTGAGGAGCATTCTGCTTCCCTATTTCTGGAGGGCATGAAAAAGGAGCCTGCCTGGTAGAAAACATGTGAATGTAACCCGCTGCCC
>NW_017729002.1:21110612-21113895 GCF_001723915.1 Gavialis gangeticus
TCAATTACCACCCTCTGGGTCCAAGCACAGAGCCAATTCCCCAGCATTGCTTTTTTGTAGTCTCTGTTTTCAGTCTCTCCTTGTCCTTATATTCCTTATTGTTTATACCAGAATACAGAACAAACTCCCACCAAAGTTCTTTAACCCTTGGTTCAGGAACTGAGGAGCATTCTGCTTCCCTATTTCTGGAGGGCATGAAAAAGGAGCCTGCCTGGTAGAAAACATGTGAATGTAACCCGCTGCCCACAGAAGGTGAGCTCTGCTTTAGAAATGAACACAGAAATGAGCAACAAAATACTATGGAATACTAACATACAGGAGAACCATTTGTCCAAATTCACCCTAAGTGTAAATGTGGGTAGGAGGGGTCTGGGCATCTCCAAAGACTGCAGTTCAATGAAAGGCTTTTCTTCTGTAAGCATCTGCAAACTATCATACATCCTCAGTTATTCAAAGCTTTGGTTATCCAAATACAGTAGCAACTTTTTTTTTTACTAGCTTGTAACAAGCTATTCTCTTTTAAAGCTCTGTTAGATAAAAATCTGTTTTTTATTGTTTAATTTTGAGACAGTACTGCAGCTTGTAACTTTGGGTATCATGTATTTTAAGTGTTATTTAACACTACTATATTTCTGCTCCTATGCTTGAGATAATTACTTGTAACTGATTTATCCAAATGATTTCAGATATCTGAACAGTGATTTGGCTAACTTGGGATGGATGTATTGTTGTTACAGTGACATGCAGCATATTGCTGAAAATGGGTAGTGCTTATGCCAGAGAAGCATGATGGCCAAATGACCTATTGATGCACTGACTTGTGGAAATCTCTTCAACTGGCAGTCCTGCAGAGGGGCCACAACATGGCCCTTCTTCCTCATGTTGAAGGATAGTATGCACTACCTGCCTTCATAATGGATATTCTACTGTTTGGTCAAGCAAAGCTCATTGCAATAAGTGGTTCTCTTCCTTAGTTGACTGCAGCCCAGTATCTTTTAATTTACCTTCCCTGGGCATGCCCCTGCATGCACACTCCAGCACATGGCAAAGTGACACAGGTGGGGTAGGGGAGGCTGGGGCCAGCACTTGTGTTGGCCTCAGTAGCCTTACCTGGGGTCCTGGGGGCCTCCCAGGGCAGCAGTGGTGTTGATGTGGTTGTTCAGAGCCTGGCTGGCAACCAGAGCATGGCTCTAGCTGGCCAGGCTCCCCGTCTGGCAGTATATGCTGCTGCCATGTATGCCGCACCCCTTTTTTCAGTGGCAGGTATTTTTGACACCGGGATCTCCCAAAGTAAAAAAATAACCCCACCATATTGCAAATTAGCAGTGCAGCAAATGTGTACACATGTGCCACATGTGCTTTGTGGCGCCTCACACTGCTCTGAGGCACTGGAAACTGCACATGCGCGCTTATCAGGGCACGCTCAGGGAGTCCTGTTTTCCTTTCACTTCTCTACTTTTTTGCTATGGTTGAATTACTCTGATATCTGTAAGCTAATAGAGAGCTATGGCATTTGGGATGGAGTTTAACTTTTTGCAGAACTAGAGAGGCAGTAGCATCTAATGAATTTTGCCCAGGACTAGGTGTTGGAAGATATGAATTGTGGTCCTAGGATTGCTGTTTAGCTAACTGGCTGGCCTTGGACAAATCATTTACTCTATTTCTCCATATATAAAAATGGCAGTATCAACACTTAACTCTGGTTCTCAACAAAGGTGCCTTGGCACTCTTGGGTGATATGCGATACTTTTAAGAGTACCATGGAGTACCATGCAGTACTAACACTGTTAGGTGTGCAAACAGCTATCTATGATTGACAAGGTAAGCCCAGAGATTTCAAATAGGAATCCACAGTGGTAAAAACGTGCTGACCTGTAGCAGTCTTTTTAAAGGTTTTTGTAATAGAATTGCTGTTGTTTTTCTGTAGTAAAAAACGAGTGAAACCTAAGAGCTGGCGTTTTCTGAGACGTGCCTTGAATCTAAAAAAGGTTGAGAACCACTAGCTTAACTACCTTGCAGATGTGGTAAAAGGATTAATGAATGTTTGTAAAGCAGTCTGAACACACAAGGTACCAAACAAATGTTAAATAGGATTTTTATTTTCCCAGTTTAAAAAACAATAACCATTATTTCTTTATTTGAATGTACTCTTATTTATTTCTAGTATAAGTATATGCAAGTTCTGATACAGCAGTTAGCGTTTCATAACATCACCAAGGAACCATTTTGGTCAGTCTGCAGGCTAAGAGAGAAAAAATTGCTTTGCTGTGCAAACTGAAGTAAAAAAGGGAATTTGCCAATGATTTTACCAGGACAAGGCCCTAAGGTGGTATTTACTATGAATAGAAGAAGAATGTTCCAGACATTAGTGTTGTGAACGTACTTATTACATAGTTTTACCTGTCAAGTGATCTTCAAGCAGTGCATCCACTTGGCTGTTAGTTACATGTTATTTAAATGGAAGTTGTCAGTGTATGTAAATGCTCCTCAGAGTTTTTACGATCTGTCTTTATTCTACTGTAAGGTTGACAGCTCCATATATAAAGTATTATCTATATTAAAAAGCCATTTAAATGTGAGAGGCAGTAATCCTTATTTGCATTGCATTAAAAAAACCATAGATTTTCCACTTTTCATTCTTCAAATGGCACTTGAATGCAGTTCATTTATTAGATATAAATAAAAGTAAAATCAAATGAAGAAATAATGGTTATAGTTCTGTTAAACTGGAAAAATAAAAATTCTGTTTAAATATCTGTATAGTATCTTGTGTGTAATATTTTTCTTATTCATCCAAAGCACTACACTTTAACTGCATCTAAATTTCTGAAGGAGTACATTTCTTCATTCAGAAGGCGAACGGAATCTTTGTGTAATTGTGATTCATCTACAGGGAACAAATAAGAATATTTATTGTAGCTTACCAAAACAATGCATGCTTTGCTACTACAGCTGAACTCTGGAGCAAACAAGAAAAATACAGAATCTATTGAGTAATGAATGGAAAAGCACACCTACAGTGTTTGATTGTGTGGTCCTTGGAAAGTCATCTTTGTCTTAATAATGTGTTCAGTAATCTGCCTGAAATGTTTCTGTGATTCAGATTTTACTATTAGAGTAAAGGCATAACTTTTATTCCCTTAAATTCCTCAACAGAGATTCAAAATGGCTTGCTGCTAGAGGAAATAAAGAATTGATGCTTTAAACTGATAAATATTGATTCTTCAATCTTAAAGGGCTTTTTTTAAATTCAAACCTTCTGAGATAGGTTCATAGTTTGTAG
>NW_017729002.1:21114399-21117681 GCF_001723915.1 Gavialis gangeticus
ATCCTTTTCTGCCTCTGCACTGATGAGAAGGGAGTTCCCCAGCCTGTAGGTATGGTGCTGGTTCTTCCTCCCCAGGAGCAGCACCTTGCACTTGTCAGTGTTGAATCCCATCCTATTCTCATCTGCCCACCCCTGTAACCTGTCTAGGTCTGATTGCAGCCTATTCCTCCCTTCTAGCATGCCCACATCCCCCCACATCTTAGAGATGTTTGATAGCGAGTAAATTATTAGACTTATTCTTACTATAATTAATTAAAAGATTCACTTTTCTGATAACTGCTTATTCTTAGTTGAGATTTGTTCTAATCTGTTTAGGTGAGACCTTGCTGCCCACAACTTTTTTTTCTATGAAATTATAGCATTGCCCACCTTGTGAATGGCATAGAGTAAGATATTCACATGCAAATCTGAATGTGGTTTTAAAATCCCCAGTGTGTTCAGTTCAGTGTGCAGGATCTTATGCATGCTCCTAAGCATAAAAAAGTCTAGGGAAGAGGGGTGGTCTGTGAGTCCCATACTTGGGAAAATGTTTATGAACTTTTTGCTGTAAAAAATACAGTACAATATCCACAGTGACACATTTCTCCAAAAGAGAAAAGAAAGTCCTTTTACATTTTTTTTTTTGTTTACCCTATAAGGATAGAAAAGGCCACTAAACCAATCCAAATTGTTGACTGCGTGCTTCCAAAATTTAATTTAAAAATAGCTCTACAGTGCATGTTAAAACATTAAACACTGTATGTGAAATCAACTATCTATTTTTGTTTATTCATGAGAATATTTTGCATTTATTTTCAACTTTCAAGGACTTCATAGCAGAGTAAAAGCACTAATAAAATCTCTGGTTCTCTGAGGTAGCTGGAATGACACCAGATTTCAGATGTTCACAATATTAAATTCAGTTTGATTCACTGGAGGATGCAATTAAATTGTTTTTAATTTGGCTAAAATAAACCCAAATCAGCAAGACCCAGATTGGGCCCCTAATGTTATATAAATGGCTAATGAGTTGCAGTCTTGATTAATCAGAGTTCTGTTACTGAGCTACAAGTGGGTTTATAAAGTTTATTTTAGCCAGACCTTTCACATAGATCATACCTCAATTTAACCCATGCACATTTTGTTGATGCAGAGTCTCTGAATATGCCAAACTTCAAAAATGTTTTATTTACTGACTTTTGATGTTTCCCAAACAGGCAGCTGTTTTTCTTTTTAGAACAGCATGCATTTTCATGCCCCCAAGAATTATTTCACTATAGCTTGTTTTTATCCAACAGATTAAAACAAAGATTTTAGGATCTTGGGGTTTTTTTCCTTCACCAAAAACAGGAGAAGTTGGAAATTAGCAACACTCATCTTCTGTGTCTGAGTACTTTGGCTCTTTCTCTCTCAATTTTTACATTACTTAAAGCCATTTTTTAAAAAGTCATCCTGCCACCTGGACAAGATTTGGCTGTGTTTAGAAGGAAGGGCAAGGTCTGCAGCAGCAGAGTCTGGTAATAAAACAGACATGTCAGAGGGAGCATTAGAGAAGCTACTGGGAAATGTGTTGAAACTGCAGACTAGCAGTTCCCAGATACATTCATCCAGTACATAGTTTGCCAACCTTTTCTTTCCTGTCTCAAGAACCGTATGGTGGAACATAGCACACTTACTCTGTAGCTCCTCACCTGATATTGAGGTGTTTCTAACTGGTCTTGATCTCAATCTTATTTTTTTGAGGCCCAATTTTGAGAGTTCCTAAGAATGCTCAACTGCTCTTGATCTTCAGTGAGATTTGTGGAAACTCAGGATCTCTCGGGTTCAGTCTATAAGTTGCTGTGGGCCATATAAAGTGTTGTGAATGTTAAATGGTATCATACAAAGCACAGTCCAACATAATCACAGAAGACCAAACATAGGACTTACGTTTGACAGTGCTCCGAGATTCTTGGAACCCAGCAGATTCTGAACCCCAGCCCAGGGCTTCACATTGCTGTTCCTCCCCTTGCCCATGTCTGGCACCTGTGCCTGCACCTCCTCTCCCCTTCTCTGCCAGCCAGCACATCTTCCAGAGCCCCACACTGCGTTTTCGCCCATCCTCCAGGGTCTGGTATACCCAGTTGGGAGTAAAGGCAGCTGCATTATTAAGAATAAGTGAGACCAGGGCTACCAACACAGCTGTGGCTACCAGTTTCTGGACAGTCATATCTGACTGTCAGCTGCTGCCAGTCTCTAATTGCAGAAGATCCGAGGTCCTGATCAGCTGCAGCACATTGAAGGAGGACTTGAAATGGAAGGCAGCTGCAGTAGGTTGTTTATGAGTGGCTAGAGGACATCACCGTTCATTCTCAAAGTCAACTCCTAAGGTGTTTCTGATCAAGCAAATGAGAGCACTGTGAGGTAGGTAGGAGAATTCCATAAAATATGAATGCAAAAAAGAGCTTGCAGGTCTCTGTCCTCCCAAGCTGTGCTTTATCCACCTTCTTGCACTTTGATGAGCAAAGCCAGTCCTGTGATGAACTGAAGGACAGGGAGGTCCATTCCTTGTAGGGCAAGGTGAATCCAGAAAGAATCCAGAGTTCTGAAGTAGTAAACCCTGGGGTATCCCTGGGACGAGGGAGGCTGGAATGCTTGCAAACTGGGTGCCTCAACCTTCCAGAGTGCAGACCCACGGGATGATAGGGACTCACGTAGGAATTGGGCACCGGCAGCAAGCAGCAGCTCTGCAAGCCTTTCCAGACACTTGATTCAGAACATCCCACGAACGGAAAGAAATGTCATTCTCCAAGCCAAGCCAAACTGGAAGTGAATGCTTTCATCCTAAAGGAACTCTGGAAGTTCGAAGTATTCTGAGGAATCTGCTCCTCTCCTTGTTCCTCCGTGAATGTCAGAGCGGCGAGTGGCAGAGGCTGGAGAACAGAACCTCTGCTGTAAGGAAGTTTTTTTTTTTCCCCTGTCTCTCACTAAGAGGAAATGGTTGTTTTTGTGGCTGTTTTTGGTGAGCCTCAGGGCGTAGCCGACTGCAACAAACAGAGCCACTGCCACGGCAGTCAAACGCTAACAGGATGTGTTTCCTGAAAGGAAAAGACTGTGGAGACTTCTAAAGTTCTAATCCTCCCCCCTCCGGCCCCCCTGCTTCTCCTCCGCCTTCTAGTGTCCCCTGCTGTTGCCGCCTCCTCCTTTTTCCCTCCCAGGAAGAATAGTAACCAACCAACCAGGGAAGCATAACTGCTGTGGGACAGAAAGGATTCGTATCAGTTTGTGCATCAGAAGGGGTCACAAGAAAGAAATGAATGAACA
>NW_017729002.1:21117692-21124996 GCF_001723915.1 Gavialis gangeticus
TCCATCCTTTGTAGGCCTTTCTTTTTAGCCACAGGAGGTTTGCTAGTTCCCTGGAGAATCAAGAGGGCTGCTGTGTCCTTTTACTGCCTTTCCTCCGAGATGGAATAGCATTAGCTTGTACATTGAGGATTGCTCCCTTGAGTAGCAACCACTCTTCCTGAACTCCCCTCCTCTTGGGGTTGTGGTCCTTTAGGGCCTCACTGATAAGCCTCCTGAGCTTGTCAAAGTCATCTTTCCTGAAGTCAAGGAAAGCTGACTGACTTGTCAACTTTATGGAAGATGAAGGTGATCAGCTTATGGTCACTGTCACCCAGCTTCCCTTCAATCATTACATCACTGATTAGGTTGTCCCCTGTTGCCAGTACCAAGTCAAGCAGCACTTTTCCTCTCATTGACCCGTAGACCTCTTGTGTCAGATAGAGGTCATCCATGCACGAGAGGAAGCTTTGCAACCACTTGGATTTAGCTGTGTGCTCTTCCCACAAGATGTCTGGGTAGTTGAAGTCTCCCATGACAACCATGGACCTGGAGTATGCAGCCTAGCCAATTCCCTGGTGAACTCCTGGTCAAGCTCTTGACTTTGTGTGGGAGGTCTGTGGTAGACTCCCACCATCGTGTTCCCTGTTCCATGTTCCCCACTGATTTTAACCCAGAGGGTCTCCAGCTATCCACCCTGGTTGCCAATATCAGCTTGCAGGGTTGTGTAGCTCTCCTGGACATAGACAGCTATGCCCTCGCCCCTTTTGTCTACTCAATCTCTCCTGTACAGGATATAGCCATTTATACCCATGGTCCAGTCATGGGTGGAGTCCCACCAGGTCTCCGTTATCCCTATCCTCCATCATGTCTTCAAAAGATGTTTACTGTGGAGATGCCTAATTAACTGTGCAATAAATGTCTTAGTATCTACACATGTGGCCCTATTACGTTGCACAAAACTAATAAAAAGGGAACAAGTTCTACCCTGCTCTGGAGTTTTTTGTGCATCAGAAGGGGTCACAAGAAAGAAATGAATGAACATCTCCCCAAATAAAAAATCCTTAAATTGGACCATAGCATGAAGCCTGCAGAGGCAAACCCAGAGGAAGAGTTTCTTAACACATTGAAGCCAAACAAGCATTTGAATTACCTATGCAGAATGTGACAGAAGTATAGCATACATATAATATATAGTGGGTCGATTGTTACTGCTCCTTTCTAGAACACTAGGGGGTGATGAATAGGTAAACAGAGAAGCTCATAGGAAGGGTTTCCCAACTGGGAAGTGTGGGCATGTGGAAAAGAGTGTTGCATATGTCATGGCATGGAAAAAAGGGTTTGAGCACAGTGGTATTAATTCATTCTGCTTATGTAGGACTAACACCTCCCTCCTGATTTACTGTGCTTCTTTGTGACTGGAATTTCTGGCCACCCCTCTTCAATACACAATGAATGGAAAAGCCTCTAGGAGTTACTTTGAATTGTAGTTGTTTTTACATCCCAGCATAGCAAGTGTTGCATCCCAGCCCCATGTGTATGAGCAGAGGAGGGATCTGTCTCTAACATAGGAATTAAAAACTAGCTAACAGATAGGGAAATCCTAAAAGTAATTGTAAACTGGGTATCACTGCTGAGTAGGTCTGTAATGGTGTCTTTTAAGAAATCCTTCTTGGCTCTGTGCTATACAGTGTTTTTACCAATGACTTGGAAGAAACAAAATCATCATTGATAACATTTGCAGCTTAGCATGAAGATTGGGGAAATAGTAAATATTATAAAAGATGGGTCACTAAAACAGTGATCTGGCTCACTTGGTAAGCAGGACACAAGAAAACTGGATGTGTTACAATACAGCCCAATGTAATGTTTAACGCCCCCAGGGAGAGAACATAGTTTTGAGGTTAAAATCCTATATTGGGTCTTTTTGTACTTCTCAGCTCTGTCACAAGTTTCCTGATGGAGTTTGAGCAAGACACTTACATCCAGATCCCCACAGATATTTAGGTGGCTAACTCCTATTTGATTCCATTGGGAGTTACATACCTAATTAGAGTTTTTGGCCTCCTATGAATTACTTTCCTGTCCCACAAAGTAGGGATAATATTACTACCTGAACTTACAGAGAGGTTATGAGAATGAAGAATACAGGCCACACTTAAAGGATTGGAAGCAGTGACTCTGAAACAGACTTGGAGATCACAATGGATAATTTGGTGAACGTGAGCTGTAAGAGTGTTGCAATGGTCAAAAATGTGATTCTTGGATGTATGAACAGGGAAAATCAAATAGAAGTAGAGAGGTTATACTAATTCTGTATTTGCCCCTGGTACAAAAGCTGCTGGAAAATTGTCTGCAGTTCTTGTAGTCACAATTTAAGGATATTGAAAAATGGGAGAGCCTTCAGGAAAGGACCCGGTGAGGAATAGTTAAAAGATTAGAAAAGATGCTGTTTCGTGAAAGACCCAAGGAGTTAAAACTATTTAGCTTATCAAAGAGAAATAAAGGGGGTGACTGGGACAGAGTCCATAAGGATCTATATTACAGTCTGCATGAGGAACAGGAGTTTGATAATGGAGAATTCTGCAACTTTGGGGAAAATGGTTATAAAAAAAACTGGAAGTTGAAACTAAACAAACTCAGACTAGAAATAAGGTGCCCATGTTAACAGTGAGAGAAATTAACCACTGGAGCAAATAACCAAGTCTTATATTAGATTCTTCATCACTGAACTTTTTAAAAACATGGTTAGAGTTTTTTTCTAAAACAGACACTTCAGTTGAAATGCAGACTGAGTTAGGGAGGTCCTCTCTCTTGAGTTGTGCAGGAACTTAGAGTAGATGCATACAGAAGAATAGGAATTTTAGTGCCCTGGGGAGGGAGCAGGTATCAAATCACAAGACAGCATTGTGGGAGGAGGGTGTCAGGTGCTTACCTCCTTGCACTGGGGTCACTACAGCTGCTACCACCTTAGCCAGAGCTCCCTGAACATGGACAGCTGGGGCAGTGTGAGCTCCCTGGGGGCTGCCTTTCTGGTGCCTCCTCTAAATCAGTACCTGAGACTGATGTCCCTCTTACCCACCTTCACTTAAGCTACTGCTAAATTCTGTGTCCACTTAATGCCCCTAAATGGCTTAAACACAAGCCTGCAGTGGCAATATTTGTCAAGGAGGCACAGCTGGATTCTTTGTACCTGTGGTGGGCTCACATCAACCTTTAGGCGGACCAGTCAGAAGTAAAATGGAGAAGGGCTCTCCCACCTTTAGTTTAATAGCCAGTGGCTTGAGCACTTGCCTAGGTAGTAGGAGACCCAGATTGTAGGATCTCCTCACCCAGAAAGGGGTGAGCCAGCATCCTCTATTTCCTACCAGGTTCATTGGTTAGGCAATGCCCAGAGCATTTTCTGGCTTTCCTCTTGAGTCTGGATAACCACATCTTTGCATTTAACATACATCGGATGAAAACATCATTGGGATAATTCCTACCCCATTAAGAGTAGGGGTCCAGGCTAGATCCTAGGGTCCCTCCCTTCCATTCCAGGGTAGCATCAATCCCACTAAGCTACAACCCCCCTGCTATAGTCACTTCCTTCCTCTTCCCACATATCATCCTCTCTTGATTGCACCATAGGCCAACTTTGAGAAGAAGGCTACTTTTCTCTTCCTCCTTCCTCCCCCCACATTCCCAGGTATGTTTTTTTCCTGTAACTAAAGTTTTGGGACTTACCTGGCATTTCATATGTACCTAGGAAATTTTTCCCCCCAGGTACATACTGAGCCTACTGAGCGCAGCCTATTGAGCATACTAAATAAGGAGGTTCTTGGCAAGCTTAGCTACATTGAAGCTATGGGCAAGCGTTACATTTGTAGTGCTATTTACACCCTTGTAGAGCTAAAAAAGTTGAGGGGACAGATGTGCATATTTCCTGTAGCACCACAGAAATGGCAGAAGCCCCACCGTGTTGCTAGATTAAACAGGAACTTCTCTTTAGCACTGCATTTTGTAGTACCACATGTAACATCTGTCCAGTGCACTATAGCTCCATAGGGCACCTCCTGGTTCTCCAGCATCCTAAAGTGCTCCACTGTCTCCAGCCTGCCCTCCAGAATGAAGGGGAAGGTGATGGCAGAGGGAGAGCAGAGTGGGCAGTCATTGAATACAGCCTTGGGGAAGCACAGCATATCCACTTTCTCCTGGGAATGGGTTGTCACTGTACACTGGACCAGGACTGGGTTCAGCCATGGGAAGCAGAGCTATCCTGGTGCCACTTAGACACATGACAGTGAGATAGGATGGCCCAATGGTCCTTATAATTTGAATTCGTAGTGTAAAACTAGAAGTATTTGAAGTCAAAGATATCATTTGTTATCATTTTAGATCACTTTATTGAATACATTTTTGAAGAAAGTCCTAAGGCTTTTGTATATGAGAGAGCTATTCTGGTTAAAGTTAAGGTGTTAACTTAAACTGCCACTGTTAGCACAAAACCCTGTGTGGAAGGGTTTCTCTTTAATGACAGCTTTTCTCGTTAATGTTAACATGATGGGGAATAGGTTAAAGCTAAACTGAAATAAATTGCTTTTAAAGTAAAATACTTGTCTAGGCAGGGGGTTTGCATCAGCCAAACTATATCTGTTTTAAAACTGATTTAAGTTAAACCACGGGTGCTTTATCATCTCGGCAAGCCTTGAGTTAGTGTACTGTGAGCCAACTGATCTCAGTTCAGAGTTGGGACTGCCCCCTATACCCAACCAGTCTGTATTATTTTCTAAGCTTTTCTTGCTGAGAGTGGATGAAGATATTTCAGCCTTAATCACACAGCTATTGGGACTGTTTAATTCCCCAGAAAAGAAAAAATGAGGGTCTTACAGACAAAAGATTATCAGTTCAAAATACAGATATTAAAAAAAATCTTAATTCCTAATCGATTTAGAAAAAACAGTATACTATTCATAGTTGGGTTCAGAGCCAGCTAACAGAACATATAATGGCTTAATGTGATCAGTCAGGTTTTTGTAAACCTGTTTTCAGTTTATAACATTTATATTGAGCCCTTTGTCTGCTAGTCTTCAGGTCTGCCTCCTATTTCATAATTCTTGTATCCAACAAAAGTGGAACAAAATCAGTCCAACCATTTAAACCCCTTTGACTTCTGTTTTTTATCTTACAAAAATTACTTGGTTTCAGGATGTTCTCTTTTTTATATTCAAAACAGCTTTTAAAAAATGGGAATTGCTGAGTGGAAGGTTAGATTTTGGAGTGTCAGGTCCCCAAGGAGAGGGATGGTCTTGAAGTTAAGGTCCTAGTAGATTGGGACTCAAACTTTCGAAGTCTGGACTTCCCAGCTCTGCTGAAAATGTCCCGTGTGATTTTGAGCTAGTCAGTCTCTCCTCTCCACATCAGCTTTTACCTGCAAAATGAGGATGGTATTATTACCTGACTTAAAAGATGGATAATAAATGTGATGGATTCAGATATACTGGTGATAGGGGAGATGCACAGGGCCCCCTCTACATGTGCAGGTAAAGGCACAATGGGATCTAATGCTTGATCCTCACATGCATGGCAGGAGGCATGATTGTGGGATCATAAATCAGATCCCATTATGCCTTATTGCTGGTCTTCCCCTACACCAACAAAAAGCAAGTTCCCACAGCTGGAAGCCCTCTCAACTGATGGTGCCCCATGCACCCCTGTAGCTGGAAGAGTCTCTCAGCTGCAGGGATGTATGCTGTATGTGCAAAACCAGCTATAAAGTTATTTTCCAGCAATAACTTTATAGCTGGTTGGACATTTTTTTAGACACCATAGTTAATTTGTGCATGTAGCCAGTCTAAATTAATTGTGCAGTTAACCAGCTAATTGCATAAGAGATGTAATATGTAGAGGGGGCCATAGTGGTTCATATTTACCCTTAGAATTGGTTGGGCAGCAGTGCTGTAAGCTCTCCCTAAGCACCCAGCTAGTATGCCCCAAATAAACAGGATTCAAGGAATAGATGGGCAGGCTGACAGCTTGCACTAACTAACTATAGCATTTCAGTTAGTTTCTTTTAGTTACTTCCTATCACAAAGTGTTGGGGCTGCTCTGTCTGCACCTAAATAGATACTTTAGTCTACCCCAGAGATAGCTTCATTTCAGTAGTAAGCTAAATGATCTATATGTATAGAGTGGGGTTTATACTAAAAATTGGCATCCTTCTGGATGAAAATCATTATGGAAATGTAAATTGTTATATTAAACCTATTTGCAAAACCTTAAGTCCCTAAGGCATACCCAGATGACTAATGACTAATGCACTTAGCTCCCGTTTTGTTAATTTGGATACATTTAGCCCATCTTGCCTACCTCCTTTTATATGTATTCATATAGCATGCAGTGTCATTAAAAGGTTTAGTTCGAGCTGTTATCTTTTGATCATTCTAGTCATATCATCACATCCAAGTGCGCATAAATACCAAATTCTGCATCTGGGTTACATGCAAAGATGCAAAATAGTTTTACAGAGGCACACTAAATTCTGCTATATTTTTCCATACCACAGCAGTTCAGGATATTCACTACTTATAACTGAATAGTAGTAACATTGAATGGCTTTTTCTGGTACTTGCACATTCTGTAATGTTCTTCCTTTAAAGGTTTTGCATATAGAGGATTTTTATGTTAAGTCTTGTAGTCCAGGCAGTAGTATCTGCCATGGGGTGGGGGGGGAATAAAACCCAAACCCTTATTTTTAGGAATAATATGTAGACTTTTAAACCTTTCCAGTGGATCTATTTTCATATGATTCCACAGATAAAGTCTGGTGTCTAAGCCCAAATCTAGTAAAGCACTTAACCTAATGCTTGGGTTTAAGTGTATGAGTAGTATTGCTGAAGTTAGTATGGCTAATCACGTAAAAGTGGTTTGCTGGTTAATCTAACTGTATAGAGTTTAAAGCAAACCAATAAAAAGCCCCTTAGAATTACCTAAAATATTTTTTCTGTCCAAAAATATATTTTGACATGTCAGTTACTTTGGATACTTTCCACGCTACAGACAGGAGGAATAGGATTCCTCCCACAGCACAAAATATAAGTTTAATTGGCTAGCTTTATCCAGGGTTGAAATCCACTTACCTTGCATAGGAGTGTGGCATCAGGCCACTGCATTACTATTAGGGCTGTGCAAAGCCTTGGGTGGTGATACAATTTGGAGGAGACTCGGCCTGATCTGGTGGCCCAATCTCTGAATCCGAATTGAATCAGGACCAATTTAAAGGTCCAAATCAATTCAAAGCTCTCCGAATCTTCGGAAAAGATTCAGAGAGCTTTGATGATTCGGGCAGT
>NW_017729002.1:21125248-21135043 GCF_001723915.1 Gavialis gangeticus
CCCCCCTGACCCCTGCCCACTCCCCCAGCCCCCCCTCATGGCTGCCCCCGCCCGTCCCAGCTCCCGGTACTTAAAAAAAAAGCCCTGGTGCTTACCAGGTGTTGCTGGGTGGGGGGACAATCCCTGCTGCCCCCTACTGCCCCACTGTCTCATGCTTCATGGGGGGATCTGCACGAGCTCCCCAACACCCCCTCACTCCCTCAGCCCTGCCCACGGGTGCCCCACCCAGGCCAGCTCTGGTCCTTTAAGAAAAAAAAAACCAAGAAAAGCCCCAGGACTCACCGCTCCTGCGTCGGCCTCAGGGCTTCTGGGGGCTTATGCAGAGCCCCCCACATGGTGCAGGGCAATGTGGGGCAGTGGGGATTTCCCCCCAGCTGGCAGGAGCAGTGAGTCTGGGGGGTTTTCAGGGTTGTTTTTCCCCTTAAAGGCCCAGAGCTGGCCTGGGCAGAGCACCCGTGTGTGGGCTGGGGGAGCAAGGGTGGAGGTTGGAGGACTCATGCAGAGCCCCCCATGCAGCGTGGGGCAGTGGGGATTACCCACACCTCACCCCACCTGGCAGCACTCACTTGAGTTGGGGCTTTTTTTTAACAAGTGCTGGAGCTGGGGAGGGTGGGGCAGCTATTGGCAGACTGGGAGAGCGGGCGGGGGATGGACCTGGCCTGGCTGATTCAGATTTGGCCAAATTGAATCAGGACAGTGATTCGAATTACCGAATCGAATCACTATCCCCAGAATCAGCTGAATCCAAAGTGAATACTAGCTGCTTCGCGCAGGCCTAATTACTATCTAACCACTTAATACCAGATATCAGTGTTTTTGTTACTGTTCTTTGTTTGAAAGTTTCACATATGATCAGCATTTTAATCCATAGGAACCATCATGTTAAGGGTGAAACAGTTTCCATCACATATCCAGCTATGACTAGGCACTACAGCTGATTTGAGCCAATAGGATGGAGTTTTAGCCCAGTTGGAGGCAGTAGCATGGAGGCAAGTGGCCAATCTTCAATGTCTTGTTAGATCATACATGTACAAGTCACTGTCAAGAACAGACTTCATTTTCCAGTCAGAATTTCCTGTTCTTGTGGACTTGTCACTTACATTATTCTAGTATTGCTTTATTTTTTTGGTGTGGTTTTAAATTACTAAAATTCCAGGCGAGTACATACGTAATTGCCTTTTGAGAAATAACTGTACACGTTCTAAATTTTCCTTAGGAAACAGCACCTGTTTTATCCCATCCTTTTCCTTTACATGAAAACAGCCAGGAGAAGCACGTAGGCAATGGGTGGTGCTAGGGGAAATGGTGGGGCCGCAGTGCCTTCCAGTGTTTGTATAAGTCAACCCAGCCACTGTTTACAGTATGGTAGGTTTGATAGTAAACACATCAGCACTGGAATTATATCCACTCTAGGTATCCTCCGAGATGAGGGGAAAAAATGTCAACTGATGAGGAAGTTGAATAAAAGGTGCTAACATATTGAAAGCACAACCATTCTCTTTCTTGAGGAGATGTTCCAGTTTGTAGTTCCCAAGTCTAGGAGTGAAACAAATTACTATCTTGAAACTTTCATATTTAACTTGCATGCCTAACGTGGACTTCCCAACTGCAGCCACTTCATATGCACACTAACATGCTGTGGTGTTACAGAGGTCATCTCCCAGGAAAAGATGGAAATCTCTGAGCCTTTCCTTGCTCTGGTGCATCCCGTTTGCATTCAGCTGCAGCTCTAAGATCATTTCCCTTGTGTTAGTCAGACACAAAAGAACCACACAGCTCAGCAGTTTTCTGTCACATTTTTGTCACACACTCATGAGAGAAGCTGCCCTACTCCCACTTCCCAATCATCAGAAGTTCTTCCACATGCCTAATAGTGAAGAAACTTGTCAAAACTTGTCAATATAAACATTCTCTAGTCTCCCCTTCAGAGGATCAGTGGAATGCATCCTTGGATTTGGTCATCGATCCTAGGCAGAAATAGTTATTTAAAATGTGGTCCTGTACTTTTTGAAGTGCATCACAGAAATAGGCCTGGAAAGAACCTCGGGAGGTTTCTCTGCCAAGGGTCATCGCTTGCTAAACTATCGCAGGCAAATGTTTGTCTACCCTGCACTTAAACTTCCAGTGATAGAGATGCCACCACCATTTTAGGTAATCTGTTCCAGTGCTTGATCACCCTCAGTTAGAAAACCCTTCATACTAGTTTTCCTACACCTCCCATTTGCAGTTACTTCCTGTCCTGTCATCTGTAAGCAAAACCTGAGAATAATTGATTGGTATCCTTTTTACAGCCATCTTTTTGTAATTGAAGACTGTTATTAAATCCCCCTCAGTCTTTTTTAAATCCCCTAACCATTTTTGTTGCTGTTCTTGAAACTCTAATTTGTCTACATCTTTCTTGAAGGGTAGCACTTGAAACTGGACACAAGGCTCCAGGTGAGTCCTCAGCAGTGCTGAATAGAGTGCAAGAATTGCCTTGGGAGGGTCCTATTGTTTGCAGTGGGAGCAGTATTAGAATAGAAGGAACCTGTACTGGATTTGTGTCACATTAATGTAGGGTGCAGCTGTTCTACGGCTTCACTGACTTTGGCAGGAGACATCCCACCTTTTTAGCATCATGATGGATGTTTTAGAGCAAACTGTTTAGTAGCTTCTTTGAAAACATGCAGTGGAACCTGAGGTGAAAAGAAACATCACCTTTCCTGTCGGAGAGATTAGTGAAAAGAACTAAAATTTTGTGTTTATATATATACAGGCATACCTCGGAGATATTGCGGGTTCGGTTCCAGACCACCGCAATAAAGCAAATATCGCAATAAAGTGAGTCACGCGAATTTTTTGGTTTCCCAGCACATATAAAAGTTATGTTTACACTATACTGTAGTCTATTAAGTGTGCAATAGCATTATGTCTAAAAAAACAATGTACATACCTTAATTAAAAAATACTTTATTGCTAAAAAATGCTAACCATCATCTATGCTTTCAGCGAGTCGTAATCTTTTTGCTGGTGGAGGGTCTTGCCTCAATGTTGATGGCTGCTGACTGATCAGGGTGGTGGTTGCTGAAGGTTGGGGTAGCTGTGGCAATTTCTTAAAATAAGACAACAATGAAGGTTGCCACAAACCTTCAATTTGTAAAAAACGCAATATCTGCGAAGCACAATAGAGCGAAGCGCAATAAAACGAGGTATGCCTGTATGCTTGGTTACTAAGGGGAGGAGAGACTTCGTGGTAATGTTCTTTTTTTTTTAAATATTAAACTCCAGCACTTCTAGGTGATATATTCTGATTTATTTTGAACCTCCAGTCAAAATCTATATTGTAGCAAAATTATTATGGTGGTCGTTGATGTTGTTGTGGATTAATAAAAACATGTTCTAATCACAGTGCCATAGAAAACTAGATCCTGGAGGGATCTGGAATGTCAAGAGAAAATTGTAACATGAAAATCTGTAAGATTTTTCATTGTTGTGGGCTCAAGGTCTACTGCAGGATCCCTGTTCTATGTAAATGGCCAGAGGCATGGGGCCATCTGTAGAACAGTGATGGATGGTTTTTGATGTATAAATGCATTTCATGGGTACGCATGCATCTTTTGAAACAAAGAGAGCACATTCTTTGAGTTCTGATAGCTTTTCTGCTGCATCTGGTCTTCATTAGTTTCCTAGCTTTCACTGATGAAGTACAGATGTTGGGTTAGCCTTCTAGAGAAAAGAAGTTAGGGAACAGGAAATTCTCAGCGTTATGGGGGAGGGGTTGATCATTACTTTACATTTTCTATGTGTGACACTGAGCCCAAGACTGAATTGGAAAAGTTGTTGCCTTTTATGGATCTTAATGACAGATTCATGTATTTTATGACGGTTGTTATTGTACCATGACATTTAACAGTGTGTCTGTGCTTTGAACTGAAGTGAGAGTGTGTTCTGTGCTTTCTCCTACAGTGAGTGCTCTTTCTCTCCCTGATCTGTCTTTTGCTACATTTTTATATCAGTGGCTGCATATTCATAGATTCATAGAGTTGGAAGGGACCTCAGTGGGCCATCTAGTCTGACCCCCTGCCCCTGGCAGGCAAGGAAAGAGTCACCAAACCTGGGGTCATGTGATCCCAGCCAGGTGCCTGTCCAGTCTCTTCTTGAAGACCCCCAAGTAGCACCACCTCCCTTGGAAGCCCATTCCAGATCCTAGCAACCCTGACCATGAAGAACTTTCTCCTAATGTCCAGCTGAACCTTCTCTCCAGTAGCTTATGGCCATTGTTCCTTATTGTTCCAGGGGCTGCTCTGGTGAACAGATCGTTGCCTACTTCATGTTGCTCTCCCCTTATGAATTTGAACACTGCCACAAGGTCCCCTCTCAGCCTTCTCTTGGAGAGGCTGAAGAGGTTAAGGTCCCTTAGCCTTTCCTTGTAGGGCCCTCCCCCCAGGCCTCTAATCAGGTGAGTGGCTCTTCTTTGGACCCTCTCTAGGTTGTCCGCATCTCACTTGAACTGTGGTGTCCAGAACTGGACACAGTACTGCAGCTGCAGCCTGACCAGTGCCACGTAGACGGGGAGAATCACTTCCCTGGACCTGTTTGTGAAGCACCTATGGATGCACAACAAGGTGTGATTGGCTCTGCCAATTGCTTCATCACATTGGTGACTCATGTTCATCCTGGAGTCTACAGTGACTCCAAGATCTTTTTCTGCCTCAGTGGAGCTGAAAATGTCACCCCCCCCAGCCTGTAGGTATGATGGCATTTCTTCCTCTCTAGATGCAGCACCTTGCACTTGTCCTTATTGAATTGCATCCTGTTGCTCTCTGCCCACTTCCCCAGCCTGTCTAGGTCAGCCTGGATCTGGTTCCTCCTCTCCAGGGTGTTAGCTGCACCCCATAATTTTGTGTCATCCATGAATTTGGACAGGGTGCTTCCCACCCCCTTGTCCAGATCACTGATGAAGATGTTGAACAGCACTGGCCCCAGAACTGAGCCCTGAGGGACTCCACTGCTCACATCTTTCCAGGCTGACACTGACCCATCTACTACCACCCTTTGAGTGCAACTCTTGAGCCAATTTGCTACCCAGTCTACTGTGTAATCATCCAAGGCAAATCCCCTCAGTTTATTTATAAGGATGGTATGTGATACCTTGTCAAAGGTCTTCTTGAAGTCCAGATAGATAACATCCACCTCGACTCCTGCATCTAAACAATTGGTGGCCTTGTCATAAAAGGAAACTAGGTTAGTCAGGCAGGATCTGCCTGCTAAAAACCCATCTTGGTTACTCTTTCACATCACATTAGCCAGCAGGCTCCCACAGATGTGCTCCCTGATAATTTTTTCTGGATTTTCCCAGGGATAGAGGCAAGACTGACTAGTTTATAGTTCCCCAGGTCCTTCTTCCTCCCCTTCTTAAAGATTGGGACAACATTAGCCCTTTTCCAATCCTCCACCTGACCCAAGCACCATATATCCTTGCTGGTATTTCTGTTGAAGGCGTCATGCTATTTATTCATAGAGGAGCAGAGAGATTCTGCTGCCCTGTGAATAAGAGTGGTATTCTGGAGAAGCAGGAGATGTGGAAGTACTTATGCTGATATTTTACAGACCATTTCATTACCTAAACTTGTTTTCTGATGTTTGTCTGCAACCCTGTGAGCTTGTACTCTGAGCTCATCTGACCCATGAGTTTAGTCATTAAGTCAGTACTCAGCAGGGAGATCTCTGAAAAATCAGAGTTTGGTGCTGTAAGGAGTACTGATGATCTGTTAGGGGTCACCTAGGATCTATCTAGGCCAGGGGTAGGCAATGTTTTTGGCTGGAGTGCTGAAAAAACTGCAATGTCTACCTTGTAAGGTGCCAGAGTGCTGGCATACCAGAAAAACAAAACTGGAGCAGTGGGTACATGGCAGGATGCACTGCATATTAAGATAGCTAATAATAAATATTGCTTTTTTATGGTAAATACCAGGTTTTCTACAAATTCTACACTTGGTAACAATAAATAAAGCTTCATATACTACCTTTGTTCTTGTGTATTCTTTTTTGTTAAGCATGTTGTAATGAGAGAGAGAGAGGAAAAAGAGAGAAAAAAAAGAGGAGAGAGAGGAAAAAAGGAGAGAAGAGAGAGAAATAAAGAGAAAGAGGTAAAGAAAGAAAAAGAAAAGAAACAAGGAGAAAAAGAAAGGGAGAGAAGAGAGATAAAAGAGAAAGAGAAAAAAGAAAGGGAAAGGAAAAAAAAGGAAAAAAAAGACAGAGGGGAGAGAGAAAAAAGAGAGAAGACAAAAAAGAAAAGAGGAGAGAAAAAATAAAGAGAAGAAAAGAAAAAAAAGAAGAAAGAAAGAAAAAGAAGAGAGAAATAAAGGAAAAATGAGAAAGAGACTGTGTCCCTTGCTGCCAATGTCTCCCACCACTACTGACTGCAGATTGGGCCCTCTGGTCTAGGGCAGTGTCTGGCAGAGGAAGGC
The DNA here is from genome assembly GCF_001723915.1 of Gavialis gangeticus. NCBI lineage: Eukaryota > Metazoa > Chordata > Crocodylia > Gavialidae > Gavialis > Gavialis gangeticus. The sequence goes on from NW_017729002.1 coordinate 21,131,698, forward strand.
AGTGACACCCCAGCAGCAGCTGCCAGGGCCAGGGCACTCAGACCACCCCAACGGTGTTGGAGCAGGGGGGTCTGGGCCCAGGGCTGGGAGGAAGGGCACAGCCAGGGCTCGAGCAGGTAGACGCTCTGTCCCACCCAGGTGGGGCAGCGGTGGGGCAGCACCAGGCCACCGAGTGCTGGGGCCAGGCACTTAGGGCAGGATCCAGGTGGCACAGGGAGAAGCGAGGGGGGAGGCACCACGGACAGCAGCCAGGTCCTTTAGAAGGCAGTAGCCAGAGGAGAGCAGGGCCAGGTGGGAAGCAGTTTCGGATCGTGGAAGGCAGGCAGGTGGGGGTACCAAGCCGGTGGCTGTTCCCAGAGTCCGGAGGGCTCCTGTGGCTGGGCCTCTGCACTGGGGTGGCTCCACCCCACTCATGCTGTGCCCGGCGTGCAGAGAGGCAGAGCCTGGAGCCGGGAGCCCCCAAGTCTAGTGTCCTGCCCCAGCCAGGTCGCATCCCCTTGTGAGCAGGCTGGCTGCATGCCACGCCTGAGGAGCTGCACAAGCTAGGCCAGACCAGGCTGGGCCCCACCTTAGGTGCTGCTGGGTGCTCCTGCCCACCAGCTGTGGCCCAAGCCCATGGAGTCCAGGGACAGCTCCGCTTCCTGCAATGCCCCCTCTTCCACACACTGAAGCCTCCAGCTCCCTTCATCCCAAGCCAGTCCAGGAGACTAGCAGGGCTTTCCCCATGCCACCACCCCAGGGCTAACCTATGTACTCCCTTCCCACCCGCAGGTGCTGGGGCCCTGAGCAGAGCTGATCAACAGTCTCTTGAGGAAGGGCCTGTAAACCTGGAGCAGCAGAGACCTTCCCCAGGGAGATGGGGACAGAGTGGTGGCATTCCTGCAGGGGCATTGCAAAGGGCCCGACTAGGCTGGCCTACCCACGGTGCCTCCCTCTGCACCTGCTTCTCCCCACACCGCATGGACCCTGCCTGAGCACCTGTCCTGGGGCTTGGCATGCCGGTGCTGCCCCCATCTGGGTGGGATGGGGCATCCACCTGCCCAACCCCCAGCTGGGACCAGGGCTCACCCACCTGCTGGGAGCCTCCAGCACAGTGGCCCTGTGCAGCAGCTACCTAAACCCTGTACCTCCCCTCCACCCCCAGCTCCCTCTAGGGGCCAGACCGTGCTGGGGGGCATAGCCTGGGGACAGGGGCAGAGTCAGTAAAAGTTTTCCTGGGTAGAAATGGAAGTTCGTATTTAGTTCATATTAATTTCTACCCAGGAGAATTTTTACAATCTTTTCTCCAATGCTTGGTGAAGGGTGTTTGTGTCTGAAAGCTTGCAATTAAAGACATTTTTTTGGCAAAAATCTTGTTGGTCTAATAAAAGATATCATCTCTACTATGAGTCCTGATGGCCAATGGAAATAGAAATACAAGCAATTTTTCAGCGAACAGTTGCAGCAAGATAGCTTGAAGATACCCACCCATATATATAAGGAGAGTGCTGTTGTTGACAGGTGCATACTACAAGGAAAGAACCCAGGTGAAACAGTGTGGCCTTAATTCCATTTTGAAAATGCTAATTTTTTAACATGGGTTGCAGATGAGTTAAACAAAACATCCACTCACTTAGCCCTTTCAAGGAGCAGAGGCTGAAAAGAGTTATGATCAAAAACAGGCACCATGCCCATATGCATATGCAGACGATCATGGTTGTGGTTCATTCTTAGGATGTCCATTTCTGTGTACTATGAATTCATTTAATTCAAATAATATTTTGTGTCAGTACAGTCAAACTTCAGCTATGCATTCATCGTTTAATTCTCATACACATTTCCAGGTTTGACTTCAGTTGATCAGTCCTGGCAGGTAGGCTTAATTGGTTAATTATGGACAGATCTTAAATGTGAAATAAAAGGGAAGTTAGTAAAACCTTGTCCTTTCTGACATGCCAAAATCATGATGTCCAGCAATTCAGTGTTGAATTGCTGTTGTATGACATTATACAACTAGAGTCTATCAATACATTCTCAACTTAGTTTGAAAAACAGAAGGGGGGATACCACTTCTCAGATTAATCCAAACATGATGTATCTGTCACTAAATAGAATTCCTTTCTCCTTCCCGTTGTTAATGGCTCTGGACTATCCTCTGCTTTTTTAATGTAATGACAACACATATTGTGGGGCAGAGGCCATCACGACTCTTTATTTTTACTTCCTTTCAGACATTTACTTTCCTCCAGTATGAGACCCCAATACCCTCACCTTCCAAAAGACAGCTAAACAATAATCTGTAGCTTCCTTTGGTATCCTACATGCTTCAAAACATGCTTGCTTAATCTCTCATTCAGTGAAACACACATATCTTTAGTTACTGGATTTATATTTTTATTTATTATATAAATTTGTTCTTTTTATTTATTAAACCTAGTTATATAGCTTAAGTCTTTTTGTTCTGCTGCCACTAATCTAGGTATGGACAGTGATTCAGCTAAAATACTAGGCCTGTGCAAAGCGGCTAGTATTTGCTTCAGATTTGGATTTGGCTGATTCGGGGAGACAGTGATTCAATTAGGTGATTTGAATCACTGTCCCAAATCGATTCGGCCAAATCGAATTTGGAGATTTGGCCACTGCCAAATCGGCCCCATCTGCTGCCCACTCTCAATGGCTGCTCCACCTGCTCTTCCAGCTCCTGGCTCTTTAAAAAAAAAAAAAAAGCCCCCCATTATTGGGGGGTTTGGGGGGGGGGGGGGGCCCCCCCCCCCCCCTTTCCCCCCCCCTGCTTTTTAAAAAAAAAAAAAAAAAAAAAGGCCTGCACTTACTGGCTGCTGCTGGGCAGGGGGTACGATCCCCACTGTCCCCCACTGCCCCATGCCATGTGGGGGGCTCTTCTACGAGCCCCTCAACCCCTGCCCACTCTCCCAGCCCTGCCCCCCATGGGTGCCTTGCCTGCCCCAGCTCCTGGCCCTTTAAAAAAAGCCCCAACTCACTGGCTCCTACCAGGCAGGGGGGCAATCCCTCCACTGCCCCATGCTGCAAGGGGGAGCTCTGCCACGAGCCCCCAGAAGCCCTGAGGCTGCTATGGCAGCTGGTGAGTGAAGGACTTTTTTTTTTTTTTAAAGGGCCAGGACCTGGGGTGGGCAGGGCAGCCATGGGGGTGCTGAGAGAGTGGGAGGGTTCAGAGAGCTCGTGGCAGAGCCCCCCCCCCCACATGGCATGGGGCAGTGGGGGCAGTGGGGATTGCCTTCCCCACCTGGCAGCAGCCAGTGAGTGGGGGCTTTTTTTATAAGAGCCGGGAGCTGGGGTGCAGGGCAGCCATGGGCAGGGGCTGGGACAGTGGGCAGGGGTTGGGAGGCAT
>NW_017729002.1:21140043-21145355 GCF_001723915.1 Gavialis gangeticus
CAGGGCAGCCATGGGCAGGGGCTGGGACAGTGGGCAGGGGTTGGGAGGCATTCTGGGGGGCTGGGGGAGCAGGCGAGGGATGGGGCCTGGTAGGGGTCCCCCCATGGTCCCCTCCCTCCTCCTCCAGCTCCCCCTCCACTGCTCCCTTCTTACCAGCATGGAGTCTGGCTCCAGCTCCATGCTGCAGCGAGCCTGAATCACTGCTGCTCTCCAAATCTTTTCCAAATCAGTTTGGCCACTGAATCGGGCTGAATCTCTTCCAAATCAAATCAGCCCCTGAAGCTTTGCACAGCCCTATAAAATACCAACTCACACCTTGCAAAACTTAAGTTAGGATCAGATCCTTAGCTGATGTAAATTGTGATTTTGTTCAGCAGGGGTGTGTTGAGTTTCACTAATTGAGGATCTGGCTCTGAAACCTTTATGCAGCCTTTTGGTTTTGTACCTCATTGTATTTTTTTTTTTCATGCAGCTTTTGGTTTCTTGGTCTGGCAGGGACTGGACATGTCAAAAGAGTAAAAAAAGAGGCCAGGTTTAGTCCTAGCACAAAGATGGAATAGAGTCATCAAAGCAGCTAAACAAGCCTCTGACTAGAGACTTATTCTTTTTCTATTTCATTTGATCTCTAACGTGCTATGCCTTGCTGAAATGTGCCTCATGTATTTCAAGAAACATCTTTTGCCTGGAAGTTTTGTACCTGTTATTGTTAGATGTAACACGTAATCCTCGTCATTGGAAAAGACTAGGAAACAATATCTTTCTCAGCCATTTTAGGTTGTGTGTTTGACAGCACGTTTTGTCTAGTCTATTTCACTGTTTCCCGTTTAGTCAGTTTCCCCTGTTTGTGTGGGTCTTTCTCACAGCAACAAGGAAGAGCAAACATTTTAAAAAATAGGAAAATATGATTGTAAAACCATGAAATCTTGGGAAGGGTGCTTATGTCCCAGTGCCAGATCTGAAACTGTATTTAACGTTTTAATGGATTATTTTTGACATTTTTATTATTTTAATGTATTTGATGTTGCAGTAATGCCTAAGAGCCCTACACGTGAATTGTGATGCCACTGGCATAGGTCTAGAACAGAAGCTCATGTTGACCCTTGTTGGTTTTGTTAGTCAGTGTCTGTTGTAAACAGCCTTAAGTATAAAATAGGATCTGTCAAAAATGTTGTGTGTCTTGACTTTACACTTAATGTCGGTGTGTGATGACAAAAGCCCAGTGAGAACAGTCATTATCATACTGCTTTAAAAAACAATCTTTACCACATCTTTTATAGGAGGGATATTTCATAATGCTATGTGCTAACTGACTTTTGACAAACAGTGTTGGCACTGGGAAATTCCCACTCTGAGTAGCGCAAGGTTAAAAGAAAACCCTTCCTGGCTTTGCTTTTAGTATATGTGCAATTTCTGACCAAGTTTTAAATTAAAGCACAAGAATCTGCTTACTTATTTCCTATTAATCATCCTATTAACTTGCCCAATGTTCCTTTGCTGTTATGATAGGCTCTTAATGACAGTTTCTAAACTTGAATTGTGTAAGATTGGAAGCCAGAGCAGAGCAGGATTTTTGGAGTTTGAAGCAGATTATTCTCAAAAGACAGGCAGTAGTGCAGTTTCAGAATATTGCAGTAATTTGTGGGGCAGTATCATTAGTTTTCATACTTTAAATGATACATATGCATCCAGCGGTGTTCATGTTAGGTATATAATCAATGTAAGCATAAATAAAAATATAAGTGTTTGTATTTGGAAATGTTTCTGAAACCAAGCTCCAGATCTCATCTCTCCTTTTTGGGTTTAGAAGTTCAGCCCTGGAAATGATCTTTGTGTCTGAGGCTCACTTCTCTTTCTGTTAAACTCTTATACAGCAAATGTGTACAAGCTTATCTGGCAATGTGTCTACATGTTTTTATATAGTCAGTGTATATGTACTAATAATGATGGATTGCTTCTCCTCCGCCAACACACATGCTTCCTTTTGAAATTCTCTCCTTATAATGTAGGTGTTAAAGATACTGAATGCATGATTTGCCCAGCCTTCACACTGGACAAAGCTAATTCTGTCTCCCCTAGCTCTACAATGTGGTGAGGTTTTTCAGTTTACCAAAACCCTTTTTCCTTATTTCTTTTAGCGAGGCAGTCTGGGAGAATATGGCCCGCATGTGTGTGAAGACACAGAGGCTGGATGTTGCCAAAGTTTGCCTTGGAAACATGGGTCATGCCAGAGGAGCCAAGGCATTAAGAGAGGCAGAACGAGAACCAGAGCAAGAAGCCAGGGTGGCAATGTTGGCAATTCAGCTGGGCATGCTGGTAGGACTCTCAGTAGCAACTTGCCCATTTTCTAGTAATAAGCAAATGGCATACAAAGCTGTTTGAGTGATAAGTATGTACCCTTCAGGCAAAGCAGTTAAACTAAAGAGTTCCGGGGACAACTATTATTTTTTTAAAGTTGGGGAAGGATTCAGAGAATTTGGAAAAGGTGAATGCAAAGCCTATTCACAAAGAGGCAAAGGAAAATTAACCTGACAATTACTTTTGTGCAATTCAAATTTCTGCCCTACTGAAACTGGATTTTATGTCTTTCCTAGCAGCACCATGTTGGTGTCTTATCATCCTCTGACTGGCTAATATCACCTGAACTATCTTCTCCTGATGAGACCCTAATTTATAGCATAAATGCTAATTAGCCTCTAAATGCAGTATCTAACAATTTGCACTATTAACTGATATGTAAGAGTGACTAAATGTGAGCAAATGTGGCAGCATCAAATCCCTAGAGATCTCTGAATATAGCACAATCATGAGCCATAAACAGCATAGGCTTGTAGCCAATGAATTTTCCCAGGCAAACTCAATTGCTTTTTAAAATATATAGCATTAAAATATTGGTCGAAAAAAGTATCATATGTTTGGATTGCTGAGAAATGATAGATGTGCTGCCTCATAAACCTTTCTGTGAGAGCCTGATTCTGCCACCCTTACTTACCCAAGGCTTGTCTAGATAAGGGTTTTCTTAAGATGGGCTTGCTAAAGTGTCTGAATACATTAAAAACCTTTGTGGAGAAAAGACAAGTAGTATTTTAACGTGTCAGCTGGCAGAGGAGAAGCCTCTTGGACAGCCTGGGGTTTACCCTTTAACAACCAATAAATGCTCGTGTGTAGCTTGTCCTTCCTACCCACCTTGTATCAGAACCTATACATTCTTTGACTAACACTTTACTGAACCAGTAAAACTAGGATCTTAGTTGGATTTCAGATTAACACTGTCATGTGGCCAGAAAAGTGTAACATAATAGTAACGATGAACAGCTCTGTACTGGTATTAGGTTAGCTTTCTTAGATATTTTTATTAATGATCTATAAGAGGGACTGAACAGCATGATGCTGAGTTCACTGGTGACAGCACAGTGCAAGATATGTCAAACTGCAGTGAGGTTACATATGGTCCTAAAGTGTTAAAAAGTTTGGCAGAAAATTATAACAAAACCTCTGGAAAAATGAAAGGTAACACATCTAAGAAAAAATATTCAATGGGAAAAAGAAACTTGGAAAGCAACACTGCTGAAAGAGCCCAAGGTTCATAGGAGACCACCGATTAGACATAAGTTTGCAACATAATAAAAACAGCCAAGACAATTTTGGGCTGTATTCTCAGAGGCACCACATCCTGGAGCTTTGACTTGATATCTAACTAGGCATCTCTGTTCCAGTTGCAGCTGGAATATTGCCTTCAATGCTAAGGATCTAATTACCAGAAAAATGTTGATCAACTTGAAGAAGTCCAGAATAAACAACTCAGATTATTAGGTTCCTAGAGGGATTCATAAATAGGGCAGTATTTAAAAGAGCTGAATATTTAGAGTTTGGCTGGAAGAGGAAGGTGCTGGCAGTTACAAATACTGGAAGACTATAAATGTCGTGAAAATGGAGGAATTGTTCTGCATGCTGGAAGGAGGGCACCACTAGAAATAACAGGATAAAATGAAGGAAAAGGAAATTGAGGCTGAATATTTGGAAAAGCTTCCTGACAGGGAGGTTCATTAGGCTGAAGAGAAGTGACTGAAAATTCCTGTGCTTGAATAATTAAAACTAATCTGGGAAATGTGGAGTGGAAAACAAACCTACATTGATGAGGAGAAGGAGTGTAGGAGACAGAATCTATAAAAAATGTAAATCAAAAGGAGTCAGAAACTACATTTTCTGTCTTGCCAGTTGCTAAAGATAGTGGTCAGCAGGATAGCAGTTGGGTGGGGCAGGAAAATGCTTCTTAGACAGGAGTCCTGTTCAGAGATTAAAAATAGTCCAGTTCCAAATTTGCTCATTTCTTGCATCAGGACAAGCAGAATTCTAAGGTTCTAATTCTAATTGAAGTCCATGGCTACACTGCCTCGGCCATAGCTTCAGGGGTTTGTTCCACATTCATAATCCAAGAATCCAGTTCCTATATCTGGGAGCTGCTCTGAGGGGACAATGTCTTCAAAGGCTTATTTTTTTCTTGCTGAGAAAACTGCCACAAAGTTAGCGAGGCCCTCTCTAGCTCCTCATTTGGGGGCTTTAGTCTCTCCGAGGTTAGGTCAGAATGACCATGAAAACTAATAGCTTCAATATGAGCGTGTTGCTGCCTCTATTGTGAATGGGCTCAGCATTTTGAAAACAATTGGTGTTTAATTTATTGGTAGCTGCTCATGTCACCCCAGTTAATATTGTCCAGTAAATGCCAGGATCTGAGTGCTTTCCTTATTTTCATGCAAACATCCTGTTTCCCAGTCACAATGCTGCTATTCCAGGCTACATATATTTAGTTGCTTAAAATTCCTCCTGCCCTAATTCATGTTATTTGCAATGCATCCAATGGTCTGTTGTAATTAACAGCTTAGAAGTTGATGCTTAGCTATACACCTTCCAAAGTGCTCTTCCAACTCAGACTTCTCAGTTTTGCTCTCTTTTCAGGAAGATGCAGAGCGACTGTACAAGATCTGCAAACGCTATGACCTCCTGAACAAGTTCTACCAGGCTTCTGACCAGTGGCAGAAAGCCATAGAAGTCGCTGAGACACATGATCGGGTTCATCTGCGCACCATGTACTACAGCTATGCCAAACATCTGGAGGCCACTGGGGAACACAATCTTGCACTCACCTAGTAAGCAGCAGCCAAGAGCTCAGGCTGCACACTTGGAGTATGGCTCTGTACATAAGGAATTTGGAGCTTTAGCACATTTCTTTGGAGGGCAAGTCAGAGTTGGCTGGGGGAGGGGTTCCAGAAAGCACAGGCAAGTAGTAGATAATCTGTCCTCTTTTCTGTTACCTT
>NW_017729002.1:21150355-21153533 GCF_001723915.1 Gavialis gangeticus
GTACTACAACTATGCCAAACATCTGGAGGCCACTGGGGAACACAATCTTGCACTCACCTAGTAAGCAGCAGCCAAGAGCTCAGGCTGCACACTTGGAGTATGGCTCTGTACATAAGGAATTTGGAGCTTTAGCACATTTCTTTGGAGGGCAAGTCAGAGTTGGCTGGGGGAGGGGTTCCAGAAAGCACAGGCAAGTAGTAGATAATCTGTCCTCTTTTCTGTTACCTTCCATTTTAGGATCTTCTACCATTATTAAAATAAACCCTATAACTCCCCTGTCAGTTAAGGAACAGAGAGCTTCTGAAAGGATAAGTAACTTGCCCAAGGAAAACCTGTAGTGAAGCCATGAATAGAACTTGGATTTCCTGTGTCTCCCCCAAGTCCTGTGCTTTTAATCACAAGAGCTGCCTTCCTTTTTCCTCCTTGTTCCATGAATAAGCACTCATGTTGGAGTGCAGACCCATCTGGCACCCCAGAGGTTGGTGTTGGCTGATGTGGAGTTTAGAACTCTTATCCTGTGACAGCTGAGGTCTTGGAAAAGTGCTGGGGGTGGCACTTTTATAAAAAAAAATGTATTATATGAGTATTAAATGTTATTAGTTACATGGTAGCTTTACTTTGTGAAGTCACAGATGCTTATGCTCCAGAGCTCTTTGAGCTGTAGACAGGGCATATAATTCATCTGCTGGGAGAAGGAAAGAGATTTGCGGAAGTGGGATCAGTACAGATAGAGGAGCATCCTCCCAGCTCTGGAGAAGGGCAGAGATTGCAGTCAAGTTGACCAGATTAAGAAAAGCAAGATGAGGAGTCAAGATGTTTATCAAATATACTTTGCTCTGACCTCTGTTCAGATCAGGTGTGGCTGGGATTGATATCTGGCATCTACCCTTTTAATGCCCCTTGACAGCATTTCAGAGCCGTTTGGGTATACTCTGCTTGCCTTTTCTTCCAGAACCAAGCTATCTGATTTTCTTTATCCATTTTTGCCCCAGTAGTGCCAGCTCCTCAATACTCTTTCAGCAGCACCATGACCTTTCCTTGGTATATTGATTCTTTGGAGCTGGCATGGTTCTTGCAATTGATGAAGAGCACTTTCTAAAAATTAAGTATTATTCCTGTCATCACTCGTGCATGCTAACAAAATGAAACTGATGAGCAAAGTGATCAAGCAGTTTTCCTGAAGCACTGACCTTCACCACCTAACATGTCCTTTTCCTGCGCAGCTATGAGAAATCAGACACGCATAGGTTTGAAGTGCCCAGAATGCTCTCTGAAGATTTACAAGCCTTGGAGATCTATGTCAACAAGATGAAAGATAAGTTAGTGCTATATTATTTCCCTTTCTTCCCTAACATGTCTGAATGATGTTACACCGCTGGGGTGGGAATTTCAGATCTGATGTGTAGTTTAGCACTTTCCTGCAAGCTCTTGGGATTTTTCCAGACTGACTTAATAGACTCCAAGACTGGCAAGTGTGTAAGTGCTCTAATGCCAGGTGTAGTACTGGAAGTTTGTTCATTTGGCTGCTTTCATCATGGATCTTGTTTGTAAGCAATAGTGGCATGTTAATGCTGGTATCATGACTGAGAGAACTGAGCAACAGAAAACATTACTGTATAGACTGTAGTTTAATAGGTTTTGAGGCCAGACAGGATCACAGGGTTATTGAATCATCTAATCTGATATCCTATATACTGCAGGCTCTTACATTTCACCTGTGTGCTGAGTTCAGTGACTGGCGTTTGACAAAAGCACATCTGAAAGACATTGTCTTAATTTAAAGATATCAAGAGGAGGAAAACCATCTAGCACTTCTTTTGATAGTTCCTTCTAATGGTTAAACACCATCAACCTAATTAATTTGCTCATTTCTAGGGCCCTGTGGAAATGGTGGGCACAGTACTTGGAGAGCCAGTCAGAAATGGAATCTGCACTAAAATACTATGAGTTGGCCCAGGACTATTTTTCCTTGGTCCGTGTGCACTGCTTTCAGGGCAATATCCAGAAGGTAAACCAGCCTGCCTCCCACTGCTCACAGGACAGTCAGCATTCCTAGACATGCCAAGTTGAAACCAGGCATGAAGTGAGTGGTTTTTATTTCTTTTCAGGCAGCTGAAATAGCAAATGAAACAGGAAATTGGGCAGCATCGTATCACTTGGCCCGCCAGTATGAGAGCCAGGAGGAAATCAAACAGGCTGTGCACTTCTACACCAGGGCTCAGGCCTTCAACAATGCCATCCGCCTGTGTAAGGTATGACAGCACATACATCTCAGCTAGTGGTTCTTAACCTTTTTAAACCCAAGAGCCCCTCAGAAAATTCCAGCTCTGAGCTTTTGCTTGTTTTTTTTGACTACACAAAAAAATTCTAGAGCAACACAGCAGGTCAGAATGCTTTTGACACTATGGATTCCTATTTGAAATGTCTGGGTTTATCTTCTGAATCATGTGCAGGTGCTTGCACACTTAACAGTGCTAATGTTGGGCAACACCCTTAAAAGAATTTCATAGCATTACAGGTGCACCAATATATCAGTTATGTATTGGACTGGCACTGATAATAGGGGAAATGGCATTATTGGCTATCGGCTTTTTTTGGCCATTGTAGCCAATAATGTTTACCAGTAATTATGCCTTCTGGCCAGGGCCCTGGACACCTGGGTTTCCTCTTCCCTGTGGGGCTGGGGCCCCCAGATACCTGGGTTCTCTCAGGAAATGGTGGGTTTCCCCTTATAGGCGGGCAGAATTCTAGCGATTGGTCCTGCTGGGGCTGCCAGGAGCAAGATGCAGGGGGCGCCATGTGCACGTGTGCAGCTGCACGCATATGGCTAGGAATACAGCTGGACAGCATGGAGAGCAGCTCCTTGCAGGTAAGTCTGTGGAGGAGAAGGGGCATGGGGGAGGGAAGGAGTGTGGGAGACAGGGCAGATCAAGGCCTCCACAGTGAAGGAGGGAGTGGGGCAGTGGCAGGAGGCCCTGCTCAGCCAGGGCAGTGCATGGGACCTGGGGTTGGGGCAGGGAGCAGGATGGAGGGCATGGTGGGGGTGGCTCCCTGCCACTGCATGCACTTGACAGGGGAGGCATGGGAGACATGTGCCCTCCCCCAGCTTTGTGCATGGGGTGGATGTGAGCTGCTTGCTGTGGGCTCGGGGCTCTCCACTCTGCTGCCTTTCCCTTGG
>NW_017729002.1:21153544-21155145 GCF_001723915.1 Gavialis gangeticus
CAGCATGGAGAGCAGCTCCTTGCAGGTAAGTCTGTGGAGGAGAAGGGGCATGGGGGAGGGAAGGAGTGTGGGAGACAGGGCAGATCAAGGCCTCCACAGTGAAGGAGGGAGTGGGGCAGTGGCAGGAGGCCCTGCTCAGCCAGGGCAGTGCATGGGACCTGGGGTTGGGGCAGGGAGCAGGATGGAGGGCATGGTGGGGGTGGCTCCCTGCCACTGCATGCACTTGACAGGGGAGGCATGGGAGACATGTGCCCTCCCCCAGCTTTGTGCATGGGGTGGATGTGAGCTGCTTGCTGTGGGCTCGGGGCTCTCCACTCTGCTGCCTTTCCCTTGGGAGCCTCGCAGTAGCCGCGCACCCCCTGCTTACCTGGCAGCACTGAGGCTGGTGAGTTGTGCCCCTTGCTGCTGATAGGGCAGGGGGCGTGCGGCCAGTGTGGGGCTCCCTGGGTAAAGACAGCAGGGTGGAGAGTCCTGAAGCCCACAGCATGCAGCCCACATCTGCCCTTGCCCCACTTGGCTCTGCTCTGCTTAAAAGCAACCCTGTGCTGAGAGGCCAGGGTGGTGGTGCTTGAACTGAAGCTCATTTGATGAGCTTTACTTCAGGTGCCTCTGCCATCATTTTTAAGTGCTGGGACACTGATGCATGTGATGCAAGAGGCTGCTGGAGTGTGCCAAAAAAAAAGATTTATTTTAATCAGTTATCAGATTGGCATTGGCCAATATGGTTGATTAATAATAGACTATCAGTATCAGCCAAGAAAATATTTTTTGCTGCACTACTATATAGCACCTCAGGGTGCTACAGCAGCCTTGTTGAAAATCACTGATCTAAGTGTAGAACCTGCCAGTTCCATCTGCCTTGGAAGGCTGCATCATAAAAAGTCAGATTAGCGGGGGTCTTCTCACAAAGTGTGACATGCAGATTGTTGACATGGGTGTGCTATCCAGATGCAGTTGACCAAAGTAATTTTATAGAGTAGGGGTGTCAAACAGATGGCTTGTGGAACCATTTTACCCACTCTGCAGGGCTTGCAGAGGGGCTAAGAATTTGGGGGTGAGGGTTGCCACTGAACTCCCATCTACAGGGTCCTGATGAGCGTGCATGTCAGCAGTGGGGGTGGAGGGAGAGGCAAGTGATGGCTGTGTTAACTCCCATGCTACTGCTTACCCTGCTGCTGGGTCCAGATCCAACCTGGGAGGCTCCTTGAAGTTTGGATCCAGCCCAGGGGCACAAGTGTTTGACATGCCTGGTAAGATGTTCGTATTGGCTTCTGCCCACATCTAAGAGAGACGGGTTGGTAATAAGACTCTCACAACATTGACACCAGTTATATCAGCTCAGATGCTGTGCTGAAAGGAGCTCCAAAATGTATATTTAAATACGTGTCTTTCTTTCTGAGTAGGAAAACAACCTGGATGACCAGCTGATGAACTTAGCTCTGCTGAGCTCCCCAGAGGACATGATAGAGGCAGCCCGCTATTATGAGGAGAAAGGGGAACAAATGGACAGAGCAGTCATGTTGTACCACAAGGTAACTATGACTGCAAAGAATGAAGTGTTTCATGGAAAGTCATCAAATCAGCTGAGTACTTTGAGTCTC
>NW_017729002.1:21155156-21177068 GCF_001723915.1 Gavialis gangeticus
GGCTAAGAATTTGGGGGTGAGGGTTGCCACTGAACTCCCATCTACAGGGTCCTGATGAGCGTGCATGTCAGCAGTGGGGGTGGAGGGAGAGGCAAGTGATGGCTGTGTTAACTCCCATGCTACTGCTTACCCTGCTGCTGGGTCCAGATCCAACCTGGGAGGCTCCTTGAAGTTTGGATCCAGCCCAGGGGCACAAGTGTTTGACATGCCTGGTAAGATGTTCGTATTGGCTTCTGCCCACATCTAAGAGAGACGGGTTGGTAATAAGACTCTCACAACATTGACACCAGTTATATCAGCTCAGATGCTGTGCTGAAAGGAGCTCCAAAATGTATATTTAAATACGTGTCTTTCTTTCTGAGTAGGAAAACAACCTGGATGACCAGCTGATGAACTTAGCTCTGCTGAGCTCCCCAGAGGACATGATAGAGGCAGCCCGCTATTATGAGGAGAAAGGGGAACAAATGGACAGAGCAGTCATGTTGTACCACAAGGTAACTATGACTGCAAAGAATGAAGTGTTACATGGAAAGTCATCAAATCAGCTGAGTACTTTGAGTCTCAAGCTTTAAGCTACTTGTTCACTTCCCACTGTTATGTGCAGAAAGCCCCATTAGCCTCTGTCCTGATTTGGCTGACTGCTTTTCCAGTCCTGGTCTGGCTCTGCCAGTTCCTCCTCAAATCTGGCCAGCTGCTGCACTTAATATACTCATTAATCAGTACAAAACAGAGCTACTTTGTTCCCACTGGACTTGATGGAGATCCTAGTTAATTATTTCACGTGTGATCTTTTCCAACGATGTCTGAAGAGATACAATCATAGAAAATGAGGGTTGGAAGGGACCTCAGGTGGGCATCTAGTCCAACCCCCTGCTCAAAGCAGGACCAGCACCAACTAAATCATCCCAGCCAAGGATTCGTCTAGCTACGTCTTAAAGATCGCCAAAGAGGGGCATTCCACAACCTCTCTGGGTAGCCTGTTCCAGTGCTTTACTACCCTCCTAGTGAGAGAGTGTTTCTTAATATCTAACCTAAACTCCCACTGCTGCAACTTAAAACCATTGCTCCCTGTTCGGACATCTGCCACCACTGAGAACAGTCTAGCTCCATCCCCTTTGGAACCACCCTTCAGGTATTTGAAGGCTGCTATTAAATCCCCTCTCAGTCTTCTCTTTTCCAAACTAAATAAGCCCAGTTCCTTTGTCTCTCTTCAAAAGTTATGTATTCCAGCTTCTTAACCAGCATCGAGAGGGTCCAGAGGAGGTCCACTCGTATGATCAAGGGACAGCAGGGTAGGTCCTATGAGGAAAGGTTGCGGGACCTGAACCTGTTCAGCCTTCAAAAGAGAAGGCTGAGGGGGGATCTTGTGGCCTGTTATAAACTGGTTAGGGGGGATCAGCAGGCGCTGGGGGAGTCCCTGTTCCCCCGAGCGCCGCAAGGAGTGACCAGGAACAATGGTCACAAGCTGGCGGAGGGAAGGTTTAAGTTGGACATCAGGAGGCGCTACTTCACGGTCAGGGCGGCTAGGGTCTGGAACCAGCTTCCAAGTGAGGTGGTGCAGGCTCCCACCCTGGGGGTTTTTAAGAGGAGGTTGGATTACCACCTTACTGGGGTCGTTTGACCCCAGTGCTCTTCCTGCCATGGCAGGGGGTCGGACTAGATGATCTTCTCAGGTCCCTTCCGACCCTAGAAACTATGAAACTATGAAACCATTTTCACTGCCCTCTGCTGGAATCTCTCCAATTTGTCTACATCCTTTTGGTAGTGGGGGTCCCAGAACTGGACACAGTACTCCAGATGTGGCCTCACCAATACTGCAGGCAGGGGAATAATCCTGTCCCTTGATCTGCTGGCAGTGCTTCTACCAATGCAGCCCAGTATGCTGTTAGCCTTCTTCACAAGGGCACACTGTTGGCTCATGTTCAGCTTTTTGTCCAGCGCAACCTCAGGTTCTTTGCTACAGAGCTGCTGCTTAGCCAGTTAGTCCCCAGCCTATATCGGTGTATGGGATTTTTCCATCCTAAGTGCAGGACTTTGCACTTGGCCTTATTGACCTTGAGATTTTTTTTGGTCCAATCTTCTAATTTGTCTAGGTCTCTGAATCCTAGCCCTACCCTCCAGCATATCTACTACTCCCCACAGTTTGGTGTCATCTGCAAACTTGCTGAGGGTGGACTCTATGCCACCTTCCAGGTTGCTGATGAAGATAATGAACAAAACCAGATAATGAACTCAACTTGATACTGCCTGCTAGCTAGAAATTGAGCCAATGGGGGTCGGGCTAGAAGATCTACTAGGTCCCTTCCGACCCTAAATCTATGAAACTATGAAACTATTACTACCTTCTGAGCCTGACGATTGCACTAGGACTCAAAGGGTACTAGTACTCTTGTTGCTGACATACTTGTAGAAGCCCTTTTTGTTACCTTTTATGTCCCTTGCTAGCTGCAACTCCAATTGCACATTGGCCTTCCTGACTTCATCCCTGCATGCCCTAGCAATACTCTTATACTCCTCCCTAGTTGTTTGTCCAAGTTTCCACTTTTAAGCTTCCTTTTTGCGTTTTAGTTCACTGAAGAGTTCCCTACTAAACCAAGCTGGTCTTCTGCCATACTTCCTAGTCAGGATGTTTCATTCCTGCACCCTAATTAAGGCTTCCTTAAAATACAGTCAGGTCCCCTGGACTTTTTTCCCCTCAGATGAGTCTCCCAGGGGATCTTCCCTATCAGTTCCCTGAGTGAGTCAAAGTCTGCTTTTCTGAAGTCCAGGGTCCTTACTCTGCTGCTCTCCATCCTTCCTTTCCTCAGGATCCTGAACTCAATCATCTCATAGTTGCTGCTGCCCAAGTTGCCATCCATTACTACATCCCCCACCAATTCTTTCCTATTTGTGAGCAGCAGGTCAAGAAGAGCATGGCTTCTAGGCAACCTCTCCAACACATGCACCAGGAAGTTGTTCTCAACACTCTCCCAAAAATGTCCTGGATCTCCTATGTACTGCTATATTGTCCTCCCAGCAGATGTCAGGGCCTGTGATCAGGAAACTTCCACTAGGTATTTGAAGAAACCCTCATCCACCTGGTCTGGTGGTCTATAGCAGACCCCTACCATGACATCACCCTAGTTGCTCTTCCCTTTGACCCTAACCCAGAGACTTTCAACAGGCCTATTTCTGGTTTTATACTGCAGCTCTGAACAATTATACAGCTCTTTTACATATAGCGCAACTCCTCTCCTGCCCGTCCTTCCCGAATGGTTTAAAATGATCCATGACAGTGCTCCAGTCATGTGAGCTATCCCACCACGTCTCTCTTATTCCAATTATGTCATAGTTCTGTGCCTACGTGAGGTCTTCCAATTCTTCTTGCTTGTTTTCCAGGCTCTGTGCATTTATGTATAGTCACCTGAGGTAACAATTGCCCTACTTTGTCAGGAAGAATGAGGTCTCCCCTATTGCCTCTTCATGCTTATGCTTCATCCAGGTCACTTACTTCCCCACTTTTCTCAGGGCTTTGGTCTTCATCCCCCAGCAAGCCAGTTTAAAGCCCTCCTCACTAGGATAGCAAGCCTGTCTGCAGTGATACTCTTCCCTCTGTCTCTTTCTAGTAATCCTTCTTCTTGAAACAACATCCTGTGGTCAAAGCAGCCAAATACCTACTAGCAACACCATGCATTGTGCAGCCATGCATTGATCTGCAGTTTGTGTCTGCAACTGCCTGGGACCTTCCCCTTGACCAGAAGGATTGAGAACACCACCTAAGCCTGTCCCATTCACCCTTGTGGCCAGAGCCTGCAGTCACTTTTGATCTGCTCAGCATCACTCCTGGTAGTATCATTGGTGTCCACATGGATGAGTGGCATGGAATACTAGTTAGAGGGCCAGATGAGTCCCAGTAATCCTTCCATGACATCTCTGAACTGGGCTCAGGGCAAGCAGACCTCCCAAGTCAACAGGTCAGGCTAGCAGACGGATGCCTCTATCCCCTGCAGAAAGGAGTCTTCAACTACTACCACCTGTCACTTTGACTTGGTGGCAGTAGTTGAAGCCTGATTTGGCCCAACCGGTGGAACATGCTCCTCCTCCTCTGTTGCTAGGACTCCATTTCTGTTCTCCAGGCAAATCATTGCAGATAGAGATGAAGACTTCAGCTGGCTGCCAGGTCACAAGCTTCTAGCTTCCTGGGAGTCCACATCCTCTTCTGTTTCTAGTGCTGCCTCTGGCAGTCCTTCCTCCACAGTCCTAGAGGTTTTTTCCAGCACTGAATCAATTAAGTTGTCATGGCAGAGGATGCTTCAGAGCCTTGCCACCTCTGCCTGTAGCTCTCTTGCCTGCTCTGTGGGATACCACCAGGAGACACTGCTCAGATCGTTGACACTCCCCTATGTGGCTGTCAGTAGAAGGAACCTGCAAACCACAGTCTCCACAGGACCAAACCAGGACCTGGGTGGAAGCCTTGATGGTGAACAGTTCTGCCTGACAGACCCCTCACAGGTGCAAGCAGAGGAAGCGCTGGCAGTGGCTCTGCCATTGCAGTTTCCTCCAGCCATTTATCTGGGTCTCTTAATCCACCACCTTTCTTCCTGCCTTTTTCCAAGCAGACCTTCCACATCAAACTCTCCTGTTGGCTGGCCTGTTCACTGCTCCATGGTCCCAAAAGGTTTCTTTTCCCATTAATCCGTTCCTCTTACCGAGCTTACAGTGAAGGAATGTCCCAGCCCCAGTCCCGCCTTCTCACAGCGGGGGCCTCAAGCTGCCCCGCTGCATGCCCTTTCCCCCACAACAGACTTACCAGCTGGACACTACTTTCCATGCTGTGGGGCTGCATACCAGAAGCAGATTGGTATCGGCCGATATGGCTCATTAAAAATCAGCCATCAGCATTGGCCCACCCCTATTGCAGATGAAGGATGATAATGATAAACTGCCTCCTATACTTTGTATTTGTCAGCTGTAACAAATCAACCACTCATATCACAAGAGAGTGGGTGAAATATGCCCCTTTGTCACTGTAGGACACTTCCATCAAAGGTCATCAGTGCTTTTACATTTATTGTTAGAAGGACTTGCTACTCTGCTGTGCAAGACATACAGAGACTTACATTAGTCCCTAGCTTGCTAGGTGGGCCCACATATTTACACTGAAAGGTATAGGAGCTGCCAAGCAGTGGCAGCCATGAAGGGTTGTACATACAGAGCCAATGGCAGCCTTGTACATCCAAAGGGTTATAGTTTGTTCTTATGCACCCTGAGTCAGGTTCACTGGCCTTAGTTAACTATTTTGAGAGAAAGATAATAGTTATTTTGGGAGAAGGTAAAGACTGCAGGCATCTTTATACAAGTGGTGGCTTATATAGCCAGAGCTTTTCTGCAGAAACTCAGTGATCAGGTGGCTTATAGAGCTTGTGTGGAAACCTCTATGAGGGGGTGGAAAACTAAACATTTGTCCATGGTTTGTCTAGGCGGGACACTTCTCCAAAGCACTGGAGCTGGCCTTTGCCACACAGCAGTTTGGGGCCCTGCAGTTGATTGCTGAGGACTTGGATGAGAAAGCAGACCCTGCTCTGCTGGCACGCTGTTCCGACTTCTTCATTGAACATGGCCAATATGAAAAAGCTGTGGAGTTGCTGCTAGCAGCCAAAAAGGTAAGAGTCCCTACAGCATTCTCTCTTGGCCTCTTTTGTGTGACTACAGAAGAGCAGAGCTCAGCAGCAAGTCAGGCTGCATCTAGGACCCAAACCACACTGCAACAAAGACCAGAATGCAGAATACACACCTGCTTTGAATCACTCAGAACTCCCTGAGGGTTTTGGCTTCACTTGTTATAGAGCTAGGGTACACCCAAATTTAATTTCACCCCTAGATTCAGTCACTTCAGAAAGGTTTTTAGGAGCTGCTCTAATGTTAAGATGATACAGCCCAGGGTGCTGGAGCCCTAATCACTTGGGTCTTGCTGGCTTCAAATGTAGCCACTCTAACTTTTAAGCTGCAAAAAGGCTTAAAAGTTGTGGGATGACTAGGGATTGAACCCAGAGTGTAGCAAGCTGAACATGATTTAATGTCCTTACGTACAGAACAATTAGCTAAGCTTATTTCTCTCCCACTTTCATCTTAGTATCACGAAGCCCTGCAGCTTTGTCTGAAGCAGAACCTGACTATTACAGAGGAGATGGCAGAGAAGATGACCATCTCCAAGGATTCCAAGGAGCTCTCTGAGGAATCTAGGCGAGAGTTGTTGGAGCAGATTGCTGACTGCTGCATGCGGCAAGGCAATTACCATATGGCAACCAAGAAATACACTCAAGCAGGAAACAAACTGAAGGTGAGTTTGGATAGGAGGAGAAGCTACAGGACCAGTGTTTGAACATCTTGGCTTTCATAAATGTAGAGTGACAAATCGCATATACTTATAATCAATAGCTAAGGGATTGCTTTAAGGAATTACTGTGTCAGAGATACAGTAAGTTGCTACTGTTAAAGAGACTGAGTTAGTTTAAGTCTAGGCAGAAATAATCATGTTTACAGGCTGTATGTTTTGCTTCGTTTTCAGGGTTCAGACTTCCTCAGGGTCCTCCCCAGGTTCCACAGGATTGGCTTCCCACATGGGACCTTCTCTTTCCCTTCTGTGAGATGAAACTTATTTGCTCAGATGTCTTGCTGTAGGGCTACTGAAGATCTGATGAAAGGGAATTCTTGCATTAGATTGTATAGTAGGGATTATAAACATTGTGAGTCCATCTCAGTCTGGGCAGTGCTTCTTGTTTCTATATTGCTGATGATGACCCTCCTCACCTCTTTTTTTATAGGCCATGAGAGCACTGCTGAAGTCTGGAGACACAGAGAAGATAGTATTTTTTGCTGGAGTCTCCAGACAGAGAGAGATTTATATTATGGCAGCCAACTATTTACAGTCATTGGATTGGCGTAAAGACCCAGAGATTATGAAGAATATCATTAGCTTCTATACCAAAGGAAGAGCCCTTGACCTCTTAGCTGGCTTCTATGATGCTTGTGCTCAGGTACATCCCCTTAGTCTCAGAGCAGTTTGATTTCTGGCATTCAGGAACAGGACACTTAACCTTCTTCCTAATTGGTACTCTCCTTGCAGGTAGAGATCGATGAGTATCAAAACTATGAGAAAGCACAAGGAGCCCTGACTGAGGCATATAAATGCCTATCAAAGGCAAAGATTAGGAGCCCTGTTGAGCAGGAAAGCAAACTGGCACTTTTGCAAAGCAAAATGGCTCTGATCAAGCGATTCATCCAGGCTCGAAGGTAACCTTCAGTGCTCCAAGCATGGAAAACGGCATATGGAAATACTGAATTTGAGGACAGCTTTCTACATTAGTAGCAATGTAGTTTAGCCCTGTGCAGACAACTCACTCTTAAAGCAGTTATAAAACTTGGCCCCCTGGGGAGGGGAAGAATATGCAACTAAAGAATAGCATGTTGACTTTTGAGTGACAGGCAAAGGTGACCTCAAAGTAAATGCAACTTTTGCTTATTTAACCTCTTGGTTAAAGGTAAGTTACCAAGACAGCCATTTTAATGAAGGAAGGCTATGGGGCAAGTGCTCACATGCACAAACACACACGTCGAGGTTCCTAGTTGTATGACAGCTGAGAGAGAAATGCAGTAAACAGAGTCCTGTGGTCTTCTCTGCACAAGTTCTTTATTGTTTCAACATGTTCTTTTGTTAGAGCTTACTCTGAAGATCCCAAAGAAGCAATCAGGCAGTGCGACCTTCTCCTAGATGAGCCAGATCTTGACAGTACCATTCGCTTAGGTGACGTCTTGGGGTTTATGGTTGAACATTACTTGCAGGTGGAGGAATTCCAGATGGTAAGTTAATTTTAGAGCACCATCCTCATTGTCAAAAGATAAAGGACTTTCCCCGTCTTACAGGTTTACAATTTAAATTATTTACCTCCCTAGAGAGTGCAGCTCACTATAGTACTTTCTCAGAACGCAAACAGAGACACTCCATTGTTGACAGCTGCTCTGAGTATTCATGTTAAAACTTTACCCCCAAAAAGAGCTGATATCACTGTTAAACAGCTTAACCTTGCCAGTGCTGACGGCTGTGCAGGGTGTGCAGAAGGAACAACATGTCTAAGTCCATTTTTCATCTTATGGCAGAAAGTTTATGTTACAGGGCATGAAAAGAGAAATGCAATGATGGCTCCTGCATTATGTGCAACTGTTCCCATTGACAGAAGGGCCTGGTCACATTTCTGTGCTATTACATGGTACCTCTTGCAGCCACCTGGACCAGAAAAAAAATGGAAAATCAAAATTGAAGCCATCTGAGGAAGCGATGAATCATTTGTTCAGAGCAGGAAGTACCAGACGGCACAGAGTTATAGACCTTGGACTAAAAGTAACCTGCTGTTCTAAAATAGCCAGGTGCTGAACATCAGGGTTCCTAGCCATGCAGCTAACCTGTTCATACTGCAGTGCTTCAGATATCAGGGTAGAGGATACAAGGCTGCTACTGGGTGATCATAGTCCCTTTCTTAATTTTCAATGCCAGTCCTAGCTTTTTAATAAAAAGAAGAGAAGAAACCTCACATCCATACAATTGAAATCAAGTGCTAGAAATGAAAGCTCATCAACAGTTTTCTAAAAGTTAGTGAATACCATGACCCCTCAAGGCAGTGGCCTCTAGCTGTTGGTCCCTTTGGGCACTGACAGATGCAAAAAACCCTACCCAAAACAGCACTTTACTGGAAGAGGCAGGACATTAGTTCTGCCCAGCTCTGCAGCATCTGTACAGATCAAGTGCTTCAGCAGGGCTTTTTGGAGCTTTTATCCAATAGCTGATTGAGTCCACTATTAGATAAGAGCCTCCAAAAGCCTTGCTGAAGCACCCAATCTATACAGATGTTGGGCAAGCTGAATCCTACTAACACAATGTCTCTTGTAAGCATGCACTGTTTGGTGTGTGGGGTGTATTAAGCTTAAAGTAAAGCACAGTTCCCCCTTCCCCTCCCCATGTCTGTAAGCACCCTTAGTTTTCATTTTATTTGTGGAGAGGGAGGGCAGGTATCTCCATTTCATCCAAGCTGTGAGCTACTGACCTTGCTGTGGATTCCTGACTGGGTGATATGATGAATAGTACAATGAATAGTTTGAGCTACTAATTGTGCTTGGGTGCTTTTTCTCCCCCACTGTACTGTGATGGGCTGTCAAGTAAAGACCCTGGTGCTTGACACTACATAACTCAGTATATTACTTCTAGGCCTACAGGTACTTGGAAGAGATGAGGAAAAGAATTCCATGCGTGAACCTGACCTATTATGTGAGTCAACGCACCATAGAGGCAGTTCACAGGGGGCTGGGCATCCCCTTGAGCCGCAACCCTGTCCCAGAGCGAATTCGTCACAATAGCATGGAAGACAACAAGGAGGTCGAAGAGGATGTGGCTGACGAAGTGGAGGATCCATGACAGCTCATTTTTCTAAGTACTGGACTGGTTTATTCCAGAAGTTAACACTGCTGAAACAAACAAGGCATAGTTCTTTGGCATAGCACCCAGCTTCCTGATCAGTTCCCCCTAGGGGCAATAAGTCCACCACTTTGTTTCTGAAAAGCCTTGATGCAGTGGATTGTTTGGTTTATACCAAGCAGTTTAATTTTGTTATGCTTGAAAGTATAAGCAGAACTGTTCAAGTGATGAACTCCTTAAATACATGTATAATGCAGAAGGGCTGACACCTATTGTTAATCTTTTTTTTAAAAGTTTTCAGATTTAGAGTGGTTATTTTTAATATGTTATTAAATTTTTGAGAAAAATGAATGCGAGTGCAATTAAGGCACTAGTGGTGGGAGGATGAGAGCAGCAGGTACAGAACTAGCACTGTGCATTAGGACTTTCTACCCCAGCAGATTGTAAAACCAGTTTTATTACTGCAGTGAAATGTGCATCTCACCAAGATTGGTCTGTTAAAAATGCCAGTTGTTGAGGAGAAGGGCAGTATGGTATTTCACTCCCTGGGACAGGAAGGAAGACTCTTTTCACCTCCTTCTGAAAGGAAACAGGCACAACAGTTAGTGCCTAGGCCACAACTTGATCGCTAAATCAAGAGAAAATGCAAACCAACAGCCAGAACTCCATACCTTTAGCTCTTGCATTTTATTACCACAGATAGCAGCTGGCTGCAACATACAATAAGGAACACGACCTAAGGCAGCCCTGCAGTCCCACACAATCTGCAGAATTAAAGGAATTTGCAATCTCTTTTTAAAAAAAAAAAGAAAAAAAGAAAAAAAATCCCCACAAAGCCTGTTTCCTAACACAATGGAGTTTAACAGCTAACATTTGATTAAGTAAAGTCCAGCTGCTCTGCCCTTGGTTTTACTCTGAAGGTGTTCCAAGAGCAACTTCAGGAATTAAGACTCCCTACCTAGTGATTGACAGCAGAGAGATAACCAGCATGGGAGCAGCAAACACAGAAATGAAGTCAGTCTCTCCTCTTGCCTTCAAGATATCCTTATTTTAGTCCCTTTAAGGCTCTTACTGTGCCCAGATCCATCAGAAACAGTTTACAGATTTCCCCTTTATGCTGTACATGCAATCCTGGAAAACAGCACATAACTTGAATTCGCATAAAGGCAACCCACTTTACAACGTAACAAATAGGGATATATTCCAAGACCTGAACTGTACTGACCCTCATACCCACTTCTACCACTTTTACAATACAATTTTGGTACTCACCAACAGTAGACAGTACACACAAGCACAGGGCAGTATCAGAATGGGAATAACAACTCCAGAAACATGCATTGCAGACAATAAGCGAGGAGCACAGATCGACACAGGAGACTATATTTTAGTGCACGTCACTCCCACAGTGCACTGCATAAAGCAGCTGACTGGAGGCTTCTAGCACACTGATCTCGTAAGAGTGAATTTACCTGGCATTTAACAAATTTTTGGTATAAAAAGGGTCATCACATAAGAGTGAATTTGCACGTACAGAACCCTCATAAAGCGAGGAAAACCTGTATTTTCAGCAGCCACCTTAGCACATATTTCATGCTAATTAGTCCTCCTGTTTAGAGGAAGAACAGCTTTATTTCCTTTGTGAGATTTCACACACATTGATCAGTTTGGAGAACACTAACAAATGACTTGTTTCAACCCCCCAAGCTGGGAGGAGCCTTTCAAAGCAGACACTCCAGCCTTCAGTGACCGAGGCAGTTTCTCTTTAATACACTGCAGAATGCCAAGTTGACCCTGTCCTTGGCTTCCACAGCTTCTTACCATAATATGATTACTCACAAAGGAGAGAGGCCTGCTTCATCCCTTGTAAACAGAATGCCAGTCCAGTGGGTTCAGCTGGGCAGAGTGGGGTTTCTGCTCTGAGGTCTTGCACATTTTTTGGTAGGCAGGAGCTTACTGTGACTATTAACAACATGCATCATGGGCAATATCAGCCTCTGTAAAAAGCTACTACATCCCACGGAGTTGCTCGATAACCGCTCTGCCAAAAACCAATTACTGGGGGATACCAGATCCTGCATTATGGATGTACCACAGACTTAGCCCTAGGAGCTAAATGGCTACATCTACTCCTCCTGTTTTTCTGAGGAGAAGACTGCTGTGAGGTCTTCTATATTTTTAGCAGAACACTCAAATCTG
Organism: Gavialis gangeticus; assembly: GCF_001723915.1. Taxonomy (NCBI): domain Eukaryota; kingdom Metazoa; phylum Chordata; order Crocodylia; family Gavialidae; genus Gavialis; species Gavialis gangeticus. The sequence continues at coordinate 21,166,801 of NW_017729002.1, forward strand.
CCAAGGCTATAAATAGCCAATGCAGAGTGTGTTGGAGACGGGGGGAGGTGCAGAGAGGATGGCAGCACTAATGTACCTTCCTGCATCTGTACACTCAGTACCGGATAGCAACAGCTCACTAAGTTGGCCTCCACTACAAAGTCCAGATGTCAAGCCAGGCTCCCTGGCTCTCAGCTCTACACCCTTCCCCCCCCACTCTTCCTCTCCTTCAGCCAGGTGACTGGTGAAGGGGCCCAGCAGTGCCTACAAACACCCAGCTGGCAAGTGTGTTAGGTAGAGGTCACTTCTCTTTTCAAGCCTTTTCCCTCTCAACCTAGGAAGGGGCAGCTTCAAGTTTCTTTTTCAGGTTCTCCATTAGTAGCAGATTCTGCAACGCCAGCCTCCTGCAGTCACCATCTGGATCTTTCTCTGCTACATCTGCAAGAGAGGAAAATCCCATAATTTATGAACTGGGAAGAAAAACTGCTCTTTGCAGAGCTTTTTTCAAGCGTCTCACTGAAGGTGTCAGTCCAACAGAATGGAAGAACAAAAGGAAACTAAAACATTTGAGCTAGAGCTTAACATTTCTTTCCTGCCTGTATATGGCCAAAGACCCTCAATTCCTGGCTCTTCAGGACTTGCCTAGAGCCAAATGGCCTAGACTGAGGATTCTCAACCTTTTTAGACTCAAGACATCTCTTGGGAAAATGACAGCTCTTAGTTTTCATTTGATTTTTGACTACAGAAAAATAATAGAACAATTCTTCTGTTGCAAAGAACTCAGAAAAACCACAACAGGTCAGAATGTTTTTGACACTATGGATTCATATTTGAACTCTCCAGGCATGGCTTGTGAATCATGTTTGAACATCCAACAGTCTCAACTGTGTGGCAGTCTATAGCACCCCTGAAAAGCTGTCACAGCACCCCAGAGGGGCTGTGGCACCCTGGCTGAGAATCACTGGTCTGGACCAAATGAAGGGTTTTACAGTGGCATATTCTTTTGCACGCTCATGGCTAGAACACTATAGTTCCAAGAAAACTGGCAGCTGGACATTAGGCAGGTGACACAGGTGCAACATTAACCATTCCTGTCAATTAGGGAAAAAAATCAGAGACTCCAGCCTCTTCTGTTCCAAGAGCCAAATCCCACTGTGAGATGCATGCCAACAGGTCACGATGCTGCACACGTTCTTTCAGAGACAGAATTTGGAGTTCATCCGTCTGCCCGTTAGCCTGTTCCCATGAATGCTGTTTGTAGTTAGAAATCCAGTCATCTTAATAATGGCTTCAAATACACTCTTGGGATGGAGGCTCAGACTGAAAAAGCAATTCAACCCTGCCGATTCCTGGAAATTTAAATGAAGTAAACCTGGATGCCTGCAGCCCTTTGTGAATGTTGGCAGCCAAGGGCCTGGGCTGTCGTCATTGGAAAGATCAGCTAGAAGAGCCAAGCAGGCTGTATGGGAAAAGGTCGTCTGTCAGTTCAAAGGAAAAGTCTCAAGAACTAGATCCACGATAACAGGTTTTAGGCATGAATTGCACAAGCCGAGAACAGCACCCCCATGGGTGATGCGGAGACATTGCTCAGAAATACTGGTGGGGCTTGGGAACCTGAGGTCTAGCCAACACAAAAGCTCAGAGGCAAAGGCAGCTTCCTAAACCTTGCATGCAATCTGGTTTGTACACTGTCCCTTGCACTTGCAAGCACAGAAAACATAACTGAATGCTCACAAGCACCACTGCACTGGAGCAAAGTGCAGCCCACCGCTAGGCAACTGATGGCTGCTTCCCAGACAGCCCTCTGAAAGGGTTAGTCTCAGCATCCAAGCCATCGTGGTTCCTTTGTGCAGAGCTGGTGCTACATGCAGCACATACAGGAGTATTAAGTAAATGCTCCAGCAGCTGTTATTTCAGAGGCCTAATGGGCTTGGGATGTAAAGTTCAGGATGCACTCAGGATGTCAGAGCAGGGGGAGCCTGGAAGAGCAAAGAGTCTGTGTGAGGATATCCTGTACGCACAAGCAGTGTGCTCTGAGCCCAGCTCTGTCAGCCTGAGCACATGACTCATTCATATTGAGTAGAGCTATTTATAAACTTGGGGACAGCTTCATGATGGTGTTTCCACACTCTATGTAAGGAAGGGAAGAGAGAGGGAACCACCAACATGACAGTTACTACAGCCTCATTTTATTACCTCAGAGCCTGTACCATGCACCTAGAAAATAATGCCATTGCAAGGGATGTTTGGAACTGTCATTAGTCCTGATATATGAAATTTTATCCCTTCAGATAACTCTACTACTGCATCTGGGATAAGAGGAGAATTCCCTCAACAACATCTGCACAGGAGCCAAAAAACAGATTGCTGCTTCATGCGAAAATGGAGTAACAGCGTGAGACTCCACCCTATATGTAATACCATGGGCATCGCTAAAATCCATCAAAACAAGGGAACAAAGAACAGAATAACCCCACTTTTCTCCTAAAATCCAGGCTCTTCACCTGAAGCTTGTCAAGAGGGACCAGTGGGACAGCATTTATCCACAGCTACTTCTCAGCAGCAAAAAAGATACGGCTCAACCACTTCCTATTCCAAGTGCAGAGCAATTCACCTGCCTCTGGTGACTTGCATGATGCACACGTCTGGAGCAGGGACTCTGGCTTGCAGTTGTCATGGGCTTGCCTTGCTTTTGGCACTTGACATGATGCCATTACAACCTTAGGTATAAGCTAGAGTCCTAAGAGCTAAGCTGTAGAACTCCCTTCTTCTGTAAAGGCCTCCAGAAATAATTTGTCCAGCCCTAGTGTCAGCTGTCAGAATTTGGCCCCATCTGCCCTGTACAGTGGATCTGTGCTTTAGCTAGCTATCACAGCATTTGGTTTGGAACACAAATCCCAACACAGTGGCTTTCCACTGCAGAAAAGACATAGGCAGTAACAGGTCTGCTAGCACTAGAGGAGCCAGCTTAAATTGTACCATAGAGGGCACTGAATGTGCCTCATTAGCTCTTTGAAGGGGCTATTTTAAATATTAATGCAGAGGTCCACTAAACCCTCGCTGGCTGAACTGTGATAGCTTAAGACTAATCCCACCAGCTGGCAGTGACTATGAGTGGTGAGAATCTAGTTGGACCCCCTCTACATGACAGCAGCTTTGCAAAGGATGGTTCACGGAATGACAGGAACCCAGCGTGGGCCTTGTCTTGCAGTAAACAGAGAATGGCTCATGGGAGGATGGGCACCTAGGGAGATTTGGGAAGATGAGGAGAGAGACTTATTTAAAATAAATGGTTCCAAGTTTCTGAAGCAGAGCTGGGTCCTGGGAGTCCATCAGGAACCAGTAGAAAACAAGCCACTAGCACCATGCAGAAAGCTGTAAGCCAACACATTATCAGTGCTCCCACCACCATACATATACCATTTCTCCCTACCTGCCTAGAGATGCATCTGCAGGCAAAAGGATGCGTTACAAACATGTCCCCTTCCTACCCAGCCCCATGGAAAGCCAGCTCTCAAAATGTCACCATGGCAAAGGAAACCCACTGAGAGCAGAACAGTAAAGGGTCCAATATGAGCACATCAGCAGATTCAGCCTAGTCAGAGGCTCAATCTAGACAATGCTATTTTCTCCCGCCATTCCAGCGTCTCCTCTCACGCAACACTGATGCACACAACTATCATTGCATTGTGCAGTCCACGAGAGCCCAGGAACTCACTCAGTGCTGCATGCCACGCTCCCTTCATGAAAGCTGGCTAAGTCGCACCTCTCTGTAGGCCAGCTGTTCTCCCTCTCAATACAGAGAAACTAGGAAGAAGTGGCCAGGCCCTTCTGTTCCTATCTTCTAGCACCATGGGAAGTAGGAGAGGATGCTCACCCATCCTTTGTGTCCTCAGTGCACAAAAATCACACAAATATTGCCAAATCAAGATTCAGGCTGCTGTTTAACAAGATACCTGAAGCCTGCAAGCACCTTAACATACTAAGGGGCAGCTGGTTCAGAACGCAGATCTATGAAAAACTCCCTCCTGATATAAGTTTGAAAGAGCTTGGGTACTGCTCCACTCTAATCTCCACACTGCACTTCCCCAATGGAAATATGGCCATAGGATCCATGTGGTCCACAGCGTATTCCAGGGGTTGGCAACGTTTTGGGCAGTGCCAAAAACCTCAGCCTCCACCTATACCTTGACTTGGTGTGCAAGAGGTGGGAGAGCTGTGACGGGCCCAAGCCCCATTGTTGGCAGCAACTGCATACACACCTTTGGGCAGAAGGTGGGGGAGGGGCTGGGGTTATGTTGCCCTAGCCCATTCCCCACCCCCATGCGCCATGAGGCATACTGCATGCATGAGGCATGAGCTGCTGCTGCCACGGTACTGGGGCTGTGGAGCCCAGCACAGATATTTGCAGCCTATCTGCCATCTGCTGCAACTGTTTAGAGCCTGCAGTGGCTGTAGCAGGTGGCCAGGAGGCTGCAGACAGCTGCACTGGGCTCCACAGCCCCGGTACTGGTTCTGTGGCAGCTGTGCACGCGCCTCCAGACACCCAGCTAGAAGGAGCCTGGGGCAGTACAACCCTGGCCCCTCTCCTGCCCAGAGATGCGCATGCAGCTGCTGCCACCCTAGAGCCTGATGCTGGGGCTGTGGAGCCCTGTGCAACTTTTTGCAGCCTACCAGCCTGAGCCGGCTGCCGTGTGCAGAGGAAAATGGCCTTACGTGCCATGCTCTGGCATGTGCTGGGGGTTGCAGATCCCTGGCTTACACTTTAGGTGCCTCTGTAGTACACCATCCCCTGCATCAGAGGGCATGCTGGCTTCAGTCCTAGCCCCTCCTTCCACATGATAAATCCATTTGCAATTTGGGAGTCTACTAAATAGCACAAAGAAACCACCTAAACATTCCTTTTTACCCTTCCTGGCCAAGAGATCCTGCACCGTTCCCAGCACTGATAGGCAAGGTGTGGCACACCACTCCTCTTACCAGCGAGCCAAGTCTGGGTTTCCACAAGCTCTTCAGTCACATCTTCCAGAAGGCGATCACTGGGGACACTGAGAAGCATGGAAGAGACACAGGACAGGAGGCCCTGACGCACATACCTGGTGGAGAAGGCACCCAAAAGAGCTGGGGTCAGTTCCAAACCCAAGAGTCTGTGGACTAGCAAAAGCTCAAACATCTGTAGCAGCCTGGAGTGTGTGCAGGAGATAAGAGGCAGGGCAAAGCATTTGCAGCAGAAAGGCTACCTGATCTACTTGATTCTCCAGGTTTTAAGATTTTTAAAACTAGATAACTGGGTTATCTCAGCTCCCTCAAGAAAAGCAGCTGGAAAAAAAATCTACAGGGAGAGAGAGGGTGATGTGAATAACAACTCAAATATTGTTTGAGATATTTGCCTGGTTCCACACGTACTGCCACTAGCTCTGGGCAGAGAAGACCCATGAGAAGTTTCATACCAAACGATGAGTTTGGTTACAAGATACTAGGTGTCAGGAGGCAGGAGTCTTCAGTGACAGCATCCTCTCAGCTTTATCCAAACCTGTCACAGCTTCTGTGAAGTCCCAGTGACAGCCCTCCCTCCTGGTTTCTTTTGAATGTGAAAGACACTATGTAGGCTTTCTTCTAGTGCTGAGAGGGGGTGCAGAGAAAACGGCACTGGGCATGCCTACACGTGCACTATGAAGTGCATTAGCCTATTTTAATGCGCACTAAAGTATTACTAAAACAACTCTGTTCTTTAGTTAATGTGCATTAGACAGGCTAAAGTGCATTCTCCTAGGACCTCACAATGGGGCAACAGATTTATTGTGCATGAACCAAAGCATGGGTAGATGCGCCACTGTGTTCAATCATCCTTATGCTCTTAGGCAAGCAGGGAACATGCCACAAAGCCCTGCAGGCGCATGTTCACAGAGTGAAAACCTAACTTACGAGTCTGTGTGGAAGCGCAGAGCCCAAACAAACTCCAGCAGTGCCTTTCCCATAGCAGCAGCTACCTGAAAAACAAGATTGAAGGGAACACACTGAATAGCCAGTTTCTCACTCCCATCAACCCAAAAGGGACAGTGACTTATTTGTGGATGAGGCCACATGTAACAAGAATAAAAAAAGTCACTCAGACTGGTTTTCCCACAAGCCAATGCTCTTATAATGTGTATAAACAGTGGTTTCTGTCTTTAAAGTCTTATAGGACAATCTCATTTATATCCCCTTCCTGAGAAGCAGGAAAGTCACTATTAACTCATTTTACAAGTGAGGAAATTAAGGCAAAAAAGCAAAATGACTTGCCCAAGATCATACACAAAGGCAGTGTCAGATCCTGGAGTTCCTGGCTCTTAAGCTTCCTCTGAGCACCCCCCACTCCCTCTCCACTCTTTGGGGCATAGGATCCATGATCAGATCACTCCCAGCCCAGTGAAGTAAGTTCCAGGCTCTGATGCACCCTGCTATATCAGAGGCTACCTCAGAGCTGCGGGGCTGGATTAACTCTTTGCTACCTGCAAGATCAGTATAATGAGCTCCTCTTTTCTTACCATGGTATTGACAGCAAAGTACAAAAGGATCGCCAAAGTGTGGGCCAGCCTTCCCAGCACAAAGTGGTCATCTCCCAGTAGGTCAAAGGTTACCAAAGGCCTATTATACAAGAGACACAGTTGGGTCAGTGAGTTTTCCTCATGCATCTTCAGAACTGTCAAGAGTACAGATAGAGAGAGACAGCCAGGGAAGTGTTGTGCCCCTACAGGGTCACTGGTAGTCTCAGCCCTTGAGACTACAGCCACCAACATAAACACAGAGATTGCCTCTGACCCAGAGCTAGGCCCTGTGCTCTTACCCCGGACTGAGCCAAGAGCAGCACTACGCATCTTCTGAGCATGGGCCCCACTTACTCTGCCTACAGAGTACAACTGATTAGGAAGAATGCATGTAAAGGACCAGATTCAGTTTTCTTGTTATAAACAACCAAAACTGAAACTTGCATTAATAGTCCTATTGTGTATCTTCCTAGGCAGGTAAGAACTTATCTGACATTGAATCATGCCACCACCAAGGGGCAGGAAAGTCTTCCAGAAACACTGTGGCCAGGAGTACTAATTACTGAGCTGGCATGTGAAGTGACTGTCTTCCTGGGCCTCCTAGTGGCCACGTTGAGAAATGACTTATCTACCAGAAGCAGAGCTTTGCAATCCTCCACACTCCATTTCTTGTCCAGCCGTACAGGCTACCTCAAGTGGGCTTCTCCATTTTAACCTGACTGCGTGCACCTGCAGACAGCTCATTTGAATACTGCCTATTCAACTGGCAGATGGGATCCAAATAGTGCCTTTGACAGAGGACCCCAAAGTATAGTGTAGAAGACCAGGGCTGTCCACCTGGCAGCCTGCAAGGGGTTAAATCCCATGGTCCTCATCCATGCAGGAACAAATCATGCAGCCCGAAGTAGTCCCGGCAGGGTCATGAGTGACTACATGGAGCTGGGAAAGCAGGCTCAGAGGTTCAGGAGCACAAGTGGGCTTCTCCATTTTAACCTGACTGCATGAACCTGACAGAGGTTCTCATCCATTCTACCAGTCAGAAGTCAAGGACAGCACCAAAGCAACTGCGCTAGAGAAGCCAACTCGCAGCTTCGGAGCTGGTGTCACTGCACGGGATCTGGGTTCCTTGATCATGACCTGCACTTCCAGGATACGGCCTTGTTCAGGTGAGATGGACTACATCGTTCTCCAAGAGGTCTCTTCTCTTACAGGTTCACTGATCTCCTTTGCAGGGCTTTAAACTAGGTTCATCGGGGGATGATGATGACAAAGAGAAGCCAGGTATGACGAACCATGAGCCATGCACTGGAGCAGTCCAGGTAAGTAACAAGGGCCCCACTAAGCAACAGAATGGGAGATTAGCAAGGGCACCTATCAGGGGGCTTAGATGCCTCTATACCAATGCTAGGAGCATGGGGAACAAGTAGCAAGAACTTGCACTCCTGCTTGCAAATAAAGAATTTGACCTGGTTGGGCTAACAGAAACCTGGTGGGATCCTACCCATTACTGGGCAGTGGGCATTGAGAGCTACAGGCTGTACAGACAGGACAGAGTGGGGAAAAAAAAAGCAGGGGGAGCTGCTCTCTACGTTAAGGAACAATATACATCTTCCATAGTCACACTGGGACAAGAAGGGCAAATTGAGGTATCATAGGTCAGGGAGAAAGAGACCTAGTAGGGGTCTATTACAGACCCCCACACCAGGGGGATGAGTTGGACCTAGAATTCGAGGCAGCTCTCAGAGGCAGTGTGCTCAAAAGACCTGGCTGTCATGGAGGACTTAAAACTTCCCAAACTTCTGCTGGGAGAAGCAGGCAGCCAGGTCTGCCCATTCATGTAAGTTTTTAACCTCCTTACAGGACCTTCACCTATCGCAGGGGATATGCATCCCCACCAGGGGTAATGCCTTGCTAGACTTGGTACTGGCCACAGGGGATGACTTGGTGGGGGATATGGCAGGTACAAAGTAATCTAGGAGATAGTGAACTCTATCAGTAGGTGGTCACTATCTGGCAAAAGGTGGGGAAGATAACTAGTAGGGAAGAAGTGCTGGATTTCAGGAAGGCCAACTTTGGTAAACTCAAGAAATTAGTTAGGGAGGAACTGACTGGTAAAACCTTGCAGAGATGGGAATCCAGGAAGGGTGGGTGTTTCTCAAGGGACTAATCCTGCGGGCACAAAAAAAAAAGGACTACCCCAGTCCACATAAAAGGGGGGCAAAAAAGCAAAGAAACCCTGAGCAGGGAAATCCAGGAGAGCCTGGTGAGGAAAAAAAAGAGGCCTATAGGCTGTGGGAGCAGGGGGCAGTCACCAAGGAGGAGTTCACCTGCTTGGCTCAAGCCTGCAGGGAAACAGTGAGGAGAGCCAAAGCAGAGATGGAGCTTAAGCTGGCAACAAAAGTCAAGGATAACAAAAAGTCATTTTTTAAGTACATAGACAGCAAAAAGAAAGTACAGGATAACTTAGGACCACTGCAGGATGAACAATGACAACTGGTAACAGATAGGATGGCTAAAGCAGAGATTCTACATGAATTCTTTGCATCAGGGTTCCTAGACACAAATACGAATACGTATCCCATTAGGACTTTAAACAAGCCCAGGATACATACCAACCCACCAGTGGTTCATACAGACCTAGTAAGGGGGCATCTGGAGGGGCTGAATGTATTTAAGTCAACAGGCCCTAATAATCTTCACCCTAGGGTACTTAGGGAATTAGCTGGAGTCATAGCGGACCCACTGGCACAACTGTTTGAGCCCTTGTGACGCTCAGGACAAGTCCCAGAGGATTGGAAAAGGGCCAATGTCTGGTCCCTATTTTGAAGAAGCAGAGGAAGGATGAACCAGGTAACTATAGGCCTGTTAGCCTCACCTCTATTCTTGGCAAGACTTTTGAGAAAATAGTTAAAGATCACATTTGCGGGGGACCTGCAGGTAAAGTAATTGCCCCAATCAGCATAGGTTTATAGCAGGCAGATCCTGGCTGACCAACCTAGTTTCATTTTACAACCGGGTCACAAAATGCTTGGATGAGGGAACAGAGGTAGATGTTGTTTACCTAGACTTTAAAAAGGCCTTTGACACAGTGTCACACCCAATTCTTGTAAGTAAACTAAAAAACCTGCAATGTAGATTATTACATAGTCCGGTGGGTGGAAAATTGGCTTATTGGATGCGCTCAGAGAGTGGTGGTAGACAGGTCGGTTTATACCTGGAGAAATGTAGGCAGCAGAGTCCTCCAAGGCTCTGTCCTGGGACTCGTACTATTAAATATTTGCATTAGTGACTTGGATGAGGGAGTAGTAAGCACCCTGCCCAAATTTGCTGATGAAACAAAGTTATGGGGGAAGGGAAACACACTAGAGGGTAGGGAGCAAATCCAAGCAGATTTGGACAGGCTGGGGAGATGGGAAGAACAGAATAGGATGAAGTTTAACAAGGATAAATGTAATGTGTTGCACCTGGGGAGGAAGAACCATCAGCACTCCTGTAGTCTGGGAGGGACCATTCTAAGCAGCACAACTGCGGAAAGGGACCTCAGAATCATAATCAACTCCAAAATGAGCATGAGTCACCAATGTGATGAGGTAATAAGTAAAGGTAACTGCACTCTTTCTTGCATAAGTAGGTGCATTACAAACAGGTCTAGGGAGGTGATACTTCCCCTCTATGGAGCATTGGTCAGGCCACAGCTGGAGTACTGTGTCCAGTTTTGGTCACCGCACTTCAGGAGGGATATGAATGACCTAGAAAGGGTTC
>NW_017729002.1:21182068-21182564 GCF_001723915.1 Gavialis gangeticus
GTCACCGCACTTCAGGAGGGATATGAATGACCTAGAAAGGGTTCAGAGGAGGGCCACCCATTTGGTTAAAGGTCTACAGAAAAAAACCCTATGTGGACCGATTGGGAGACCTGAACCTCTTTAGCCTCCAGAAGAGGTGGCTGACAGGTGATTTTGTGGCCGCCTACAAAGTCATCAGGGGGGTTCAGCAGGAAGTGGGGGATACGATGTTTACCAGGGCAACAGTCGGGGTAACTAGAAACAACAGACACAAGTTAAAAGAGAGCAAATTCAGGCTGGACATCAGGAAAATGTTCTTTACAGTGAGGGCTGCCAAAATGGAATAGGCTTCAAAGGGAGGTGGTGCTTAACCCTTCCTTGGAAATACTCAAAAAGACAGACACCTGGCTGGGGCCATCTAACCCCAGCGCTCTTTCCTGCCCAAGGAAAGGGGTCGGACTCAATGATCTAATAGGTCCTTTCTGACCCTAGTAACTATGAAACTGCTTCCTCCATT
>NW_017729002.1:21182619-21189836 GCF_001723915.1 Gavialis gangeticus
GGGGCATTGCAGTTCATTGTGTGGGAAGCTGAGGGCAAGCGGCAGGGAGGGGTGTGCATGATGGAGGGGAAGGAGGTGGATTACAGCCATGTAGTGCAGGTGTAGTGGAGAGGGGGCAGTGCAATGACAGGGGAAGGGGTTGGCCACCTGGAAGGAGGGGAGAGGATGCCTGCAGGGGCAGACAGTACAGTGGCAGGGGGGAGCATCTGTGTAGCCTGATGTGGGCCCCAGGGTTTCAGAAGTCAGACAGCCCTGGTAAAGATGCTAATTTGTTTTACAGAGAGGGAATCTAAAAGCACATGGAGGCTAAATGAGTTAGCCTAGGCCACACAGCAAATCAGTACCTGTCAGAAGCTGGCACTTAATATCTCCTAAGCATTAGGAGCACTGCCTCATCATAAAAGCAAAGCTGTGCAATATGTTACTTGTGTATGTTACCTGCTCCTTTTCTCACACCAAGTCTTTTATCTCTAATTCACCTCTTCCCCGCTCACCTGCTTTTTATTTTTCAACCCAGGTGAGATTTGGCCTTAAATTGGCCTTCATCAGTTTATTTCTGTTGTGCTTTCAGAGTGTCCTGGTGCTGGTCCTCCACACACACCATGTATAAGGCCTGGCTACAAACCTCCTCAGACCAGGTGGATAAAAATCAAAGATGCTGGTGTGGAAAAGGTTGTTTTCCCTCTATCAATCTATGAGTAAGAAAATAGGTTGGAGAGGCCCAGAGCTACTAATTTCCAAGATCTTGCAAGAAGAAAAAGCTTGATGTAATCCAAGGGCGAGAGCAGGGAGTGAGGACACAGCTCTCCAGAATTCTATGCCCGAGTCAGGCACCGATGGCCTGTGAGGCCATGGGACTGTCATCAAACCTCTCTGCCTCAGTTTATTCAATAAAAATAACAAGGTGATGCTTTTTCTTTGTTCTCACAGCCATGTTTCACTGTCATTTTATGGAAATACCTGGGTCACAAGGAGCTCACACACTTACCTGTCAAAATTCTGAATCAGGGGGAAGAAGAAGTGCCCAGCCACAGAACTGAATTTATTTGGGGCACAAACAAGCTCCACTTGAGACTGGCCCTGCCCAAAAGAAAAAAAAAAATTGAAAGGGAAAATACAGCCAGAGAAGTAATGGCCTTTGTTGTCCTACTTGTCCGCTGCTGGCAGGGATGGGAAAGGATCACAACAGCATTTTTTGTCACTGAAACATCACTCGCCCTCCCAACACATCTCCATTACTCACCAACCCCCAGATTCATGTCTAGCTGACAGACCTACAATGGGCCAACAGCCTACCTACCCCATATTCTAATTCTCCAGAGTCAGCTGTCCATTTTAGAACACTTCTTTCCTCTATGGACACAGTGTGTACCCAGTCGTATGATATGGGGAGGGAAATAGGAGGCAAGGAAAATCAGCACACAAAGGACAGTGGGGCCAGAAATAAAGGAAAGCACCTCCCAACATGAGATTTAGTGCAGTCTTGCAGGGGACTAGACAATTACTTTACTTCTTTCCATGCGAGGCATAAGTGGGAATTTAGGGCTAACAGATACAGAATAAAGGCAGCGGGATGCTAGTACAGGATTAGAGGAAGGGGAGTTGGGATGCAAAGGCAGAGGACAAATCTGAGAGCAGAAACTGCAGAATGAAACAGTGCAGGACAGAGACTTCAAGATACAGTGCTTTCCCAACATGGACAGATTGTTTCCACAGATTCAGGTCCCACATAATGAAGTTACACCACATTTACTGACACTACACTGGACCCAAGTTCTTAGATATTCTACCCTTGTTTAGATAGGTTTGTGACAGTTCCTAGATTCCCCTTTTGTAGCTGTAATGGCATGAGACATTACTACATTTCCACTGTCAAGTAACCTGGCCTCACCTTTGCAAATCTCCGGGTCTTACTTCTGATCCTCTCATCCACAATCCTTCTCCAGTCTTTGGAGCTGTCACTTCCGGGGAGGATCTGGATGTAGGGAGTCTGGACGCTGGAGAGTTTGTTTTTACCAGGAGCTTTGGGTCGAGAGAGCTCCTGAGCTGCCAAGGCCAGAACCTAGGTACACAGAACAAAGCTTCTTTTTTTTGACCCCTCTTAAGAAGGAATTGAGAGTGACAGTCACCTGTACCTGAGCTTCTGAGGGGATGGCATGGGCACATAAGAACCAAGAATATTGGGGTGAAATAACTGACCTTACACATTCAATGTGATCAATGGCCTATTATATGAAGGCATCAGGGAGCATTTAGCTGAGGCATTCCCCCTTGAAACAAGACAATGGTTTCTTTCCTAAGTAGTTAGTCTCATGTTGTGGCAGCCTGTGGGAAGGACTTGCTTCTTAAGAAGTTAAATAGACAGAGTAAACTTGCCTTAGGAATTGTAGGAGACTCCCCATCAACCACAGACAAGTCACTGCCCCCATGCTCTGCATTATGCCTCTTGCTAGTCCACCACGTACCATAAAGAATAACGTACAGCAGTGCTAAGAGTTGAAAGTGATGGCCATTCCCCACTTTCTGCTCGAACCTCGCTCAACCCAGTCTCTTAAAATTAGAAATTACCCCTGCTTATGGATACAGGGTTTTGGTACAACAGGCAGTTGCACAAGAGTGTAGGTCTCTTGAGAACAAAAAAGGAAGAGACATGTGCCACTTACATCCAGAATGTCCATGCGCTGGCGGAGGCTGTAGTTCAGGGAGTAGAACTGGGAGGTCAGATACTGTGCCACCTGCAGAGCCAGGGAACAGCAGCATGAACCAGAACCTGGGAGAAACCTTCCCCCAATGGCTCTACCCATACTCCACTCCACAGAAGAGAAATCCTGCTAGTAACAAATCAGGACGCTCCAGAAACAGGGAAGCTGGCATCACCAGTGCAGAAGAAGTTCAGGGGTTCCTACCTCCAGACCCTTCCAAAGGAGACTAAAGAAACAACAGGACTTTGCCATTCCCCAGGCAAGGGTCTCAAAATACTTTGCAGTCCACTGTGGGGTGGATGAGTGACACATCACATCTCTGTGCCACCAATCCCTTGTGGGATATCAGACCTTTTCATAGGTCAGATCTGGCTTGTAAGTCATAAGCTGCTGACCCTTGCTCTGTACAATCACTTTGTATCCTCCACAGCTTTGGCCTGGAGTTTCTCTATTGGAATTTCCCCCCCATCGTGCCTTGGCAGATGCTCCAGGTCATGGTCCAACTAAGTGCGTGTGTGTGGGTGTGGAAGGGGGGGGGCACGACGAGCAGGAGCTTGCTGCATAAACTCAGCCTCCTTCCTACCAAAAGGCTACCACTCAAGTCCTTAAGCCTATACTTATCATGGAGGGAAGCAGCAGCACAGGGACTCACTGGTACTGGATCTGTGGTGGTGACAGCCACTAGGGCTTTCTGACGGAGTTCCACAAAGTCATCAATGTAGGTCTTCTCCTCCAGGTGCAGCAGCACTTTTGCCAGCTCCACACTCACCTGCACAAAGCACAAGAAGGGAGAGGTCCATCTGCTGGGCTGCTGGCTCTCCCCTCAGAGGGCTCACAAATTGCTATCCAGATCAATGCTCTCCATCTTGGCTACTTCTCTTATCATAGAGATACAAGAGGAAATGCAGGGCCAGAGAATCAGACTTCAGCCTATTATATGCAGCAAAGGGCAGGACAAACAAGGCTATCATTAAGACAGGACTGCTTGAAGCAACAATAAATCCTTGGGTTTACTTCTCAAATTAGATTTTTTCCAATACGGCTTTCAGAAGGATCTCAGTGAAGACTGTAACCCATGAATTGAGTGGACAATACATGCTACCTAATAGCTGGCTGACAAGAGGATAAAAAACTAAAACTGTTCCTAGTTAATGGTGTTATGCTTCTGGCTCAGTAGGTAAAGGCTTATGCTTTTGGCACTGAAACTCCTGTGTTCAGTTCCCACTGAAGACCTCACATCAGTGCCCCTTATTTTCTCTTCCTAAACAGGGTCTGCAACCTGAACAGTCTCACCCAGACACCCTGGACAAGGGACCAGCACTTGTAGAGTCAGAGGAGAAAGAGTAAGTCTGAGGGAGCACTGGGTACACACATTTTGTCTTCTGATCCTTGGAGATGCACTTACTTTAGCTTTATGGTTACCTTACAGGCACCTCAACCTAGAGCAAGGCAGGTAATTTCAAATGCCTTACCCAGCTAGGAGCTATCTGGAGACACTGCCTGCCCACTTTCTCCATTCCAACTGTGAGACAAACCAAAAATGAGAGGAACCCAAACTGAGAGAAAAAAAGAGCCAGCTGCTTTGCTGCTATTGATCCAGGTCTTTCTCTTGCTCTGCATCATCTCTGTACTTAGAGGCAATTCCTGGACACAAGTTCTAAAAAGGCCAACTCAGCCTGATCAGTCACTTTTTCAGTGAGCTGGGTTATGGCTAGCTTCCAAAGGGAGAGATGCAGCACTGTGAACACAGTCTTAGCCCATGTAGTTTAGCCCGTGGCAATTCGCAGCCCATGTGGTTTTACCTCTTGTGTAGCAGCTGTATTCCTTTGAATCAAGGTCTCCAGAACCCTCATCGTGGCCTCCCATTTGTCTGCATCTTCAGGTCCAGTCAGGACTAGAGGTGACAAAAACAAATCACTTAGCTTTGCCGACTACCTGAAACCTTCTGTTTCAAGAATCTTAATTCCTCCCTTTCTCTCTGTTCCCTAGGAGAAAGATGTCACTGACACCAAACCTGAGAATTCAGTATGCCTGACCTGCTGGATCACAAAGTCACAGCACTCTCCTTGTTCTAACTGTTCTCCTCTTCCAATAGAAAGAACCAGCAGCAAGCTAAGCACTAGGAACTAAGCCAGGGTTATGCAGGAACTTATACAGTTTAAAGCCTAAGCCCAAAGTTCTTCAGTACTGCAGCTTGCAAAGCTGAGTGAATGGGCAACAAGATGGCAGATGAAATTTGTGGTGTGCACAGTTGGGGGCACTATTATGCAGAGCCACCCCGCTCACTGTGCCAGGCTCAAAACCACACTTTGGGAGTCTCCCTTGGAGAACCTATAGCTGGCTGTTGCGCTTCCTGGAGAACATCCGCAAGCCTGGGGTAACGCTGCCACCACATGGGCAGTTGTCTCTGGTAGGGCTCTCTGGAGCCTGGGGCGCACAGACCCTGCAAACCTTAGGGGTGCTTTGCCCACAGTAATATTTCTGGGTGCTTCTTTGAGCCTGAAGCTTCCCAAGATAGCATCAGGTAGAACTGATGGAAAATAAAATTAAAAACAAACAAACAAACAAACAAACAAAAACAGACAACCTCTGCTGGCCAAGCAAAGGAGTGGAAGCCTTCTCTCCTTCCTCCCCAGTAACACAGCAAGGCAAGCTGTAACTCGACACCTTTATTGATGGGGATGTGAAGAGGGGTAGTACGAGGAAGTCAGAATACACTTTCAGCAAACGAGTCTGTACAGAAATTGGGCACAGTGGTCTGTTTAAGACATGACTGGCCTACACATATGTCCTACCTCCTGGCTAGTTTCCAGGTTTTTACTTGCAGTAAATCTCCAGGCAGAAGCCTAGGCATTTGCTTGCCACTTTCAAAATGCCCACAGGAAAGAAGATCAAGCTCTCCCTCTCCCCCTAGGAATTTTATCTGGCCAGGTCACCTAACTGACCAACCTGAACCAAGAAGAAAACCAGGAGAGAGCGTGGTCACTTGACTTGACCTAACTGAGGGGCAGGGAGAGGGGGAGGGGAAAAATAACCCAAAACTACACAAGAATGGACTCTACCTTTGCTTTCCTGTGTGGTAACAGCAATCTTAGAATCACTGTGGATACCTTGTTAAAAAACATCAGTTCAGTGATCAGCAGCACTCAAAAGGGCAAAGAAAAATGTTGGGAGTTAATCAAGTATTATTATGCCCATTTTATAAATAAATCTATGGCGTGTCCACACCTTGAATACTGCATGCAGTTTTGGTCCCCACACCTCAACAAGAATATAAAAGAACTAGAAAAGGTACAGAGAAGGGCAACAAGGGTGACCAGGTGTATGCAGTGGCTGCCATAAGAGAAGAGACTAAATAGGGTAGGACTTTTCAGTGTAGAAAGAGACTCTTGAAGGGGAGACTTGACAGAGGTTTACAAAATATTAAGTGGTTCAGAGAAAGTAAACAGTTTTATTATTAACTGTCTCGTAAAATAGTAGAACTAGGGGACATAAAAAACTATTAGGAAGTCAATTTAAAACTAACTCGAGACATTTCTTGTTCACATGGCATCTAACTATGGAACTCTTTGCTACCAAATATTGTGGAGGTCTACAGCTTAAACCAGTTCAAGAGGGAGTTGGACAAATTTTTGGTGGAAAGGCCCATCAGCAGGTACTGAACACAGCAGACAGGGATACTGCTTAAAATTTGTACCTCTTAAACCTCCAATGGCTGGAAGCTACAGTGGGAAAGAAGTAGGGGCAAGAAGGTTCTGGACATGCCCTGTTCACCCTCCCAATCAGCATCCACACACTGCCACCATGTAAGAAACTACTGGGCTAGATGAACCCATGATTTGACTCAGTAAATGGGTGGTGTTCTTATGTTTCTTAACTTCTTTGAGTCTGCTCATGAAAACCAGCCTGCAAAAGGAGCCCCACCTCAAAACAATCTAACAACCAGGCATAAACTCCAAAAGGTTCAATAGACTATCTAGAATCTCCTACCTTCTATACAGTCTCGGATATACAAAGGAGCTTTTGTCTTCTTCAGTTCCTTATCAGCAGACATGTCATAAGGGATCAAGTCGTCATCACTGTGATGGAAATGAAGTTGAGAATTAGACCTCCACTTTCCCTTTGTCCAAAGGGGGTGTACTTATTCCTCCTCCCTTCTCATACTTCCACTAAACAGCGATTCATCCAGCCTCCAAGAACTTAGCCAGAAATGCAAGTGTTGGCTGCTTAACACAAAGCTGGTTAAATACTCCCCTGAAAGCAGGACATATACCACCTTTGATTTTAGACATTTTTGTTACCAGAAACATAAAAATCATTCCTGAATTAAATCAGACATTTGGGACTAATAGTCAACAGTGCAAGTTTAGCATCTTGGGGGTGGGGGTTCAGACAAGTGTTCCAGGGGAATTAAATACAGTGCAACTGAATAGATGAGGAAGTTCTCTGCACAGAAACACTTGGTTACATTATTATTTCAGCCAGATTTTTGGTGTCCTTTGGCCTTTGCAAGCT
>NW_017729002.1:21194836-21199736 GCF_001723915.1 Gavialis gangeticus
AATAGTCGACAGTGCAAGTTTAGCATCTTGGGGGTGGGGGTTCAGACAAGTGTTCCAGGGGAATTAAATACAGTGCAACTGAATAGATGAGGAAGTTCTCTGCACAGAAACACTTGGTTACATTATTATTTCAGCCAGATTTTTGGTGTCCTTTGGCCTTTGCAAGCTAACGTGAAGTACAACAGGATGATCTAGTATTCACAGCCCCACAAAGTATGATCTACTGCATAACAAAAGTCTGCTTTTAAGACTTTTTCAATTTTGATCCATCAACAATTTTTCACACCACCACCCACCTGAATCAAAACTCCTCCACACTGTCTGCTGCAGAGAGGGAGAGATTCTGGTACTGCCAAGGGGCCTGAAATTAACTGTTTCAGCCACTAGCCAACAGTGCAACACAAAGAAAATTCACTGACCCAAAAGCAACAATACTGTAGGAGGGATTTGGGACCAGTGATTGGTAAATTAAGTAACCAGCTGGACTACCAAGATGAAAAAAGTCATTTGCCTTAAACAAAACATTTCCATTTCTGCTGCAGACAATGGCAACTGTAATCCCAGTCTAAAACTAAATCAAGCCAGATTCATTCAGCAACCTCTCTCTATTTAATAGCACATTTTGAAATTAGACATTAACATACAATTCCTTTGCAGTCTAGCTTGGCTGTGCTATTCCCAATGCTTTTCCAAACCATGATCCTGAGGGAAGACTCCTTTCTGTCTGATTTTTGCACGTTTCGGAGAGTCAGAGTGTCCTCTCTGCTGTTCTGGTTTCAAAGCAGACAAATGTTTTGCTGACAGAGCTGCTCATCCCTTACCGTCACTGCCCACGCACCTGATGGAGGTTTATTTTACAGCATACAGATCAATGCGACATTGTCCTTCAATTTACAGAGCTCTCCTACACTCCAGTGACTGAGCTGCCTGCTTTAATGATCATGACGCAACATGACATGCAAAGGTTTGGATGGCAGTAAACTGTACAGAAAGCTGCCTTGCACAATTTGATGAGCAAGCAGGACTGGTATAAATCTTAGGCAGCAGGAGCCCAACTCACTTGGGAAGTGAAAGACTCGCCAAAAAGGGAAAGAAAAGCAGCTACTACACAAGAGGTTTAGGAACATGCAGACCTTCCACTGTTCTGGCTGACTGAAAAGCAGGTGGGAAACCCTGCTCTGGAGTGCCCCCCCTTGCTGCTTGAGTGGCAGAAGCAGGGTGTGTGGTCAGATGCCTGTAGCCTGAGAGGAAGGGAGGGTTTAATCCCCACTCCCTCCCATCTCCCACTGGCACAGAACCCCAGCCGGGCCTGCCTGGCTTTCCTCCCTACTCACCACTCAAGTAGCAGTCGGTGCCAGTCAGGAGCTGGGCTCTGGCCACACTCCTCACCTCCCTCCTCCCCAAAAGCCTGGCAAGGGCTGCTTCCCCCCGCCCCTTCCAGGGTCAGGGTATAAACCTCTCCTCAATCATACTCAGCAGCCTGATGGGGCCTTAGTCTAACCTGCAAAGATTGAATCTTTGCATGGGCCAACAGTGTGGGAAAGTGGTCAGGAAGGCCAACTGTACCTTGTCATGCATCCACAGATGCATCTCGAGCAGGTCCAAGGAGGTGATACTCCCCCTCTATGTGACACTGGTCAGGCCGCAGTTGGACTACCGAGTCCAGTACTGAGTGCTGCACTTCAGGAGGGATGTGGACAACATGAAGAGGGTCCAGAGGAGGACCACCCGCATAATCGGGGCAGCAGGGCAGGCCCTACAAGGCAAGATTAAGGCACCTGAACCTGTTCAGCCTCCACAAGAGAAGGCTGAGGAGGGATCTAGTGGCCATTTACAAGCTAGTCAGGGGGGACCAGCAGGCACTGGGGAAGTCCCTGTTCCCCCGAGCACTATTAGGAGTGACCAGGAATAACAGTCACAAGCTGGCAGAGGGTAGATTTAAACTAGACATCAGGAGGTGCTACTTCACTGTCAGGGCTGCTAGAATTTGGAACCAACTTCCAAGAGAAGTGGTGCTGGCTCCTACCGTGGGGGTCTTTAAGAGGAGGCTAGATGTACACCTTGCTGGGGTCGTTTGACCCCAGTACACTTTCCTGCCATGTCCGACCCCCTGCCTTGATGATCTGGCTCAAGTCCCTTCTGACCCTACCAACTATGAATCTATGAATCCATTCAGGATCAGGCTTTTTGAATGTCTGTACTTAGCTGTTAAGTGCAGGAAGGAGTCAGGTGATTCTACATCACCAACAACTATTTAGCAAGTTACTTCCTCAAGCCACATCTCAGGGTGCCCCACTTCTAAAGTGGGGATGGGTAATATTTGCCTGCTTCACAGGTATGCACTTAATTTGTTAGTATCTATATCCATTCCAGCAGCCCTGTATGACAGATCAGCACATCAGGTTCAAAAGAATACTGTTTTTCAATGGGGAAAAAAACCCCATTGGAAACACCCTTTACCTAGAAGGCTTTGACAAAACTGGTCGAAACAGGCTCCAGCAAAATCTGTAAGTACAGTTTTCCCTTGCCAACCACAGGGATTAGGTTCCTGAAAGTTCCCGTGGTTGGCAGAACCAGCAGGGCTGGAGGAAAAAGGGGCTGTGGCAGGTATTTTCCAACTGTAACACCCCCTTCCCTGAAGCGTGGATACTCAAAACCATGGTTGGAAAGGGAAACCTGTAAACTGGAATTTCTCTGGTGGCACAGACAGCTGGTGCTTACTAAGTAAAGCTAATGAATATGAAACACTACAAAACTGAGCCACATGATCTCCTTAAGGAGTCCATGATTCACTCTGTGAAAGGGACCGATTCCATACCAGTAGGAATATACCACTATTTTTTCTTCCATATTTTCTTAGCAATGGGAAATTCGGAGGCAACTTTTTGGCAAAACCTGAACATAGCCTACAAAACTAGATTAGGAAGAATATACACTCCAATTCGCAAGGGAACATCAGAATTATTTTATCCAGGTCCTAGACTTGCTCATTTTCTTACTTATGTTGTGTAATGACCTGGCTAAAAGAGAACATGCACATTGCAGCAAGACAGCATCTTCCAAAGAGAGATCTCATATGCATTACAAAAGAAATATGTTAGTCTCACAGTACCCTTGTGATGTAGATGAGTACCAAGATCAGCAATCAACTAGCTATGAATCCAAGCTAGCCTGAACAGGCAACTGCACCATCTTAGATTAACTTCCACATAATCGTGCACTAATTTAGGAAGCTCAGCTAGCCAAGAGCACCAGTATAGTATTCACCAAACTTGAAAGCACACAGCACATCCAGCAATATCATGCAAGGCTACTTAAACAACAAGCACATCAGGCCTGAAGCATGACATGGAATTATGACTATGTGCAGAGAAACAGACTGCTAAACGAGCCAAATGAAATGAATGCAATAAGCCAGACAAGACTATTACACAAACTCATGTGATAATGAACCCTTAAAATACTTTAAACAAAGTCCTACTCTGCTGAATACAACAGGGCTTGCTCCTTGTTCAGGTTACTAGGCACAGACTCTTGCAAAACAGATGGCCTTCAACAGCTCTCTCTCTCTCCTGGACCAATCATTTATTCCCTACTTTGAACCTGGTCTTTCCCCAGCAGTTCACTTCCAGCACGTACCTGTCCAGCTCTGAGTCTGACCCCTCCTCTGACACTGCACAGGCTGCTGCAAGTGGTTTCCTATCAGGTTTCGATTCAGCTTCTGTCACAGCAGATGGACTGTCCTTCCTGCTGTGGGACATGAGAAAGGTCAGAGGTACAAGGTGAGTAACAAAGGTCTCAGTACCCCCTGACCATAAACAGGAGACTGAATTTTCCAAAGTAAAAAGTCCCCCCCACCAAACACACCTCCTGCTCCCACTACCTAGGAGAGACAAGAGACTCATTTCAGCCTCGGTTCACTTAGGAAGATGCTGGTAAGAAAGGTCCATGGAAGAAGAGCAGTCTTGAAAGCTACACATGCACTTTCACCAGATCCCACCTAAACGGTCTTTAGTTCCTTAAAAAGTTCAAGATTAGAGCAGGAGACTGAATCCAAAATAAATGCGTCTTAAAAGGCAGACACACGGTCATCTCAGGGCATGCAAAGCACCTCCAGCACCCTGACTCTCTGAAATACATACGCCTTGCTCCAACAACAGTTTGCAGTGCAATATTGAGCAGTAATTTTACCTCAGTTTCTACCTATAAAATGGAAAAAAATAATACTTCCTTACTTAGAGTGCTGGAGGCTTCACTTTCTAATGTCTTCAGGCAGATGCCATGGAAGGTCAAAGTACTTTACTTACACTTTTTAGGCACAAATTCACACTTGATTTCAACTGAAAATGGATGGGTTGGGGACAGTGTTACCAGACCACCTGGAGGTAACAAAAGATCCTGCAGACACGCTTAGTAGATCTGTATCAATGGTGCTCAAGCTCTCCAGCCCCATGGGCTAGATGACTGGTGCAGTGCCATTCCTCAGGCTGGATCCCAATCACAGGGTCAGTCCAAAGATGTGATCCAGCATGTCACCACAACCCCAAGTGCTGGATCCTGCCAGACTGACTGCGTGCGAGCATGATCTGCCATGCAGAGTCATGTCATCCACACTGCGGAGTTCCCCACGGGTTCAGAAATTTGGTGGCAAGGAAGCAGTGGCAACATTAACTGCTGTGGCTCTAGGAGTAATTGATGTTGCTACCGCTCCTTCTGCCAAATTTCCAGACTTGTGGGATGGAGGTTGAGCACCACTGATCTGTATGATTTAAGCTAGGGGGACCCAGAATTATTAGAACCCAGTTAGGGTAAGAAGCCCTAGTACATGCTGTCTAACTGAACTAGAGATACGATGGCTGCAGAGAGAGAACCAGCTGCAACACATAGCATTGCAAAATAT
>NW_017729002.1:21204736-21213169 GCF_001723915.1 Gavialis gangeticus
GAGTAATTAATGTTGCTACCGCTCCTTCTGCCAAATTTCCAGACTTGTGGGATGGAGGTTGAGCACCACTGATCTGTATGATTTAAGCTAGGGGGACCCAGAATTATTAGAACCCAGTTAGGGTAAGAAGCCCTAGTACATGCTGTCTAACTGAACTAGAGATACGATGGCTGCAGAGAGAGAACCAGCTGCAACACATAGCATTGCAAAATATTAAGCAATTACACCCCAGACCTTTCTAACAACAAAGATGGGCTTCCTGCCTTCAGGGTGAGGATCACCTGCATGAAGTTTACCATCCATCAAGATGATAAAAAAATGCATAAGATTTATGCTTCACTTTGATCACCTTTAATAATAATGCCTGCTGTTTGCACTCATGTGTTTAAGGTTATGAGAGACAAGCTGAGGAAGATCTTACCCTTCATCTGGAGGACTGATGACAGAGGGTGGTGACGGCATCTGTATCAGGAGGGACTTCAGCTCTCTGGTCTCATCATCTTCTTCATACTAGATGTTCAGAATAAGATGCACACTGGAGGAGGCTATTATATGGAATAGCCACAATATATTGGTAGTATATCAGGTGAAGACAATATGAGTTGTGGCTGCTCAGTACCTCCCAGAAATAGGCTGCTACTTTTACATAGCAGAAGGATCAAACAATAAATGCTTGTGCAGATTTACAGTTTAAGCTATATGCAATCTAGTGGATTCAACTGTTAATAGTACTGCCTCATTGGACTTTGTCTGTGTGATACACGATCTTCAAATCTTTCAATAAGCGAGTAATAATGCAGCACTACAGCTGAGATTTTCCAGAGAAAGTAAAATATTTATCCACACAGCTGGCACTAAAACTGATGGGGACTGGAGTTAAATCCTCAAGTCAGCCATCAAAATATCAATTTGCAACTAGGCGCACACATACTTACCCCCTTATTGCATGCTCACCTGGTTTATGACTCTAATCAACTCTCACTGAACTAAATGGGAAAGTTTCTCCTTGACTTCAGTGGAAGCTCAATTGGGTGCCACATGTCTCTGCAAGGTGGTAATCCAGGAGCAGTTTTATTTTACACACTGGCTACCCTGACCCCTGTTGTCAGACCACAGAGTTCTGGATTCTGCCCATATACCCCCCACCATTTTGTTAACTGATATCCTCTCTTTTTGACAAGATGCTGATGTACCTCCTCCAGGCTAGAAAGCAGAGACCAGCACCCACAGCAAACACCTTGACTGTGCATCTCCTGGGCAGCAGAGACAGATTTTGTTTTAATCTCACCTGGAATTTCAGGATGGGCCCATCAGTATTTATCCTGGAACTGATGCTCTCTGCCACAATCATTCCCAGACACCGAATGCGTGGCAAATTGCTATCCAGGTGGCATTTCATCCCTTCCATCATGCATGTGAACAGCTCTAGAAGGACAAAGCATAACACTATGGACAAAGCATCCTTGCATGCCTGCTCCTAATGAGCAGGCACATCTTTAGCATCACCTAAACAGCAGGCAGACAAGGGCAAAGGATGCAAGCAGACAACAAGGGCTTACTACAGCAGCGTACCCTCTCTTCATGGAAAAGTTACTTTCCCTCCCACCCCAACCCTCATACAGGAAAAGGCCACGCAGAGTTAAGCAGTGAAGCCCATGAATAATACAGATCCATCCCAGGACTTGGAACATATTTTTCTTTAGTAAACAATTTACCAAGATATAATAAAGAACACAGGGCAAATTAATTACTGGCAAATGTAATTCCTTGACTTTATCACTTGCATACTACCCTATTTTTGGCAGTGCTTAAAACCAACAAACTCTCATTAAGACTCCCTGAAAGTCCATAGATACTTTTTATTGCGGTTGCACCCATGAGCCCCAAACATGAGTCAGGATCCCATTCTGGCAGACATTGCACAAGCCCAGAACAAGAGCTCACAATCTTAGGGTAAGACAAGAGACAACACAATGCATACAAAAGTTGGGGGGGGGGGGGGGGGGGGGGGGGGGGGGGGGGGGGGGGGCGGAGGGTTGCAAGAATAGCTCTCTGTGGCTGCACTTGAGACCTGTCTCTGGTGTCCTTGAGAACAGGAACTGGTACCTACTGCAGGGACACACAAGGAGCAAACTGTGGCTCTGTCCTCGGCCCTGGCCCCGCACTGCCACTGCCCTATGATTCCAGCCCTGGCCCCTGACCCACCTACCCATCCTGCATCTAGACACTGCTCATCCACCCACGGCCCCATCCCATCCACCCAGCTGAACGTGCCCTGCCTGCAGGGATCCTGAACCAGTCTCCATGGAAACCTCATTCACCTGCTACATCAGGCACTCTGGTGATGGGTGTGGGAAAGAAACTGGGGTTCCCAGGCAGTGGGGTGGGACCGGCAGTACATGCCACGACTCAGACTGTCCCCCACACAGGCTAGGCAGGGCCAAGGGACCTGCTGCAGACCAGATAAAATCCCTTGATGGGCTGGATCTGGCCCATGGGCTGTATTTTCCCCACACCTGCTCCAAAGCTTTATCTTGAAATTATTCTGCCTCACAAGTTTTCACATACTGGAGTTAGGATATCACCTTTCGGTTTTCCACAATGCTGGGTTAAGCCACATAGGCTCATTTAAAAACAACGAACTTGTAAGTAAATGTACACATTCAGTTTATTTTTAAAGAGGCTTAAAAGCTTGTGATATGAAAACAAGGCACCCTGTAGATGAGATATTTCATATAAGCATAGAATTCTATTATTTTCCCCTCTTAGAACTAAATCCCAGTCAGGTAAATCACTCAGCGTGGCAGTATCCCAATTCCCCTGGCAAATGATAGTTTTAGGGAATGCAGCAACTTACACCCACGAAAGCTAGAAGTTGTAACAACCTCTTACATTGATATGCGGGACCAGTTTGTAAAGCTCAATGGGGTAGGTGTCACATCAATACAAGAAGCTCCCACACAGGAGGAACGTTTGTTCCTAACAGGATCAGGCAAACTGCAATTCACCAAACTGGTATTTACAGGGGCAAGAAAAGCTTAGGCCATATCCCAACTAGATGCATGTAGAAGATGCGACAGATAAAAATCTTTGCTTTGGTGGGACAGCTTGACTGTGACTGCATAGTGGTCACATTCTGATCTGTAGGGAGAGACAAATGAATCAGATGATCCCAGCAGGCTGCCCTGCTTGCTAATGTCTGTGAAAGCATCACAAGTGGGCATCTCTCCTGTATTCTGATAAAGCCAAATTGCAAAGACTTGTAGAATTAGGAACAAACCCCTCGAAGAATAAAGGTAAAAAAAAGGTCCTGATCTCTGAGATATGAAAGTGAAAGAGAAACAAGGATGGCCATGAGGCAGAAGACACTGGGCTTCAAATGTTATGGTGGGTGGTACAGCCTAAGGCTGTGTCCAGACAAGTGCACCTGTGTAGTATGCGGCACCACAAACCAACTGGCGTCACCGCACATTCGGGTGTTCCCCATACTGCAAGGTCGCAGTGTGGGTTTTTTTTGACCCTGGGCCAAAAAGAAAACCTGTGGAAAAAAAGCGGGGTGGAGCACATGAGGGCAGAACGTGCTGCCCAAAACCAGAGCTTGGCTGGTGAGAGCCACACTCCAGCTGCTGGCCAGGCACCAGGCAGCAAGATCACTGCAGCTGCAGCTCCCCTTGCTGACTCAGACTTGCCTATTCCACCCAGGGTAGCCTGCTGCACGCCAGAGGGTGCGTGAATCAGGCGTTTCCTGGGGACAAGTAGCAGTGGCACAAGGTGTGCCACTGCTTCTTGTCCCCGGGGAAGCAGATGTTCACACTTGTGTGAATAGATATTATGTCAATTTACCAATAAAAAGGCACTAGAGGCATACTGTAACTTGATTCATGTGACTAACCCCAACAAGTTCAACCAGGTACTCAAGTGGTTAGGCGGGGTGGGCAAGATGCGGCCCATCAGGCCATTTTATCCAGCCCTTGGGGCCCCTGAAAAATTAAGAAAATTAATATTTATCTGCCCCTGGCTGCCTGTCATGTGGCCATCAATGGCTTGTCAAAAACTCAGTAAGTGGCCCTCTGCCCAAAATAATTGCCCGCCCCTGGGGTAGAAGGACGTGCTTCTGCAATCATGCCCCATGACTGCGAGGACAATATTTATGGCCTGATGCTTCAATGATGAAGGCTTAGAATAGCTCCTTTCCATAACTCTCACCTTGTCTGTGGCTGTCTATTTCAACATCCTTCAGGTGGGAAAGACAAATCAGGATGGCCTTGCTAATGTACAACTGCTGCTCAACTGGTGAGTGTTTCACTGCACTGCTGCTGGCCCAAGTCTCCATGAGTTCTTGCAGAACCTAGGCCAAAATTCATTATTAGCTAGATGACCCGGATCAGCAGCACACATCATTCACTTTCTCTTGTGCACGCATACTCATTCAGCCACATCACCAAAGGACAACTCTACCCTTCATTCAGCAGAATTGGAATCCGAGACAATCCCTTATGCTTCACAGTCAGATCAGACTTACTGGGATACCAAGTTGGGCAATAAAAGGATTGCAATGACATATTAAGGATTCTACTAGCCTACAAGTATACTGCAAGGGGAGCTAGAGCCAATTCTATGGTAATATTAAGCATCAATAGCACTCCAGTATGACTGACTGAAAATTCACTATCAGTAACAGATATTCTCAGTTAAATATGAAAGTAATATAGTCAACTGCTAAAAGCCTCAAGTTATTGATAGGTATGTTAAATTCTAATTTCCAGTGTGCTTAGGCTTCTTCTAGGGAGAAGCTTCTCACCCTCTGAAGTGCTCCTCACTCTTCTTTGCAATCCTTTGCAAAGAAGAGAGCCATTGGTTTTAATGGATTTTCTACAAATCAAAAGAACATTTTTAAAGAAACTCACACTATGAATTGAAAGGGAGAGAGACAGAAATAAGGGCTTGAACAAATATTAAAGTAAATGTAAATGTTAGCCTTTAATTTGGTGGTTTCCTTCTGTCTGTTACTATGTCCTTGAAAGTGTAAGGATATTCTTAGAGGCAGAGATCAAGATCAAGTGTCAGGACTCCTGGGTTCCTTTCCAATTCAGTTACCATACATCACCTCTCTACTTCATTTTCCCTTCATCTGTAAAATGGGATCAATAGGACTGATGCGATTAGCAGGAGAGTTGAGCTTAATGACCCACAAAATGAGAATGTCACACACAAGGTATTATTAGAAGTCCTGAGGAAATCACAGGCCTGCCTAAAATGGGATAGCAACACCTCTCTCTCCTGCCAGCCATTTTTCCTTCTTTTTCTATCCTCCCTTTCTTCGCTTCATCCTCTCCTTTTTTACCTTTTGAGAAGTGAGACAAGAGTAGGAATTCTTGTGAAAGGACTGCTCTGACAGACTTTGAATGAGGCCATACAGAGCTGCCCAGGACCGATAGGAGTGGTGCTACTGTTACTACATTCACACAGAATGCCATAGTTATCACTCCAAACAGCACTGTAGTATTAAATAGCAGAGCAGTGAGGTGATCAGTGGTAAGATTTCCACCACTCCAGCTACTGAACTTACATTTATCAGTAGGAAACGTCGACTGTTGTCTAGGGCCAGATATCCAAGGACATTCTGCAACATCGCCGTCTACAACAGAAGTCACAGATATTGTTTTACTGAGCAGAGCTTCATTACCTAGCAAGGCCTTTGACACAATAAAATATACTTGACTCCTCATTCTAAGTGATTCAAGTGAACTGCAAGGTAAGGCAGAACATGGGCTTTATACAGGCATACCTCAGAGATATTGCGGGTTCGGTTCCAGACCACCGCAATAAAGCGAGTCACACGAATTTTTTGGTTTCCCAGTGCATATAAAAGTTATGTTTACACTATACTGTAGTCTATTAAGTGTGCAATAGCATTGTGTCTAAAAAAACAATGTACATACCTTAATTAAAAAATACTTTATTGCTAAAAAATGCTAACCATCATCTGAGCCTTCAGCGAGTCATAATCTTTTTGCTGGTGGAGGGTCTTGCCTCGATGTTGATGGCTGCTGACTGATCAGGGTGGTGGTTGCTGAAGGCTGGGGTGGCTGTGGCAATTTCTTAAAATAAGACAACAATGAAAGTTGCCACAAACCTTCAATTTGTAAAAAACGCAGTATCTGCGAAGCGCGATAAAACGAGGTATGCCTGTATTCTGCATTCTACAACTCAGACACTGCCCTATTTTAATTTTGCCTCAGTCTTCTCCATCCTCCAAGAAGGATGGAAGCCACACCAATTCGCACTCAGGCATCCTTCAAGGTACTCCTCCTCATCTCAAGGGCACATGAGGACTGCATCACAGCTGCTCTTAATCACTAATCTAGGGGATGATGTTCTCAGGCAGGGTACCACTGCATCCTGGGGCATCTTGAGATCATTTCAAGGATGCTGCAGGGTGTCACACAATGATAGCAGTGTTAGCATCAGCGTTTTCAAACATGATCCACAAGACAAACCCAGAGATTTCAAACAGAAATCCATAGTTGTGATCCAAGTTCCTTGCAACAGAAAGACTCCTTTATCATCTTTCTGTAGTCAAAAAAAGAGTTAAGAGCTGGCATATTCTGAGGGGTCTCAAGTCTACCCAGGGATGCCTTAAGTCTAAAAAGGTTGAGAACAACTGCCCTGTATTCTACATTGACCCACAGCCTCTAGCTCTCCATGCTGTTTAAGACACAAGCAAATATCCTCTTGGCCCCCAGAAGCAAAGGTGACATCTCTGCTGGTCACCAGAGGCATACCCACAAAGTAGAATATAAGCCCAATGCTTGACAGGGACCTCTTGCTCCCCTTTACCAAGGGAGAAGTACAGTAATCTTCAATTAAGATCCCTATGTTTGTGGAGAGGTGAGGAGCCAGGGCAAAATTTAATAATAAAGAGGTAGCTTTTACTTACAGGTAGGGACCTGAGCTCATGTGCATTTAAATGTTTGAGAAACACTGGCCTTCCCAAAAGAATATAACAACTTACCCCCTCACCTCACTGACAGGACAGAATTCTTACCGGGCAACTGTACTGCAAGAGCAGCAGCTTCTGTGTCACCACAAACTGAGCCTTCTTGTTTTTCACAACCAGGTTCCCCAGCAAGCGAGATAAGACATCTGCCCTAGCAAAACAGGTCAGTACAAAGGTATCCAGAATCCACTTCCCTACTTCAGTCAGTGCATTACAGTAGGATTATTTGCAACAAAATCCTAATTTAAGGATCTGTTGAGCAGCTTTCATGAAGTGCTGACTGTACATACAGAAGCAAATAATTGACTGCAATGAATAGTGGAAAGCTGCTCAAAGTTAAATCTACATTGGCTATGGAGGACCTTCCAGCTAATCTTATCCCAACCTATCTCAATATGAGGCAGCCTGGGAAGGAGGTGGAGAACACAGGTCAAGAATTTTCAAGGAAAAAAAAATCTAGTGGTGCAAACAAAGCAGTACCTGCCTCTCCCCCACTTCCCAAATCTTGATTTCTTACCCTGGTGCTGCCTGAACAAAGCCACAGACCACTGCTTCCATCCAGCGGTCAGGCACGCACTCAACCAGTCGCCAGCACATCCTCTGCCAGATGCAGTCAGACTTAGTAAGATCAGTCAGGCAAGGCACCAATGTGCTCAGAATTTCCTCTGTAACAGGAGAAAACAAGAGACAGCTCACTGGTGGGAGAGACCTGGCAGAAGAGTTCACAAGGGTGATTCACACAGGAAAAGTGCTACAAGAAAGAAAACAATAGATCCCCCCCACCCCAATTATTCAGCATTGATGACATGTAGTTCTTCGCACAGGCAATTTGCCCTGTTTCCAGGTTTCCTTGCTGACACCCTTCTTTATAGTAGCAAATTGGAACATTTCTCTTAACTTCTCCAGCCCATTACATACTACTGCACGTAGAAAGCAGCCTTCACTTGCTTCAAAATACTAAACGAAGCCAGAGAGAAGTCTCATCACATCAACCCTGTTATTGAGGGGATGTGATTTTTAATTTATTGGTGTTTGCCCTGTACTTTCAGAACCTAGCTGGAAGGCACAGGAGAAGTGCTATTATTCATATTTTACATCAGGGCACCTCAAGACTAGTATTCTTGCTGAACCACACTCTAAGTAGTCATGACAATAGATACATGTAGCAAACATGAGGCTAGGCAACCTCAGATAGTAAAGCAAATTGTGTCAACTGAATATAGGCAGTATCTGAGGCCATGAATCGATCTACTCCAACTCTTGACCCTCCCTTTAACCTAGCTGGAAGTCTACTATTTGTTTGCCATAATGATGAGAGGCGTGGGTCAGGAATAGGGTAAAACATCCAAACTGGATTCCATTCCTGGAACTGGCAAGTAACTGCAAATTCTGAGTGATTCTGTGATTTATATGCATCTTTGGGTGCCTATACA
>NW_017729002.1:21218169-21219832 GCF_001723915.1 Gavialis gangeticus
CCCTCCCTTTGACCATCCTATTTAAAATCAGACTGCCTTAATGATACAGTTCAATAAAGATCAGATCCTCCAGCATCCCTCCAAAATCACTGTAAAGCACTCACTTTGTCTCCCATGCACGCATACCTTCCCCAGCACCTGAGACACAAAGGAGATGGAACAGTCTAAACCACCTGGGGTAGGAAACAAAACAAAACAAACCCAAGTTTAACGAAACAAAATGCTACTCACTCATTTCTCCCCAGAA
This sequence comes from Gavialis gangeticus, assembly GCF_001723915.1. Lineage (NCBI taxonomy): Eukaryota > Metazoa > Chordata > Crocodylia > Gavialidae > Gavialis > Gavialis gangeticus. Next base: position 21,218,417 of record NW_017729002.1, read on the forward strand.
CAGTTTCAGACAGACACAGGTGCACACATTTCTCTAGATTTGGGAACCTGGAAATCAACAACTGCTTTCCATGATAGAAAGGTAAGAGCTTGGAAGACAAATCACACAAGGAGAGACTGAAGGAGCTAGCCATGTTCATCTTGTGGGAAGGGCACATAAGAGGGGACATGATAGCAGTCTTCAAATACCTGAAAGGCTGCTATAAAGAAGAGGGAAAACACCTTTTCTCTCATGGCAGAGTCAGATGCAGATGAACGACTTGAAGTTGCAGCAAAGTAGATTTAGATTAGATACCAGGAAACTCTTGTTCACTATCAGAGCAGTGAGGCAGTGGAGCAGACTGCCTAGGGAAGCTGCAACTCTCTCCATCAATGGAGGTATTTGAGAACAGGACACTGGCCACCGTGGTGAGGCAGGTTAGGGAATGCATGACGGTCAACTTTGTTTTTTTGCTGATAGGTTAGAAAATGGATTTGTACAGGATGGTTGGGATAGGCAGGGGCAAATAGATAGCCTCTGGAGGTCCCTTCCTGCCCTTTTTTCACAGCAGTTCTGCCCTGAACAGCAAGGGACCGCCAGGTACCATTTCAGCAAAACAAACTTACAAACAAAACTACAGGCACTGAGAAACGTTAGCTCTAAGCACCAATAGATAACAAACCCCACAAACTCTTGAATTACTCTCACGTTGAATCCTTACCTTGTAAGGAGCATTTGTGGGAGGCAACATACAAGACAGCGCAAACTATAACCAGTGTTTAGACACACACATTTGGAAAAAGATGCATGAGAGACAAGTAAAGGCTAATAACCAGGACATTTCCTTGGGTACTTTTTGTGCACAGAGCACCCACTGCTCTGCAAACTCACCCCTCAGTGAGTCAGAGATCCTCTGCAGCACCTGGATGATCTCAGTACCCAGTAAGGGGAAATAGTTTTGCGGGAGGAATATTGGCAAGTTTTCCCCCTGCAGCTTGTTGCTCAAGTGATCAGGGAGACACACAACTTTGTTGAGCAGGGTCTCCTGTAACTCGGGTGAGGCAGCCTGCGCCTGCTGCTGGCAGACCTCCCACATCAGCGCCGACAGGCCTCCCTCCCGCACGAACTGCTCCAGGATGTCAACGGTCTTCACCAGACAGAAGCCGGGACTGGAAAGAAAGAAGACCCCGTGTGCCTTGGATGAGCAACAACACACGAGAGGGTCGCGCCCGTTTTGCTCCCAACTCGCCCCCAGCTGCCAGAAGGCACCAGAGCAGCGGGGCCAACCTATCTAGGGGGCGCCACGAACTAGCCCTCGTCCTTCCCCAGCGCCGCTCCCACCCCGGTCCCTGCTCTGCCCCCGCGTGTCCCGTTGCGCAGCGGGCGCGGGGGCGGCACCTGGCGGCGCGGGCGCCGTCGAGCAGCGCGGGCAGGGCC
>NW_017729002.1:21220010-21221768 GCF_001723915.1 Gavialis gangeticus
CGTCCAACGGCTCCGGCTCCTGTCCCGGCTCCATGACTGCGGCTCCCCGCGGCCTCCCATTGGCGCCCGCGCCGACGTCGCAGCGCCTCTCCCTGCCCCGCCCCCTTCTTAAAGGGGCAGTAACCTTGGCCCACTCTCCTCCTGTAAGGAGCCCGCGGGGCGCCGGCGGCTGCGGCGATTCCAGCGGCCCGGGACCGCGGCCTGGCAGTGCCCGAGGGCAGGAGCTAGGCGTCCGCCCCGGGCACCCCGCTTTGCCCTCCGGCTGCCGGCACTGGCAAGGAGCCCCCGGAGTGTCACCGCCCTGCAGTTGTGGAAACCGGGCCGGCTGCTCTGAGGCGCGGGAAGCAGCCCCTGGGGCGCGCCCCACTCCCCCGCTGGAGCCCCGCAGGCGAGACCCAGAGCAGAGACGCGCACTTCAACCCGCTCCTTTCTTTTTGGCCCAGCTCTGAGCACTCTGCCCTCCCGCGTCTCTCACGGAGCCTGGCTGCACCCTCTGGTTCAAGCCACCTCCACTCCCCTTCCTCCAACTAGCTGGGGCCACGCCTGGCAACACGAAGCTTGCCCTTCCCGGGATGAAGGGGAAAAGATTTTATTGTCTTATGCTTTCAAACAAGAGAAGCTGTTCCACTGGCAGCTTCCAGCCCAGCTACAAGGAAAGCTGGGAAGGAACCACTGTGTGTTTTTCATTCCAGTCCCTAATGCTTTATTCATTCTACACAAAGAACAAACACAACATGACCTAAGAAGCTACAACAGTATACAAAAAAAACCCCCAAACCAAAACCAACAAACTTGTATAGTATTGACTGTACAGTAGGCAATAAGTTGCTCACCTTTTGCATTAGGAAGTAATTAACCCAAACAGCTTTATAGTCTCAAACCTCCCTCACTGCATTGGAGCTCACGGGGATGGTATTAGGAGGGCTGGTACCTAGCTGTCAATATCTGTTCTCTTTAAAAGGCAGAAGCATTTACATCATGTGGCTGGGGGGAGCTGTGCACGACGCCTGTATCAAAACTTGTCGGGAATGGCAAGGGGGATCACTGAGGGGGGGCAACTGCAAATGAGTCCTTGGATTCTTGCCCTGGTTCTGAGATATTTAGTGGGCTGTCCAGAAACAATCACCTCCACAGGCTTGTTTTATTTTTAAATGGGCACATGTATTAAGTTCAGCTTCATCAAATCACCCTGCCTCTTTCTGCAGGAACTCATGAGCTCCTTATTCAGTAGCTAGGGCAGAATGAGGACTCTAAGGCAGGTTTCTATCTCTGGGCACCAGCTGCTTTGAAGATGTGCACAGGTACCTTGGGATGGATATAAACTCCACCCCTTTAGGCTCTCCAGAATACACCAAACTTTTGGCATGCTAAGCATTTGGAAGTTATAAAGTAGCAGTTGGCTGAGTGGAGGAACAGATGTACATCATCTTTCCTTCTGTTAGCTCATATGGAAACTATACTTAGTTTGCAGCCTTCAAACCAAAGCCACTTGTAAAACATTTCAGTTCAATGCCCCAGGGCAGACTGCCTACTGGCCAAGAACAGCACCCTTTTCTCTTCGCTTGCCTGCACCGACAGGTTTCAAATTTTGTTCATTACCCCTCCCCACCCAGACCCAGGAGGAACCAGTCGCCAAGCTGGGGGTGCACGGGAGGCCCCCCAGCATGCTCCCCACTGGACCTAGAAGTGCTTCTGGTCCATTTCCAGGTCTGCTGCTGAGCATGCTGGGCCCTCCCCCCCATGCTTCTGTGGGACCCT
>NW_017729002.1:21226768-21236270 GCF_001723915.1 Gavialis gangeticus
CCAGTATAAAAAAAAAAAAGGTACAATATTGAGTTTGAGGAGATTTAAGTTAAAAAATAAAAAGGTGTCCAGTCTTTTTGCTTTATCGTGAAGAGTTTGAGCTAGAGCGGCTGCGATGGCGTCTTCGACCTGGAGATCTGGATCTTGATCGTCTGCGAACAGGAGATCTGCGTCTTGGAGATCGAGACCTGACAAAATAAAGAGGTGGAAACTGTGGTTGAGAGACAAGGACAGTCAGCTTAAATTATTTTACACTCACTTAGCACCTCTCTCAAATCAAACTGCGAAACATTTTTAAGAGCTCCAGTGAAACACAGCGACTTCTGGAGTCCCAGGAGGCAACTTAGGAGTTCTCAACACAGCAAGATGGAGTATTTTGGCCAAGGATAACATAACAACCCTTCTACTCCTACAAAAGTTGCCACAGGATTCTTGATGACCTGAAGAGTGTAACAGATAGTGGTAATACAGTTTCCGTCACACAGAGCCTAGATGGTTATAAAAAGTCAAAAAAAACTAACCAAGCACCAAGATTCTGGAACTGAAGACCAAACAAAGGACAGAAAATACAAGACCTAAAAATCATAGGACTAAGTAGTTTGATAAATGACAGATACACTGTGGAAACTAAATCAAGTTAACCAAAGTCATCGTTCATAGAGAAAAAGGGTCTCCAATTCCATAATCTTTCCAGCAAAGATCCATCACCAATCACAGCCCCTAGTTGTTACAGCTGGTTCTAGCACAGGGGTGGCAAAATGCAGCCTAGGGGCCAGATGCAGCCTGCCAGGCCATTCTATCTGGCCTGCAGGGCCCCTAAAAAATTTAAAAATTACTATTTATCTGCCCCTGGCTACCTATCACATGGCCCTCGATGGCTTGCCAAAACTCAGTAAGTGGTCCTCCGCCCAAAATAATTACCCACCCCTGTTCTAGCGGATCTCAAAGGAGTTGAAATGCCCCATTCAAGAGTGTTTCACTACTTTTTGGAAAGAGGAAATCAAGCCTGGGGCAAAGTTGCCAATGATGAAATCTCAGGGCAGACAAAACACTGTGGCACCAAGAATGAAAATTAACACTGTCCTGACAACACACCTCTGAAATACTTCACAAAAGAGGACTTACCTTCTTCTCATGCGAGGTGGGGACCGACGCCACATTGGTGGTGGTGGCAGCATTCTCCTTGGTGGGCTGAAGCGTCTGGGGGGTGGTCTAGGCCGAGGTGCCAATACAGCAGTGGCAGTGATTTCCTGGCCATCGATCTGCCCTGTTTAGAGTCAAAGACAAAGAATGAACTAAACGTTCTTCCAGCACTGATACTGCACACAAAGCATGATTGCACCCAGCCACAGGTTTCTGTTCTCACACAGCTGCTTCTTTGCAACATGTTTGTAGTGTAGCCTCCAGCCTACAAATCAGGAGACCCAAGATCTACTTCTCACTTTGCCACTGACTTAGTGTCACCTCAAGCAAGGCACTTAGATGGTCAGTTTAAAGGCTCTTCTACATAAGGATGTGACTTTTTAAAAACACCTGCTATCTTGGCAAGACAGCTCAGGGGACATCAGTAAAAACACCACATGATGAGAGCACTGTTTCTGTCACACTGATTACCTTGCATGGTAACACTCTGTGTCTCAATAGTTTCAGTGATTCCCCTATATGTGTGGGTCTGGCCATCGCACAACAGATGACAGTAACCATTTGGAATAAATACAGAAAAGCAGGACTGTAAAACTGAAGAGCTTGGCAGGGAGGAAGGCACCAGGCAGATACTACTGTTAACCCTTGGTCAACCCCTCACCCACCATGGCTTTCTACTGGCCCTCCCCAGTATCCCTGCACAGTCTGGTACCTACCTCCATCCATGTGTTTTAGTGCTTTCTCAGCATCATCAGGATTTTCAAACTCCACGTAGGCATAGCCCTTAGAGAGATGGGGATTCAGCCTGTCAGGTGGCATGTCTATCATTTTAATCTTCCCATAAGTGGAAAATATTTCCATGATGTGATCCTGCAAGGAGACAGTAACCGTTCAGGAAAGTGCCTATGCCCACTTCACCAGGTCTTACCAACACAGAATGGTAAAGCAAAGGTGCACACAAACATAGAATCAGCTTCAAATCAAAATCATCAACAGCATTGTCGGTAACACAGACCAGTCTCATTTCACTGAATTTGGATACAAATTTCCATTAATTTCTTCACAACTTTTTATTCAGTTTCATCCTCACTTTTCCCAAACTCCACTGGCACTATGCTCTGCACCACTCTTCAACATAAAATCAGTTGCAGAAAGTACTGAAACCAGAAGCCTTTCTATGAAATGGAAGAAAGAGCTGAAGTCTGGGGTCAAACACTCCTGATTAGAGAGATGTACTGTCTACCTTTTATATTAATAATTATCAATGCAGCAAAAGTCATACATGCTTTTGACAGAGACTATTGCCCCACCAAAGCCATCATCCGAGAAGGCAGACTGAGTTGAGCTGCATTCTCTTCAGCTCAGCTTAATGATATCTATCTTCAATTGTGCTCTGATTATTATTAATGAAAAGAAGGTAACTTACCCCCCACCCCACAAAGTCAAATTACGTTTATGTTACACACTGCTAGAGAAGCAGGAAACCCAGGGTTTGCCTCTTGATAGTTCAGAGGCACTAAATCGAGGATGCCAAAACAGCACACAGGTCTTTTAAAGCATAGATTCAATACTTATGGCCAAGTACAGCACAACCAGATATCATGCAAATTTCCCTATTCACAGATCTGCCAGTGCACCTTAAACCCAGGTACAGATAAAATAAGAACGAGAGAGTGATTGCAGTCTAGTAACAAAACGCAGCTGGAATTATTATTTTTTTGTTAAAAACTAGAGCACCTTCACAAAAAAAGTGAAAGTTCAAAGTTCAAGAAGAGGCCAATACCTTAGTCACATTCCTGGTGAGTCTCCCAACATGCACTTTGGTAGGTCTGGGTGAAGGACTTCGTCTCTTCCGCTCCTTTTCATCCCTCTTAGGTGGCTTTGACCTAATTTAAATATCAGAGATTTGTCCAAGTTTCTGGTTATTTACAGGTCTCCTGCAACAGCAGCCAACCCCCAAGTACACATAAGCATTTACACAGAGCTTTTTTTTTTTTAAAACTGGCTTTGGGTCCCTTTTACTACTTTATGATGAAAAAGATCTAAGGAAAGAATAAACCTTATAGGTATTTTTGCTATTTGAAACTTCAACATTTCCCCAAACTCATATCTATTCTTCCCCAGGTTTTGCTGAAGGACTCACTGGGGGGGGGGGGTCACAGCACACATTCCCTGAGATTTTCATACCAGAATTGCTGAGGGGCAGAAGCGTGCGATGTTTAACAGATTGTTTTCTGCAAAGTTATTGGTCAGTGTCAGCTTCACAAGCACGAACAAATGAAAAGTTCAAATACGATCAAACGTCATTTTATTGCTTAGTTCTTTCAGTTTCTTGACTCTTGTGATGATGTCAAGTTAACTAGTTTGTCAGTCCACTCAGTCTCCTCCAGGATGGAGAAGACCCACATTTCTAAGCTAGCTAAAAAAAGAAAAAGGCAGAAAATGTTTGGAAATGGTATTTCAGGCCCTCTTCATAAATTTTAAGTGAGGGAGTGAGGAAAAAGCTTGTCATTCCTTTTCCTTGAGAGGTTACCTCAGTATTTCTTTACAGGGAAGATGCAATCACTTGGGAAGACCTTTCCAAACATTCAAGACAGTATACATTCCTAGATATCCACCAACATTCCCCCCCCCCCACTTCATTTTTAAGTGGAATCTTTTGCTGTTCTAGGTCAGCAACATAGACCAAATGATTCTACCTCACCAAGCAATCACTAGTCCCAGAAAAACAAAATTAAACTTGAAAGCATCTTTTTGGTTTGCCAGAGTCATTTCAACAGTCTCTTTTACATATCATTAGCAGCTATACAGCTAGGGTTATAAAACACGTATAAGTTAATTGGGATACTACTCCAACATTTGACACCTGGGATTTCTAGCTCTCAAATGGTACCTAGTTTTCTGTCCCATCTGTTAAACAGAAATAATGCCTCTCAAGAGCAATGATGATGACTGTGTGTAGGGCTCTACAGCTGTACATGTGTACTGTACTAATGATCATTACCCCTAATTGTTTGAGCTATTTGCTGTTAAACATCAGATTACCGTGGTTATTATATAAAAAGGGATTGGGAGAAGCTATGGCCTGGGAATAAAAATCCCTTTATACTAAGAACATTTCAGGAAAAGGCAAAGTATTATTAAAGGAAACCTTAGTGTACATGAGGATAACTACACCATAACAGACCCAAAAACAGCATTGTCAGGATAAGCTGCAGATACACCGGCTTGCAACATGGCTACCAGTTGAGTCGAGGGTGGAAAATTCTCTTAATTTCCCTAGTATATATAAGACCTAAGAGACTGGAAGCAACTATTGCTTTACTCCCTCCGAGGCTGAAGAGCAGCAAGGAACATACGAAGCACTAAGTAAAGCAGACACACAGGTCCAGCAATTGAGTTCTTATTGCAGTATCTGCTTCCTAAACAGACCACCCTGCATTATGTAGCAATTCAAATGATTTAAAAAAAATGCAGTTGTGTTCCAAAATAAATGCTTTAATCTGAAATAATTCTCTAGCCTTTAGGATTTCTTAGCAATCTTTTACAGAAGGTAGAGCAGATGCAGCAAGTAACACGTGCTCGCATCTAAAGGTGAAAAAATCCACACAGCCTGGGGACCATGGAACTGAGTTCCTTCTCATTTCACTCCAATGCCAAATGCCAGTCAACTTCCACTTTAAGCTAGGGTCAAATTTAAATGGTCAACACCACCCCTTTCACTGTTAGCCATTTACACATAAATACCAGGCCAATAAATTTATCCATCTTGTATACTGGGATACGTAAAGCAGTTAGTTGATGCCCAGATGGGGAATCAGGAATTCAAAACTCCACTCTGCCCCCAGAACTTAAAGTGATCTCTGACCCAAAACAGAAGAGGAGCAGAAGAGGGAAGAGGTGCAATCTTCCTGAGTATGCAACTCGGAAACATCTCTTCCTACCCCAGCCTTCCTGAATACAAGATGTCTGACCTATGCCTCTAGTCTGTTAAAACAAGCTCTGTCTTTCCAATTTCTATGATGCATTTACTCATTATTAGTGTAAGTCTGCAACACACCGATGTATTTATGCCGCAATCCTGTAAACATGCATGTGCGCACTTAACATGGTTACATGTAGCTCCTTCTGCTGGAGGGACTGTGGATTCATAAAGAATACTGTACTATTTCCACTGGACTGGGTGGAAGGGTCATAGCAGAAGGTAGATACGAGGCCTTATCTAGAGACACCCTGCTTTCAGTGTTAAGGTTTGTTTCCAACCATTTCTGACCCCCAAGTTTTTCATGAGTAAACAGTATTGTTCTTAACAGCCGTCTGTTACAGACACTGTAGGAAGGCTGGGACCAGTGCTGTCTTCAGAGGGAAGTGATACAACTTTCCCACCATCCCCACATAGAAGGAGAAAACAGAAGGGCAGTTCCACTTCTGCCTTTAAGAAACATGTTTCTTTACACTTTTTCACCAGCCTTTTTTCCCCCCACTTCTTTATTGGTCCTGGTCACAAGTTCCAGAGTACTTATACAGACAGTCCTACACTAGTTGCTTGTTTAATGTATGGTTCAACTGCAAGTGTAGAGGGCATTCATTCTCCATCATTAGAGAAATCAGATCATATCTCTGGGGTAGGGGGCAAGTAGATAACAAGCTTACATTTCTCATGGCACCTCCTCAATCATCCAGTCATTTTTTTAACAGAGGAACAAAACTCACTTGGAGCGGGAACGTCTCCGGTTGTCATGTCGACGTCGGGATGGGCTAGGGGATCCAGAGGAGCTGCTAGAACTGGAACTGCGAGAGGTGCTGGAGCTTCCAGAGCGGCTTGATGCAGAAGAAGAACTGGAACCACTGCTGGAGCCAGTGCTTGAACTAGACCCTGAACTGGAAGTGGAACTGGAGCGGGACCTGGTTGGAAGAAGTTAAAGCAGAGCATACAGGGCCAAGAGTAGTCAACTGCTCTTCCCTGGTAGTTAACCAAATGGATGGTTAATCCAATGAGAGTTCAACCACACAGCTAACATTATTTCAACTAAGGAAGAGACATTGCTCACCTCCGAAGACTAATTTCTAAGTTAACCAAGAGGTTATTTGTGGCTAACACCATGCACAACCTCAGTTAGTCCCCATAGGCAGGGAACAAGCTGGAACCACCAGTCAAATTTACAGCTCACCACCATTTGGAAGCACCAGAGAAACTGTGGTTACCTGGTACTGCTGCTACCACTGGAAGCACTGCGCCTTTTGCGTGTTTTATCTCGACCACGATCCTTTTCACTTGATTCCTTGGTGGCTGCCTTATCCTTGGACCTGTCCTTCGATTTGTCCTCAGTCCGATCTTTGCGCTTGGTTGGAGAGGGAGCCCTTTAAGATGAAACATTTAAACAAAGGTGTATTTCACTCGTTAAAAAGAAACAAACAAACAAACAAACAAGAAACAAGAACACCAAACTTTAAAAGCAACTCAGGATAGCTGTAAGTGCAGGGCCAGAGCACTAGGAAAGTTTGGGGCTGTTTTTTTTAAAACATGGAGGACAAAATTTATGCCCTCAAAGAATCTTTAAAGAAGAAAAACAAAGCTGTAGCATATGGACATTTTCACTGCGAGAAGGAGAGATGTTTCCAATTCCTCACCCTCATTGGGAGAGCCCTAGTACACTATACAATAGTTTTAGGCCTAGAAAATTGGGACAGAATCATTACCTAGTGTTGGATTTTTTATTATTCTCTTTGAATCCTAGCAAACTCTTCTTTTTCATTCCTGATAACTCCATTTCCCCTTCGGAGGAGTGGAAAGCAGCACCGAATGGGCCTCACTTATCTCAAATCTCACTTCTAACTCCTTGATTCTGAGAAACGGTCCCTAATCGAGTGCAATAAATTCCAAAGAGCAGCCTAGTGACAAGATAAAAGGATTTAAAAAGAAGAAATTAATTTATTGGCACAAAAAATGAACCTACTTTGCAATACAGGCAGCACACACTGGGAATCAGCTACTGAAATAGTTTACACAGGGCACTGTGATCAGACACACTGCTCCGTGACTGTTACAGCCAGCCTCAGGACCTGCTCATAGTTGCATGTTTTTGTCTGCTGAAGAATTTGGACAGGTTTCAGAACACTATCTGAATTGTCATACGAGTACAAAGGGTACAAATCAGCCATTCAAGATAGGTGGCAGATAGGTCAAGCATGGCTTTTAATGGATTATTTTTTTGTACCCCAAATATACAGGTAACTTGCCTTGTCACAACTATTCTGTCTCATAGGATTAAGGGCTGCTTTTGCCAGAGCCAATTGGTGCCACAACATATGTTGGTAAGGAAAGGGGCATTACTCAAAAGCCTTGAAATCCCCCTTCTCCGTCGAAGCAAACTGCTTCCACAGCTAAGTCAGCTTGGAACAAGCACCTGAGCTATGGAACTGAAGTTGCATACATTGCTGCGACTTCAACAGAGCTTGTTTGAATCCCTTTAAAGGGGAAGCCTACATGGGCTCAGACCTGATGTACCTGCCCCTTTGTACTCTTGATCCAAATGAACACCCCAATATTAAATAGCTATTTAATTACTAGCCATGAGCTGAACCCCAGGTGTAACCCAAGAGAGGTACTAATATGCCACATACAACATACAGTCCCAATACATCTTCCCATTGTAACTGTACTGGTGAACTGTTTAATGTTTTCAATAAGAAGTGCCTGCAGCGTGCTATCTGCTGGTAGGCTGCTGCCGTTTGATTTGTGGTCACTTCTATCCACATAAATGCCCAAAGCTTTCTGGGGAGCAAGCTCTGTGATCACCACAAATGCAACTGAAGCACAAGCAGCATCCTAGACAAATAAAACATTCAGAAGACTACAGGGCTAGACTTTATTCACATCTTTTTAAACCACCTTTGCACTGTGATCCTACAGAGAGTATGTAATACCAGTAACATTAAATGAAGTTTCTTTAGCTGACACACAAGGAAGTGATATGGTTAGCATTGTGTCTGGTCTTTCCTTTGACTTCCCAAGCCAGGTGTAGCTAGGTATTTACAGGTAGCTTGACAGGGGGCAGCCTGCAGACATGAATGACCACTGAGCCTCAAAACACACTTTTGGAGCAAAACAACTTAACTGCTATGCATTGCACTCCTAGTCCAGTCTAAAATGACTTTCCAGTTTCACCCTTATTGAAATGGGGGAAATGTCATGCCCAAAACAACCTTCATCTTTGCCATCATTCTACTCACTGGACTTAACAGTGCAGGTGCTAAAATTAACAGTGAAACACTGCCTGAATAGGAACAATTTTGCCTGATATGCAAATTACCCCTTCTGTGTCCTTTTAGTATTAAAATTAAGAACATTTCAAAGTGGTGCAACACAGTGTTCACTGCCAAAGCTTCTGTCTCCTTTTCCCTCCATAAAAATATGTGCACCTTCTCTCAGTACCATGCAACCTGCCCTGTTCATTTGCTATCAGCCAACAGACTGCAAACATCTACAACCTGATGAAACAGAAACTGAGGTCTCGGAGAACAAAGACTAGGCTACACACACACTTGTCCAGCTATCACTCATGTTCACTCACTCGCTAGAAATAAGCCACATGTCTAAACATGGGCATACATACATGGGGATAACATATGCAAGCAATATGCTTCCTTCCAGTTACCAAGAACATCGCTTTGCCTACAAATCTAGGAATCTCTCAAACGAAGAGGAGGAGGACAAGGCACATGGAGCAAGCATTCGGGTGTTACACGATTCTTCTTCGCTTTTCTGCTCTACGCAGTGGTGTAGTGACAGGACACACCGTTACAACAGTGACATTTCCGGGATGGACAAAGTAAACCCTACTCCGCTACAGACTTCCTGCACGAGCCTGGGCAGAGCATGTCACTGCGGTGTGCTTCAGCTCCCACTGGCTACGGGAGGTTGGCACTTCCCAGTTGAGAAGAGTGCGTTCGTGCAGTGGGGCACGCGGGCTGTAGAAGGAAGAGCAGGGAGCCCCGCGCGGTTTGCAGGCGCCAGGGCGAAGCTGTGGTACGTTACTGTGCCCGGTGCATTGTGGCGGCGTCGCTGTTGGTCGTGCCACGCGAGCCGCCACGCTAGGAATGGAGCCGAGACGCAGGCTGAGGAACAGGGAGAGAAAAAGCAGACCGAGAACAGAGTCGACTCAGGGGCCAAGAGAGGTGGCCGCCACGGACGCGCCCCTGCCCCCCGTCTCGCTCAGCAGGTGCCCTCTGCCTCCCCGGGCCGTCAGCTCCTCCCGAGCCAGGACGGGGGCGGGGAGCGCGCTCGGCCCCGCTCAGGCTGTTCCAGCAGGGAGCGGTAGGCCCCGGCGCTGGGCTTCGTCCTCGTCCCGCCCGCCCG
>NW_017729002.1:21236460-21244254 GCF_001723915.1 Gavialis gangeticus
CCCGCCCGCCATGTTCTCTCAGGAGGCTCCGCGCCCCTCCCCGTGGGGCCCTCGGGCGGTCGCGGGGCCCCCAGCGCCTCCCCCTGGCCAGATGCAGCCGGATGCCCGCGCCCCCCTCCCCACTCACATCCTCGGCGCCCGCCGCCGCCACCGCTCCCCGACCCCGTCGCGCTCCACAGACGCGTCCCGGGCGGGAAGGGCCCGAACGGCGCAGGTTGATGGCGTCACCAGTTTGGGGGGGGGGGGGACGGGGACAGACGGACGAGGGAATTTAAAGGGACAGAGCGGCCCGTTCCCGCGGGCCAGGTAGGGGTGTACGTTCAGCTCCGTGTCCGCTTGAGCCCCGGCAGCCTCCAGCCCAGCCCAGCCCGAGTCTCCTCCCGTCCCCCTCTGCAAACGCCCTTTTCCTCGGTCCGAACCTGTCTAGCCCCGGGCCACCCCCACCCGCGGTCGGTGCAAGGTGCCGCATCCTTCATCTCAACCGGCGTTTTAAAGCCCGGTGGATGCCAGTCCCCCCGCCCCAGTTCAGGAGCTTCTGCAATAAGTGGTGGGGCTGAGCTCTGGTGCTGCCGGGGCCCGTCTTGTGCGAAGCCCGCGCTGACCCGGCCTGGAGCTTTCCGCCGGAGACCGAGGGGGGCTGCCTGCCGCGAGGCCTCCCGTACTCGACCTGTGCCGCTTCCCCTCTGCCTTGCGGCTCGGCCGGCGCACGCGAGCTGATCGGGCCCCGAAAGACTCACCAGCACGTCCGAACAACAGGCTGGGCAGAGCGGGTAGCAAGAGCAGGATCGAGCCGGCGGCTGGGCTCGGCGGAGAGCTGCAGGGGAGCAGCCGGTGTTCGGTAGGAAAGGAGCCGTGGTGCTGAGCGCCTGGGTGAGAGAGAAGAAATGGTGCCATTGCCGCAACAAGGTGCGTGGCAGAAATCGTCTACTTGAAAGTGCTCTTAAGTCAGCTCTGCAGCCCTTGTTTTCTATCCAGTCTAGCAACCTCAAGTGTGACAGTCCCAGTATGCACCTCTGATCCACCAGTCAAAACATTGTGCACCTGCCCATGCCCCGTCCACAGAGAACGGGAACCTGGAGCTAGTAAAAGATGCGTCCGTCCCCGGCCTCAGCCCGGACAGGAAGCCGCACGGCGGGCGCAGAGAGAAGCAAGCCTGGCTGAGGGAAGGCTGCTGCTTGCCCTACTCCGTGCGCGGTCCCCGGGAACACGCGCACTGGCCCCATTATGCCAGACCCTGGTCCATGCAGCCTGGCAGCTCCTTCCCAACCCTGAAGCAGAGCTGTCCTTGAAAGAGTTAAGGCAGGGCCCCTCCCCTTTGAATGCATAAACCTCACTCCTGACCTTCCCAGCAGCCCTTGCTGGCTCTCCCCCAACCAAACAAAGAGGGCAGGAGCTTTTCAAACAGGAGCTTTCCACAAAGTTGAGTAGTGCGGTGAGGACACCAGAGGATGTTGAAGAACTGGTCTGCTCCCAGGTCTGTGCTGTCGAAGCCCGGCTGGAGAGAGCAGCAGTATTAGCACTGGTTTAATGCCTTCCTCCAAAAGGGTTGTGGTGATCTCTCCTGGTTTCCTGCATGTAGATACTTAAGCGGTTTGTATGCATGTTTACTCCTTGGCTTTAAATTGGTTTGGTTGTTGGGAATGCAGTAAAAGGATAGAGAGGAAATGCAGGGGGAGTCTATGCAGGAGGGCTTGCTGCCTTGGGGAGTGTCAGCTTATGTTATGCTGTTGGATTCCTTAGCGCTGCACTCTGCTTTTATCACATTTGCATATCCCTTGAGGCATAGCTTGGCTGCTGTAAATGGGGTCCCGGCTGCCTAGTGGCCTGTGTGTATAAGTATCCAGCAGGAATGCTGAAAGACTGTTGTCATGTGCCTGAATTCACACAGCAAGTCAGTATCTTGCTTGGGGTGAGTAGTTGGAGACAGCAGCATTGCCTAAACCGGTATTTCTCACACTGGGGTGTGCAGTGAATTTCTGGAGGGCATGTGAAGCTCCTGGGGAGCTTGTAGTGTGGTTGCAGGTGCATAAGACGTGTTTTATTACACATGTCATGGAATCCTAGGGGTATGCAGCAACATAGCAATTTAAATAGGGGGGCGTGATGCACACTTCTGAAGGAATGAGGAAGGGATGGACTTTAAGAGGTGCTGATTTCTGATTCTGCCTTGTACCCTGTGCTAGTTCCTTCATTTCTGGTTCCCCATTTGTACACAGACATAATAATACTGCTGCCTTTGCAGGTGTGTATGTAGAGGTGGTGGGACTGTTGGGGATTAATTAGTCCATGTTTGTAAAATGTCACTTATGGGTAAATATTATTGTCATGTGGATTAAACCCTTTAGTGACTCAGTGCTGCATCAATTTTAATTAGTTACACACAGGTGTTTATAGAAAAGGGTGTCCTGGTTGGATAGTAAGCAAGTGACTTGTTAGCTAGTGCTCTAATTTTGCAGCCGGCTAAAGCACTAAATTTTTATTGTCTCTGTCTCTAATTATACAAAGTGGAGGAAGATACTAGCACCATAGTTTTGCATGGCAAGACAGTGTAGCACCATACCAGCCCTGCAAAGGGCACCTCTCCCCCAACCAAACAAAGAGGGCAGGAGCTTTTCAAACAGGAGCTTTCCACAAAGTTGGGTAGTGCGGTGAGGACACCAGAGGATGCTGAAGAACTGGTCTGCTCCCAGGTCTGTGCTGTCAAAGCCCGGCTGGAGATAGCAGTGCCAACTCCTCAGACAGTGTCTCAGCTTTGATCTTTGGACCCTACTTTTTATGTTTAAAATGAGGGGTTGTGTGACTCTCTCTGCACATGCCTGAGGGAGATTACATGGGTGTTTGCACTTTCCGTGCAAAGTGACATGCATGGAATCAGGTGCATGTCACTTTGATAGTAAATAAATCACACAGCCATGAGGATTTAATTTCTGTGCTCTGAAAGTTGTAAACCTTTCACTTGAATTGCATAGAAAATCCTGGGATTAAAAGCAGTTGCTGCAGGGGACAGAAATGCAGTAGCTGCAGTCATTGGGCACCTAGCTCTGAAGCTACAGAAAAGGGATTTTTCCTTGCTTGTTCTTAGATATTGCATCTTCTGAAAATAACAGACAACATCCACTTGGCTGACACTGGGAAACACACTAGAACTTCTGCGTGTCTTTAACTATGGACTCTGAGCTTGCTTTGTGTCCTTTGTGTCCACTGTAGTTTTTATATTTGCTTTTTGGTGACAATCTTGCTGCTAGTTCATATCCACAGCTTCTAATGCTGTACATGGGTGAAGATGTGTGTGCAGCAGTCTGTTTTGATCTGGCCCTGAAAATGTACAGTGAAGTGTGTGCCTTTGTTTTTTTTTCTTCAGTGACATTTTGAAAGTGTGCCTTGACTGTATAAATGTTTGCTGAGTATTGAACTTCCTTAAACACCTTGATCATCTACAAAGAACAAGGGTTTACATGACTGTGTGATGACTTCCTTGTCTTTTCTTCTAACAAGTTCAAGACCCCCAATAAGTTAAAGAGGTGTGTGCAATTCTTAATCTTGAAGTCCCCCAAGCAGAAAAGTGTTTCTGGGGAAATTGGAGACTTAGAGTTACAGTAGCATTTTTAAGCCAGGTCACTAACAGGGAGCAATTCTCCTTCATGTACTTTTTGGACATGCGCTGTTCAAGTAAGCACAATGAATTTGTCACATCTCTGGATTTGCTAGCTGATAAGTCCTCAGAACTCAAAGAAACTCTTGTGGAAGAAATGTTCATGTCTTCCTCACTTGTAGTTTTAAGCAATCTAATTTGGAAAATTGCTGCTTCTTACTAAGCAAACCTCCTGTGTGTGCTTTTATGCTGGTTTACAAACTTTTAAGGTCATAATAAGTTTAAAAAAATATTTAATTCAACTTTTATTTTTAGGTCTCCTTCTATTTAAGGATCTCAGTGCTTTATGAACATGTTTGCTTAGCCAAACCCCTCTCTGAGGTAGTCTTTCTGGGCTTTGTATTCTCCATTTGTATCATGGAGATTAAATGCCTTGTCAAAGGCTACATAGAGATAATGCTTGGTTGTGCTACACCAAATATCTTGCTTCCAGTTGTTCTGCCTTCTCTATTAGTCTGTCCATCCTTGCTTGAGTCTGTCCTTCCTTTGATGTACCAGCAGCTGATGTCTAAAGAAGTGGAGGTGTTTGTTCTGCTCCTCCCCTGTGAAGGATAAGTCATCACGGTTCACATAACAGCGCTGCCTTCACCCGACCAAATTTTCTGGCAGGAACTAATTTCTCCCTTGTGACCATGCTGCTCCCAGTTCTCCACTGCCTGCGAAGAAAATGAATGCTTGGTAACACAACCTACTTGCACAGACACTTCTGAGGGATAGACTTTTCACAGTCAGTTCTGGTTTACACGGTTATCTCACTGGCTAGATCTCTCCAGAAGAGTCACAACAATTATTAGAGTCCTGAGAAACATGATTTATGAAGTCAGGCTGAAAGAACTAGGATTATTTAGTTTGGAGAAGAATTACTGGGGGAGGGATTTGATAAGTCTTCAAATACCTGAAGGGTGGTTATATATAGAGCAGCATTTCTCAACCTGTGGGTCATGACCCAAGTCGGACATGAGAATATATGAAAGGGTAGCAAACAAACTTTAAAAATGGATTTTCCTTTAAAGGAGAAAAACATGGGAAACCATGGCTTCTCCCTTGCAGGCTGGTATAGTTCCAGCCTGCAAGGGGTTGCTTGAGCCCCCCTGTCCCACAGGCTGGGGGCTGGGACCTGGCGACGAGGGGCAGTTGGTCAGGAGTGAGGGGCACTAGGTCAGGACTGGCCATCAGTGTTTATAAATAGGTCTTGGTACAAAAAAGGATGAGAACCACTGATACAGTGGATGGCGGTAGACTATTCTCTGTGACCACAGGAGACCGGGGGAGAGGGAGAAGAAGCATGACCTTAAATTGCAGCAAAGGCAATTTAGGTGGGAAAAACTTTCTGCCTGTGACGATGGTTAAGCATTGGAGCAGGCTACCCAGAGAGGTTGTGGAATTTTTTGGAGATTTTTTTTAAAAGCAGGTTAGACAGATAGATGCTTGACTGGGATGGCTTAGTTAGGGATGATCCTGCCTTGAGCAGGGAGCTGGATTGGTTGATTTTTATCTGTTGTAGGAAACTTTGACTAATTCAGATGGTCAAATCAAATAAAGGCAAGAGTATAGGTAAAAGGACATATCCTTTCAAGGGTGCTGTAGGGCACCATTGCTGTGTTGGCACTGTTAGGTGTGCATACATGATTTACACAATGAGCCCAGAGATTTCAGATAGGAATCCATAGGGTTAAGAACACTGTTGCCTTTTGTGGTCCTTCAGAGTTCTTTGCTACAGAAGAATTGCTCTTTTCTTTTCTTGTAGTCAAAGAAAAATTGGAAATTAAGATCCGACACTTGCCTAGGGGTTCCCTGAGTCTATCCTGGGGTGCCTTGAGTCTATTCAGCATCAATAAGATCTAAAGAGGTTGAGAACTGCTGTTCTAGATGCTTTAGATCTTCAGACCTCTTGGGAGTGCAGGCAGAAACAATGTTATCCAGGTAAACTCCTTTGAAGCCCCCTCTACTCCTTCAAAACTATCTAGCAGCCTCTGAAACCCAAGAGGCATGATTTATGAACAGAACTGTTACAGCTGGACTTGTCTGTCTACCCCGTGCTTCTGTGGATTGGGGGTTGTCTTATTAGAATTGTATTTCTCACTTTTTCTTGGTGAGCAGGAAGCTCCCTCAAGTGAGCATCGTCATTGTCTGTGAAGTTTCTGCCTTCATTTTTCAAATAGTTGTTGTTTGTACTTGTACAAGAGATGATTGCCCAAATCTGAATCAGATCTTCAAAGGACTGCTAATTTATCTGATGCACAGACTTTTCTCAAGCTCCCACAGGATGAAGCGTAACCAGAGTCTTGCCAGTGTTTGCCCTTGCCATCTAGAACTTGATGTGTACGTGGTGAAACCTGACTAGTACAGGTCAGGTTCATTCCCAAAAGCTGGAGAAACCTAAGGTATTCACTTGAGAAGAAGACTCAAAAAGTGGAGGCTGACAGAGGGGCAAGTGGCTGAGGCCTGCAGCATAATGTTGGGATGGAAGCAATCAAAGGACAAATCTTCCTGTCTTCCAGCAAAGGGTGTGAGCTTTGTTGGATTTTTAGATCAAAATATGTTGCCAGGATATGCCAATAAAATTTAACTTGGATCCCCATGGCTGAAGAGAACACTGCAGAAGTTCATTTTAATGCTATAAAAGAAATGAGTAAATGCAGCAATTTTTCTCTCCCCTCACTCCTCTGTCTTGATCTTGGTGTTTAACTCTCACTGTTGTCCTCATGAACTACTTATCAAATAGCAGTAGCCAAAGGATTAGGGAGACGGTCTTAAGTTAGACTTTAAGGGTGAGTGCCCAGACTGATGACAAGGAGTACAAGTGGCACTGGAACTGGATGCACTCTGATCACTCTGTACCTTGGACTGTTAATAATTTACAGGAATTTATTTGGGGATTTGTCATCCCATGCCAATGCTTTCTCTTTATTTGCTGGCCCAAGGTACAATACATATTATCAGGCTGTCAACCCTCCTGGTACCTTGATTTATAAAACAGAAGTCAAATTAACTTTTCAGATTCATCCATGTATTTTTAGGACGTGACTTCCTGTCCTAGGCAGAGCTTAAAGACCCAATGGATGGTGTTTCTGTGCTTACTGTCCACTTTTCATAGGAAAGTCTGGGAGTCCAATGCATGTTTAAATTGTTAATAGCACAGGATAGCCCTAGTCTGCTTCTAGGACTGACCAGAGACTAGCTGCACACTTACATCTGTACTTGGGATTTTTTTATTCACAAGCTTCCCCCATCCTGCAGTCTGGCTTGCAGCTAATTTTGGTCTGCATTCTCCCTTCCTCTTACAGAAGACAGTCCTCCTGAAGGCATCTAGTCCATGACATTTGTCACTTCCTACTTCACACCTTTGTGAAGTGGGAATTGACTCTCTTTGTTTAGTCCCTTTAATGATAGTGGCTGCATTGCTAAGGCTACTTCTGCAACTCATCAAGTCTGCTCCTTGCCTGGTGGTCAAGGTGGATGCTGGTGTGCTATGAAGCATTCCCATCACCCAAACAACTAAGCTATGCTTGCTGCCTACTGGCTGGGGGGCTAACTTCTACTGTTACTCCTTTGTCCAGCCTGCGAAAACGCAGGCTTTTAGCACGGGGTTGGCAGTCAGCATAAGAAGCGAGAATACACCAGTCAGTTGGGGTGTAACCCTGTTGTGTGTCTGAAGGGAACAGGAGTCTTCTGATTCTTCCGTCCTTCACACCAAGGTAATAGAGTGACTGCAGTGGAGAAAATAGATTTATGTTAAGAGGGTAAAACTGCCTCACTGAGTTCAGAACCAGGTCTGTAATGTCCTACAAATTTGTCAAAGCTCTAGACACAGAAGGGAGTAATAAAATTACCCAGCTATAAACTGCAGCTGAATGACTAATGTTTTACTCTCTGGGATTCTGGACGTTAGCCCAGGAAGGCTAAATGACTTTGATCTAGATCTGCAGAAAGTCCATGATGCTGCCAAACCCAGTCAGTCTCCCCAAGTGGAGGCAGATTTCTGAAGAAAACATGACCAGATTCAGAACTGCAGGCCAGGGGCAGCTGCCTGACTCGTTAAAAGCTAATCCAACCAGTTCCAAAAAAGGTAAAAGAGAAGAGGTTAACAAACCCCTGGAAAGGTCACACTAGATAAGTTTAAAAATTTCTTCTGAATAAAT
>NW_017729002.1:21249254-21252647 GCF_001723915.1 Gavialis gangeticus
AGATTTCTGAGGAAAACTTGACCAGATTCAGAACTGCAGGCCAGGGGCAGCTGCCTGACTCGTTAAAAGCTAATCCAACCAGTTCCAAAAAAGGTAAAAGAGAAGAGGTTAACAAACCCCTGGAAAGGCCACACTAGATAAGTTTAAAAATTTCTTCTGAATAAATGTGTAACTTGCCCTTCTGTGTCTGTTACACAACTGCTGTGCACAGAACAGCTGGCAGCTCTGTCAGCAGGGACAAAGAGGAAAGCAGCCCCTGAAACCATACTGCTTTTTGGCCTGAAAAGACAACCTGGTGTTTTTTCTTAGCAGTCCTGTTCCTGTGTCCTGAATGGGGTAGTTGCTGTAGTCTGCTAGTCCAGCTGCAGGCCCGATATAGATCAAACTAATCAAATTCTAGTTGGGACAGAGTTCAGTTCGGGTAACAGAATTTACATTTACTTGTTGCCAGTTTGAATCTGACCCAGATAAAGAGGAAACATTGTTTTACTGTCAGTTTATATGAAATAGATCAGTGGATCTTATTTGCCTTCTAATATGTAAGAATCTCTGTTCAAAAACTGCTACCACAGAAGTAATTGGTTGCCTTGTAGCCAAATCCTAAAGACCATGGAGTACCTGGACAGTAGAGAATAATGCATACTCCTAATGGTGAAGAATACTGGCAGGATTTTAGGGACAGGGCGCAGCACAGCACAGGACTCCAGTCTGCAAGTGTGTCATTCTGGTAGCTGCTGTTTCAACATCATTATCACAGTTTGTAGCTCAGTGGGAAATCGGAAAGCTGAGACAACTGCCCAGCACCGTTCTTGATAAAGCAGAAGGGCAGTTGTACGCGTTATGTGTTGCTTAGATGCATACACATCACAAAGTGACAGAAAAAATCACTTTCGCTAGGTTAGTCATATGTGAAAATACATGCTGACGTCTTCTTATCACGGCAGATTTCGATTTATCATGGTAACTTAGACCAACTTCAATATGTTTTATTTTTAGCGTGGCCAGTTGTTCCAGCAGGATTATTTTTATTGTGAAAGTTTTGTAATGTGTATTACCTCACACAGCTAAAATCCCCATTTTCCCAGTTCTGCCATGATTTGTCCACCAGGTGCCACTTGGGTTCACTGTGAAATCCATGTAACTTCTGTTGCAATGTGACCACTACACACCAGGTAGAAAGGATCAAAATTGTTAGGGGCTGGGCAGTTCAAGAATCAGGTTAATTAAAATTAATCTTTTGCTGGACTAAAACCTTTTTCAGCTAGTACATTTCCTGCTAGCACACAGCATTGAGGCCACTTGGGGGACTTTAGGAGGTGCCCAGGGGACCACCAAGGTCCCAGCAGGAGACAAGACCTCTCCCCCCACCCCCATCCCGCTTCTAGGCATGTGGTAATTGGGAATATTTTTTTCTAAATTGTCTGCACTCACTTGTAATCAGTGCTTTGTAAACCACACACACTGACAGCACACCGGTTCAGGGCACTGTTGGGGGAAGCACACATCACAGGGGCACTTGGAGGACTTTGGGGGTGCCCAGGGGACCACCAAGGTCCCAGCAGAAGACAAGACCCTCACACCCCCTCCTCCCCACTTCTAGGCATGTGGTAATTGGGAATATTTTTTTCTAAATTGTCTGCACTTACTTCCAATGAGTGCTTTGCTGACAGCTCACCGCTTCAGGGCACTGTTGGGGCAAGCACACAACACTGGGGCACTGGCAGGTCTTTGTGGGTGTCTAGGGGACCACCAAGGAGACAAGACCCTGACACTCCCCACCCCGCTTCTCAGCCCCAGCCCCAGCCAGAAGCACTTGTCCATACTTCTTGTCCAGTCAAGTATCTGCATTTCCAATCAGTTCTTTGTAAACCCCCAAACCAGTGGTCCATCCACGTTGCCCTCGTCTACCCACACCTTTTGCAATCCTATTTTGAAACATACCTTTGCACTAGTAGCAAAGGGTGTTCAGATTTGCAGTGCGCACACAACTGTACAGTACCAAAACTTTTATTTACAGAATTTTAAGTTATAATAAACGAGCAATAATGGTCATGAAATAATCAACTACAAAACAATAGTCCTGCACCCAATAACTGGAGATCGTCGTTTTCACTTCTGTCAAAAATTATTACGATGCTTCATGAATAGTACTGTGCTGCTGCTTTCTGTGAAAGAAAGGAAGAATGAAAAGAATTTTGCTTTCTTTTCACCCAAGCTTCATGCATAATTGAGATTTCCACAACTCTTTAATATTAAATATCTAGTCAGTCACTGTCCTGATTGATAGTATTGTGCTTTGGTCTGTGTTGCTGCATCGCACGTTGACGGGTGAGGAACAGCTGGGAGGGGAAATGACGTTTGGCAGTTAGTTCATTCTGAAATCTCAACTAAAAATGAGTGGGTTTTAAGACTTGAAAAGTACCCCACAATCGGGAAACTTATCAGTGTCCGGCATGCTGCCTCTTGGTATTGTTCCTGAAACAGTGGCTGGTGGTCAGGGGATTTGAACTGGTGCAGTGCTGGCGAGGGGTGGTGGGGTGCAGGACCATGTACACAGTGGGACTATAACTATTGTGGGTGGTGGCATCAGCACTACCACTCTTTGAATGACTGTGGGTGGAGGAGTGGGTGACCATGTTTGCGGCAGTGGCAAACACATTCTGTTTGCAAGATGGCTTGCGTGAATGAGGTTTTGGGGGCAGTTTGGCTGAACTGTCCACCCTGCACCCCTACCTGTGTTGGAAGCCACAGCGTGGGTGGGTGGTTCTGTGGTTGTTCAGTTCTTGTGTGCCATTGTGTTATTACGCAAACTTTATCCTAATTTGTGTAGGGTGTCCTGCCCTGCATTTCTCAAGGGTTAATGGCTGGTGATCAGTGACTATTTGTTGAAGTCCTTTGAGGTGAGAAATGCTCTGAGCCAAAGGCACAAATGGTCCATGGAATATTTCATGAGAACGCCCTAAGGTGGCTGTCCCCTTAGTAACACCCATGCTCATGATGCCAATTAAGGGGTCCCTCCCTGGTTCTCCCACCCAGCCTGAGATGATGTGCTCCTACAGTTATAGTTTCATAGTTTCTAGGGTCGGAAGGGACCTGAGTAGATCATCTAGTCTGACCCCCTGCCATGGCAGGAAAGATTACTGGGGTCAAACGACCCCAGCAAGGTGTTCATCTAACCTCCTCTTAAAGACCCCCAGGGTAGGGGCCAGCACCGCTTCTCTTGGAAGTTGGTTCCAGACCATAGCCGCCCTGACTGTGAAGTAGCGCCTCCTGATATCTAGCCTAAATCTACCCTCTGCCAGCTTGTGACCGTTATTCCTGGTCACTCCTGGCAGTGCTCGGGGGTACAGGGACTTCCCCAGTGCCTGCTGATCCCCCCTGACTAGTTTGTAA
>NW_017729002.1:21252838-21256575 GCF_001723915.1 Gavialis gangeticus
TGACTTGAATACGTCCAGTCCCTCCAGAAGCTCCCTAACTACTTCCTCACTAACCCTTGGCCCAGGTGTGCCTCCCCTGGGGCCTGAGGGGGACCCGGGAGGGGAGGTGGCTGTTCGGTCCCTGCTTATGAAGATGGAGGCAAAGAAATCGTTAAATATTATTGTCAAGTTATTGTGAAGGTCTGCAAACCTGTACCTTCCCTGGAAGGGGTTCAGAAGAGGGCTACTCATATGGCGGAGGGCCTGCAGGTAAGATCTTATGAAGACAGACTGAGGAACCTGAATCTCTTTAGCCTTCACAAGAGAAGGCTGAGAGGTGATCTTGTGGCTGTCCACAAACTTATCATGGGGGGGTTAGCAGGGAATAGGGGATACTGTGTTTACCAAGGTGCCCCTCAGGGTTCCTAGAAACAATGGTCATAAACTGAAGGAGAGTAGATTTAGATTGGATATCAGGAAGAACTTCTTTACAGTGAGGGTTACCAAAATATGTAATGGGCTTCCAAGGGAGATGGTGCTTTCCCCTACCTTGGAGGTGTTCAAGAGGAGATTAGACAAGCACCTGGCTGGGATCTCTTAACCCCAGCACTCTTTCCTGCCTAGAGCAGGGGGTCGGACTCGATGATCTAATAGGTCCCTTCTGACCCTAGAAATCTATGAAGGGGAGTGCAACCCAGGGTCTTCCTTCCTCCTTGTGTTGGCTAGGGCTTCCTTTTCCCAGCACCCCACACCAGGCTCTTCTCTCCTCCTTGGTCTTTGGGGCTCCTCTGGCCACCCACACAGTCTCCAAGATATGGAAGGCACAACTTGGCACAGCTATGGGTGCACCTTGCCTCACAACATAGCCTGGCAACATGTAGGGTGTCCCATGGGGTCCCTACAATTTTGGCTGCTTTGCCAGCTGCTTCTGTGGCAGCACTGGTTCTGCACGGCCCTGCACACTTTGCCGCCCCTCAGTAACACTTTTCTGCACCCTGGATGCCTGGCAGTGAGATGCGCCCAGCACTGCACACTGTTTAATGGTCTGTGAATTCAGGGGTCCCTGGGGTCCCCTCCAAGCTGCAGGTGAGGGCTGGTCAAGCCAACCTTTCACATTTTCCCCCAAAGAAAGACCCCACCTTTGTCCCCCCTGGGCCTCAAGGTCCCCCTAGCATCCACCCTGGCTTTCTCTGCAAGCATCTAAAGTTTTGTCCAGCAGCCAAAAATTTCTTTCGGTCTTTGAATTAGGGGCTCCCTTGGCCACCCCAACAGTTTCCCAAGTGATGGGAGGCAAAGGTAGGCACCCTGAGGGGTGCACCCCTGCCATGGCTGGTGAGCAAACCATTGCCAGGCCTGGTCTTCAGGTCTTTCTTGCCTTTCCCCCCTGCCCCTTTTTGACAGTGCTGGCCCTGCACAGGCACGCATGCTTTGCCACACCTCAGCACCACCAAGAGCGAGCCAAGGGGGGTTGCACTCCAGGGGCTTCATGGCTCATCTGTCATCCCTGCTTGGGTGCTAGTTCCAGGGTGTCCCCGGGCAGTTCCCACATTGTCATAAGAGCTACCCCTGACACTGAGCCCCAAGGAATTTTATTCTGTCCCTTCCCCTCCCCACCCCCATGTGCCATGCTGTTGCTGCTTGGGGATTCCATAGGTTTCCCAGTACTGGTTATAGGACCTTTCCTGCCATTTCAGAAATAATTGCAATTGATGGCATATACCAAAGGAAAGGGGAAAGATTCATCATTTAAATAAGTAACCTTTAATGATTTATTCACCATAAGTTACATAAAGAGCAACCATTACAGGATTTTCAAGGTAGAAAATAAACCTTTGTTGCAAACATGCTGGTGCTGCCCTGGCCATTTTTTCCAAAAGAGTGCCAAAACCCTGTTTAAGTGAGAAATGGGCCAGGTAGTGACTGGCAAGTCAAGGATGGTGGCCACTTGTGATAGCAAAGTCTCAGCTCAGTCCAATCCACAATCTTGCTTTTCCCAGCAGCCAAAAAAATATTTTGGTCTTTGAATTAGGGGCTCCCCTGGCCACCCCAGCCATTCCCCAAGTCATGGATGGCAAAGCCCAAGGGGTGCACCCTGCCATGGCTGGCCAGCAAACCATTGCCAAGCTTGGTCCTTGGGTCTTTCTTGCCTCCCTCCCTCCCCACCCCCACCAACACACACTTTTTGACACCACCTCCAAGCTGCATGCAAGGGCCAGCCAAGCCATCCTTTCAAGTTTCCCCAAAGCAGCACCCTACCTTTGTTCCCCTGGTCCCCTGAGGTCCCCCTAGCATGCACCCTGGCTTTCTTTAGACAGGGTCATTGCTGCAAGCATCCAAAGTCACTTTGCCCAGCAGCCAGAAATTTCTTTCGGTTTTTGAATTAGGGGCTCCCTTGGCCACCCCAACAGTTCCCCAAGTCATGGATGGTAAAGGTAGGCACCCTGAGGGGTGCACCCTGCCACGACTAGCCACCAAACCATTGCCAAGCCTGGTTCTTGGGTCTTTCTCGCCTCTTCCTACCCCCCCTTTCTGGCAGCTCCTATTATAAAGCCACAAAAAGGGGTTCTCTCAGCATAAGGCACTCTAGGTCCCTCACCAATACAGGGTGTCACATGTGCTCCCAGAAGTGCAAGCTGCCTTGGAAGGGAAGGGAAGTTGCCCATGCTAGCACTGCCCCTGCACCCTTTGCTACCCATTGTCACCCTACACCTGACACAACGTGCTTGACAAGGGTGGTCCACCCCAGGGGCTTCACTCCTCATAGTTTAGCATATTGGGGTGCTAAATTTTCTTTCCACCTTGCACTGAGAAACCAAGCCTATACTCTCAATTTTTACACAGAGCAAGCAGAGTGCCCCAAATTTAACCCTGATCAGCATTTGGGTTTGGCACCAAATTTGGCTACTTCTCTGTGCAAAATGTACTGCTTTGCTGGGGGTGACTATTTCAAGGATAGGTCACTCAGAACTCTATAAATTGATGCCCCAGAAGACTTGGAGGTACACCCGCAGAGCAGACATGGCTGAAGAATGTGAGAAGACCAAGTGGATAGCACCAAAGAAGACTAGAATTGCATGGAGCATCCAAGAAGTTAAGAGCCTTGTGCATGTATAGGTGCAACCAGAGGTGCTTCACCAATTTGTGATCAGCCCAAAAGCGACCTGGCACATATACTGCAACATCTCCAGCAGAACGGTGGACCATGGCCATAAGAAAACACCCCATCAGTGCAGTGTGAAAGTGAAGTTGCTGCACGTCAAGTTCTATAGGGATGTTGCCAGGGCACAGCTCTTGGGCACCCCCTTCAAGAATGTAGTCAACTATCAATTCATGCATTGAGTTATGGACGTGTTGGAACGATGGACATCCACAACCACTAGCATCAGGGCATCCTCTCCACCAGGCAGTTCCACTAGCAGTTCTCCTACCACATTGGCCACAAGTGCTGCTGTCTGTGACTTGAGTTCAGAGCACAGTGGTGCATGCAGTGACATGTCCTGCATGGGCTCCAAGCACCAGGAAGAGAGGCCTGGGACCTCCACCTCTACACAAGGTATGTTCCCTGGCTGTTGTCTTTACATTTGTGACTTTGACAAGTGTTGTGTAGGGTGCATTTGGCTAGTGCAGGACTTGCCTGGTCTAAATCCAGCTTGTTCTGGTATCAGATATTGTCTGATATGGGGTGAAAGGTGATTGAGAATAAGGCATTCGTAAAACTTATAAAGATGGCGCAGAAGTGACACTGACCTAAAGTTCTC
>NW_017729002.1:21261575-21262375 GCF_001723915.1 Gavialis gangeticus
GGGGGTAAAGTACTGCAGATAAGGCCATTTCTCAAAATTCAGAGCATGCTAACAGGAGCTATCACTCTCCTCAATTTGAGGTGGCACTGTCAGATCCCCTCGAGGGATGCAGACACTTGCATGCCGCTTCAGAAATGGCGTGGCTATGTCACAACACAACAAAAGTTGGACCTTTCAAAGAATGATTATTGTTCACTCGCATCTGTTTGATTTTCCAGTTCTGATTGCTATCCCACCCCTGAGGACAGTTGCGAGGACCAACCAGTCTACTGATGTCAGAACTAATCAGATTGTGAAGAACCTGAACAAATGCATAGACTGGATCAAGGAACTTGTCCGGCGAGTTCACCGGTCTGTGGGAAATGTCAGTGGGGTGCTTCATGAGGTTAAGCAAGAATCACAAAGAAGTCGCACACAAAACCAACAGGATCTACAAGTCATGGCTGGTGTGCTGATCACCATTCTGGTCCTGATGGTCCTAGGAAAAAGGCCACCTGCCCAGCCCCCAGCTTCTCCTGCAAGCGCATGAACAAGGCTTTCATGCATCCAAGCGCTTCCAACTGACACGTCTCAATCGAGCGGACATAGAGCTCGGATTAGCATCCAAGATTAAGGATAACAAAAAGTCCTTTTTCAAATATATTGGGAGGATGAAGAAGGTGCCGGGTAATGTGGGACCCCTGCAGGATACGCTGGGCAATCTGGTGGTTGCGTCAGAGGAGAAAGCGGACCTCTTTAACCAATTCTTCACCTCCGTTTTCTTGTGCAGGGACCGGGACTTCCCTGCTGTGATAGAAGCC
>NW_017729002.1:21263595-21265983 GCF_001723915.1 Gavialis gangeticus
CGGGCTAGAAGATCTACTAGGTCCCTTCCGACCCTAAATCTATGAAACTATGAGCTCTGATGAATGAGAAGTTTTTGTTTACTCCTCCTATTTGTAAAGTATGATAGCAATGTGCTCTAACATTATTTCATAGCAATACACTTTTTGATAGCATTATTAATAAGAATATATATGATGAGGCTGGCTTTTCCTCCTGGCCAAGCTTTGGATGTGTGGTCCTCGTGGGGTGTGAGTGAGTGGGGGTTAGTATAAGCAACTCTCTGATTGTGGCAGGTTGAATTTTTCAGTCATGGTATGTCTTCTGAGGTAGTTAGGGGAATAATTACACTCTAAGTAAACTCAGTAATTCAGATTATACTCTAATGAAACTGAATTAATAACTCTAATTACACTGTAATTAAACAGACTTAATAACTCTAATTACACTCCCATTGAACTCTAATTATAATGCTAATGAACACATTTGTGATTTTAGACTTGTCTGTCTGGGTCACAAAGTTTCCTGACTCGATCAAAAGATTTCAGGCAGTGGGGACTTTTTTGAAGTTTTCAGTCATGGTATGTCTTCTGAGGTACTTAGGGGCATAATTACACTCTAAGTAAACTCAGTTAATAATTCTGATTATACTCTAATTAAACTAAATTAATGACTTTAATTACACTGTAATTAAACTGAATTAATAAATCTAATATCACTCCAATTAAATCAAACCACAATAAGCTTGAAATCTTGGTTCATTTACCTTTCTTGCTATTTAATTTTTAAGGAAGTGTACTGTTTCATGCATCATTACCACTTCAGTGTAGGTCTCAGCAGCTTCAGACTTTAGCATTACAACATTAATGTTTTAATTTTTCATTGTGTCTAGCACATTTTCCTCTGTAATCAAAATATTACTTATGTCTTCCTCCTGCAAAATCTGAAAATACCCTTTTAAGGTTTCTAAATGTTTTGTACATCTAAGCATTAGCTGCTGTAACTTCTTGAGGTCTGCAGACACAGCAAATGTCAGGATGTGACATCAAAACACAGAGGAGGTCATAGTTTTCTCGTCCATGTTTGCTTTCATTGTCACAATTATTTGACTTCTCTTTATCTTTTTTTCTTTTTAACTGGAGACTCACTCATCTCATGTTTTCCTCCTCTTGCAAGTTTTTGCCTCACTGACTAAAGAAAAATTCCCAATAATCTGTTTTAGGTTTTCTTCTGGAACAGGAGATAGCTCCTTAAACTCCTTTTCAGAAGAAAGAATACCTTCCATATTCTTGTGAGTGGCAGACAACATGGAAAGGTCATATTTGTCGGCATCTAAAGAGTATTCTACAGACGTTTTTAACAGAGAAGTATGTGCGACTGTATTCGCCTTTACATTAGCCTTGCAAGCTGCGCCCTCTTTTCTTTTGCCTGTAGCAACTTCTACAGAGTCATCCCTTTTGAGAGTTGAGCTCAAAGTTTTTATATTATTTTTGTTGGTAAATGTACTTGCTTCAGGGCTGAGGCCCTCTCTTGTGCTTTTAGCATTAAGCTACACCGCCCCATTTTCCAGCAATTTGTTGAGCGTGAATTTTAGAAAGAATGTTCACATAACTCCAGTTCCTTAATTGTTAGCATTGTATCTTTTTAGCTTGGTCTTTTCTAAACATGCAGCGTTTTCAGAGAGTGCTTGAAATACTATTATTCTTCTCATATCTACCACACTGTCACCCTTGCAAGCAATGCATTCTTTGCTCACAGTAGCTGAAAACTGATTTGACATTAAAGTGA
Source organism: Gavialis gangeticus (assembly GCF_001723915.1). Classification (NCBI taxonomy): domain Eukaryota; kingdom Metazoa; phylum Chordata; order Crocodylia; family Gavialidae; genus Gavialis; species Gavialis gangeticus. The sequence goes on from NW_017729002.1 coordinate 21,265,361, forward strand.
CTCAGAATTAAGATATTCCACCCCATTCTCAGAGGTTAGTCTCATGAAAAACCACATCATTGTTTTGTTTTCCTAGGCTTCCTCCTCCTTTCATCAATCTTGGATCCTTAATGAGGGAGATGTTGAACTGTGCCCAGTGGTTAATACCATTTACAGCCAGCCAAAAGTATAAGTGCACTAACAAAAGGATTGCTTATGTAGCAAGATGTCACTCATTGAAAAGTGAGACCTCTCACTCCAGGTTGCATTTACAGTCAATAACCCTGTCTCTGATCACAATTTTATATATCTATATAACAACATTAGCCTAGCTTGACTGTTGTAAGCTAATAAAACTGGATTCTACCTCATATAATTACCATTTGTTTTCTGTGCTATTTTTGGTTAATCTTAATCCTGATTTACAATAAAGTGGAGCTTTGTTTTGATACCAGTCCTGACTCTGCAGTTATTTTGTATGTAAGCAGCAAATAAACTTCTTGGTATTTAAGAGGTCAGAGCACTGTTGTACAGCTTGCCTGCATGGGGATGTATTCTGACCTTTCCTTTTGATTGATGAACACTAGAGGAAGAGAACAAGATACCTGCAAGCATCACAAATTTATTCTCTGGAGAGGCTTAGG
>NW_017729002.1:21270983-21275331 GCF_001723915.1 Gavialis gangeticus
TGTATTCTGACCTTTCCTTTTGATTGATGAACACTAGAGGAAGAGAACAAGATACCTGCAAGCATGCACACCTTCCTTGGGTTTTTGATGGACAGCTCCTGGACTATTCCATTTACCGTGTCTGTGATGAATAAAGAAATGCTTTAACTGTTTCAATGCCGCCTAAAACTGCATTGTGTATGGACATAGGTGACCATGGGGCTCCCAGTAGAATTTGGGTTGGATGACGGGGAGAGCACAGGAACTTCTGTGGGTTGAGTATGGGAAGTCTGGGACACCATTAGGGCTGGATTGCTGTTTGCATGACACTATAACATTACCAGTTCACAAGTGGTCCCTTCAGTGTGGTCCAGGAAGCCCCACAGTTGGACACTGAGACAAAGTCATCTACTAGGCAAAGCGCATTCTGGAGTCTTTGGAGAATGAACGGAGCTGAGTTGAAAAGGGAATTTATGCTTTTCCTTGTTTGCAAGTAAATTTTGAAAAGTCCTTTGGTGAAATTTATTTTAGTAAAAGTTACACAACCACTACTAAAAGAGTTAAACCAATAGGAAGAAAGAGGCAAAAAAAATTAACCTAAATTGCCAGTTTTCTCCCCCCCAGCCCTTTCAAATGTCATGTTACAGAGACATGAAAGAGAGAAGGGTACTCTGAGTTCAGAACTGGAGATGAGAGCAGATGAGGCAGCATTGCCACCCCCCCACCGGAAAATCAAAAGAATCCCATTACCCCTCTCTTTCCATATATGCCCAGGTAATGAAAATGAAGAAAGGTACATGAATTGACTACATAGTAATAAAAGGTATTGTAATAAGAAGAAACCCTTAAAGCATCAGCACTACTAACTGCCTGTAGACTTGAAATTTTATTCGGACCTTGCTCGGCTTTGGGTACACTCAAACTTTACACGAGAACCTGGTGTCCCACAAGATGCCCCCCTGGGGCTGCTCTCTATCCTTCTCCCCTTCATCCCTGAAGTGTAATGGGGCTGTCCTCTTGCAGATAGGAGATAGGTGCAGGGGTTCTGCCTGTCAGCAGCCTGAGGTGCAGGGCCCCAGAGCCCAGAAGCCCCTGCACCTATCTCCTTGTCAACTGGCAGGCTTTGTGGCCTCAGCAGGGGCTATCAGGCCTGCAGCTGTCACCCTGCTGCACCTTAACACACACAGTGTCACCCATGTCACGAGTTTTGCTTGTCCGCAGCTTGAGGTGCAGTTTCCCCCAAACCCCTGAACCTATCTCCTTGAAACTTGGCAGGCTTTGTGGCCTCAGCAGTGGCTACCATCCCTGCAGTTTTCACCCCACTGTGGATTAACACACACACGTGACATGAGTCTTGCTTTTAGGACTTTGAGGTGCAGTTTGCCAGAAACCCCTGCACCTATCACCTTGAAACTTGGTACGTGTCATGCTCTCAGCAGAGGCTACCATCCCTGCAAGTTTCCTCTGAATCAGCCAAAAGACAACAAAATTATAGATATTTCATTGATTCCCCGTTATACCGTATGGCTGACTCTCCGAATCAGCCCCAAATCTTCCAAAGCAATTTGGCCGAATTGAATCACAAAAATGTTTCGGATCTCCGAATCAAATCTCTGGCATCCGAATTTGCCGAATCCAAATCAGAATCAAATAGTTCCCTGTCTGCACAGGCCTAATCTCCAGCATCTCTTCTAAGGATGGTAACCAGCTTGTCATAAAACGGGATCATTCTGCGTGGAGCCCCAGAATGAGAGTTATTATCCTTGACATGATGGAACGCAGACTTTAGGGCCTTGATCTTACTCTGACACTGTTCCCAGTCATGATTGTAGCCATGTTCCTTCAGTAGTTCAGCAACAGTTGCATACATTGGCTTATTTCTTCAGTTTTCCAGTTGTGTAAGTACCTTCCTTTCACCCCAAATATCAATCAGTGCCTCAACTTCTGCATGAGCCCAGTTTGGTCCCCAGCCTTGTGAATATTGGCATCTCCTCCAAGAGACATTGCTTTTTATGTCTCCTCCATAGCCCAGCCTTGCCAGGTGAGAGTGTTTGCAGACCAACCTGCTCCTTTATGCCCTGGTCTTGCGTATATCTTCCGAGCAGAGACCTGTTAACCTTTTATGAAGAGATGCATACTAATACAGGTGTGATTGGTTCAATCTCCAGACATTTGTGGCAGTTTTTCCCTTTGTGAGTCTAGGCATTGGCATTGATAAACATACTCAAAAAACAATTGTGCTGATGACTGGTGAAAACAGTGGTAAATCACCAGAGGCAAGAAGATCAGACCCTTTTAGAAATGAGCTTGATTGAAAACCATTTCCATTTGATCAGCAAGCAGTCCACAGCTATAACCAGCCTGCACAGGCAGTTTCCACAGGGTGATCATGGTTTTTGCAATGGCGGGGTAAGAGGGTCTGGTGCACAACATAAACCAAGTGGTGTATTCCATGTGCTTCACTAGAAATTGTAGAACTGGATCCCGTCATGTGCCCTTCTGTCATGGCAGTGCTCCGCTGTGTGTCTCTCTGTCTGTGCACAGTGATTGGCTGCCGAGGCAACCAATCAGAGTGTGAATAAAGCATTATGGCCCAACAGACTAAGGCTTTTATAATATTAGAAAGCTGTGTCAAGCTGTGTTAACCCGAAGCAGGACACAGTAGGGCACTGTAACAGGGCCTGGGTTAGATAGCTGTTGACATGTAAATGGTGCGAGTGTTTTCATACAAATTGATCAGTTTTGCAGGCTTTGGGGAACAGGGACCGGGGACATCCAGAATTGTCTCTGTGGACTGCTTGCTAAATCTAAGAGTATAGCTTCCTCGATTCCTAATGGACTAAGCAACAAGAAAACAATCATCTTGCTGGCCATAGAAGAGTCACATCGCAGAAGTCTGCTTCTAGAAGAGGAAACTATATGGTTTATGGAACTGGGCTGAAGTCTGTTCAGACTCCTGCAAAGACACGTTCAGATGTCTGGCTCAATGCACAGGTTGATGAAAGGACTGTATGAGGTGCTGACACATTTGGAAGAAGATGAATTGAGGGCTCATAAGGCTATAGTGGCTTGCTGGCTATACCTTAATGGCAACGATTGCCAGATCTCAGCACACGAAAGCAGCTCAGACTGGTGGGAATGCATTGTTACGTCGACTTGGAATGATTATCAGTAGCTAGAGACATTAAGAATGAGCTGGGACACCTTCCTCCACATAGTATGTTGTCACCGCACATTGAGTGCCAGAAAACTGTCATGTGGAAGCCCGTCGCCCCAGAGAAGCAAGTTGCCATGGCCATGATGAAACTGGCCACTTAAGCAAGCCTGCGCCAAGTGGCAGATTAGTTCAGTGTGGCTCCCTGCACAGTCATTCTCCAAGCTGTAGTGGATCACTAAGGAAGATTTACTAACATTTACACAGGATGGGCAGGAAGTGCCCATGATGCACTTGTCTTTTGAAATTCACTGCTGCCTGGGATGATGGAGAAGGGCCAATATGCCTCAGGAATGGAGGAGATTGTCATCTGGGGTGTTTCAGTGCCACCCGTCATAATTGTTGATGCGGCTTACCCAGTCCTGCCCTGGCTTGTGAAACCCTACAGGGGGCAAGTGACTGACCCACAAAACCAGACCAGCTATCACCTAAGCAAATGCTGCATGACTGTAGAATGTACCTTTGGGTGCCTGAAAGCTTGTTGGAGGTCACTGAACTACAGGCTGACGGTAGAGCCAGAGAGCATCACTGCTTTCATAGCATCAGCCTGTGTGCTGCATAATATTTGTGACACAAGGGGGAAATTTTCAGTGAGTCTTGGGCCCAAGACATGAGGGAAGTGAGAGCAGCTGCCAGATGTCCATCGAGACAAGCAGGACGGAGGGGGAGGGGCCCAGGGGTTAGACATTCAAGCAAACTAAATTCTTGGCTTTTAGCAAGGCTTTCAATACAGTATCTCATCCCATTTTCATAAATAAGAGGCTGTGACATAGATGTTTACGTGGTCCAATGGGTGACAAAGTGGCTTAGTGGTCTCACCCAGAGAGTGGTAGTTGTTGGGTTGGTATGAACCTGGAAGGATGTGGGCATTGGGGTCCCGCAGGGTTCGGTCCTTGGACCTGTACTCTTCAGTGCCTTCATCAGTGACTTGGATGTGGGTGTGAAGTGTACTCTGTCCAAGTTTGTGGATGATACTAAATTGTGGGGTGAAGTGCACACTCTAGAGGGTAGGGAACGATTGCAGGCAGACCTGGACAGGTTAGAAAAGTGGGCAGTACACACTAGGTTGCAGCACAACAAGGATGAGTGCAGAGTGCTGCACCTAGGGCACAAAAATATCCAGCACACCTACTGGCTGGGACGTGACCCTCTCAG
>NW_017729002.1:21280331-21282983 GCF_001723915.1 Gavialis gangeticus
TGGAAAGGTATCTCAGAGTCATAGTGGACTCCAAGATGAACATGAGTCGTCAGTGTGACGAAATCATCAGCAAAGCTAACCGCACTTTATCATGTATCAGCAGATGCTTGACAAATAGATCCAAGGAGGTGATGCTTCCCCTGTATGCGGCATTGGTCAGACTGCAGTTGGAGCACTGAGTGCAGTTTTGGGTGCTGTATTTCAAGAAGGATATTGATAGACTCAAGAGGGTCTAGAGGAGAGCCACTCATATGGTTAGGGGCTTGCAGGACAAGTCCTATGAGGAGAGACTGAGGGACCTGGACCTCTTCAGCCTCCGCAAGAGAAGGCTAAGAGGTGATCTCATGGCTGCCTACAAATTCATTAGGGGAACACAGCAAGGGATCAGAGATGCTCTGTTCACCAGGGCGCCTCAGGGTAACAAGAAGCAATGGTCAAAAACTGACAGACAGAAGATTTAGGCTAGACATCAGGAAAAACTTCTTCATGGTAAGGGTGGCCAAAATGTGGAATTGGCTTCCAGGGGAGATGGTGGTCTCCCCTACTTTGGGGATCTTTAAGAGAAGGCTGGACAGGCATCTGGCTGGGGTCATCTGACCCCAGCAGTCTTTTCTGCCTAGGCAGGGGGTCGGACTTGATGATCTGTTGAGGTCCCTTCTGACCCTAGCATCTATGAATCTATGAATCAAACAGCGGAAGGGGAGCTGTGGTCAGAAATTGCCTGGTGGCACACATAATGGCTGCTCAGGTGGGCAAATGTGCTCTGGAACTGTGCAACTGGATGTTTTTTTAATTTCATTTCATATTTCATATTAGTTTGGAATTCAATAAAGCCTTTCTGAGAAATCGTTTTGGATACCTTTCTTGATAATGGGGTCTGTGGGTTGACATGTTAATGATTTTGCTTGTTGGGGGGAGGTATGGGAAGGAAAGAGGTAATCCTCCATGCAGAAGGGAGGGGTGCTGTGGGTGCGGGACATAGGGGGATGGGTCTGGGGTGGGTGAGGGTGCTCAGTTAGGCCGGCGCCTAAGGGAGAACGGAGTTTTAGCACAAGACCATGGGGGGAGGAGGGGACGTGGCTATACGCACTGGAAAAAAAAAGGTCTCTCTCTGTAGGCAGCCCAAGTGTGAAGCCAAAGTTTCTTAAGTAAAAGGTTTAAAATACAAAGGAAAAAAGGGGATTAATGCTGCATCAGCTACACCTAGAAACAAGAGGCAGGTAATTCTGCTGTAATTACCTGCCTCTGGTTTCTAGGCACGCCTGGATCATAGTTACCGGAGATGCAGGAAACTGGAATTGACATGCAAAAAGGGTAACTGATAGGACAGTGGCACTGACTGACAAGTTGATGGCACTGTCAGATTTAACATATCCCCCCAAAAGGCAGATAGTGTTTCCTTGGACTCTGCAGCATAAGATGGCTTCATCTAGCCCTACGAATTCGCCCATGCCCAGGGGCCTCAGCGAGGCAGACAGCATGCTCTTCAATGCCTCTGACAGATTGGAAAGGACAATGCACATTCTGAAAAAGAAAAGTCTCCTGCTGATCAACACCAGGTATGAAGTGTTAAACCTCGTGCTAGAGTTCCACGAGAGCTTTTTATTCTCAAAGTGGACAATGCTGAGAGAAATCCTAGAAGTTTTGGAAGCGTTTGAACAAGAGGAAATGTTACATCTGGTGACTATCAGAGACTTATGTCTAGACTTGGAGGAAAAAATGGACAGCCATGGGGAGATGAAACCATGTCTGACTTGTCAGAATCATGAAGAAATAACTTTGCAAGCTGATGTGATGAGGAGACTGTGTGAGAGAGACCCTAAAAGGACAGAGGAAAAACTTAGCCTTTTGCAGTTTAATTCTGAAGATGCGATGATGACTGATTGTGTATGAAAATAAAACAAAAAATTTGCTCAATGAAAAGAGTGTGGTCCCATTTTGTCATGCTTTGTGGGTGGTGGGTGGGGTTGCCTGGAAACGGTCCTGGACAAGAGGACAGGACTGTGACTGTAAATGTTGGCGGTGAAAAAATAGGTATGGAGGGTGGGTCGTGGTGGGTGGGGTATGGTTAGGCTGCCGATCAGTGCTGCTAAGGAAGAGCTAAGCTGTCTTAAGTGTTTCCATGGTTTCCAAATTCCAATTCCCTGAGGCAAAATGGCAGGCATGCGCCCCACATCTCACACCGTATGTTGGCTGCTATGGTGGCTTATGCTGGCTGCGGGGGGTCCCCTCCAAGCTGCAGGTGAGGGCTGTCAGGGGTTGGGGGGAGAAGTAGATACAATGTCACCCCATGCACCCCCTGTCTGACACCATGTGCTGGCTGCTTATGAGGGCTTATGCTGCCTGCCATCTCACCCAGTGTCCCATCTCACCCCATGACACCCCATGCATCCCAATGTCTCAACCCATTTCCTCAAAATTGACTAATCTAGTAGATTTGTCAGGAAGAGCACCCAGCGAGAGCACCTGAAAATGAATAGCTGGGTGAACGGCAGAAAATTTGGAGGAGTGGAAGGACTGTAAACGAAAGCCACCCGAAAAAAGTAAACCAATCATTCCTAAACTGCCCCCTGCTGTAATTTAGTAGTAGGAGGTCAAGAGGGTAAAATTGTTATGAGATGTCCCCTAATGTCTTTTACTAGTAATAGCACA
>NW_017729002.1:21287983-21304427 GCF_001723915.1 Gavialis gangeticus
AAGTAGATACCATGTCACCCCATGCACCCCCTGTCTGACACCATGTGCTGGCTGCTTATGAGGGCTTATGCTGCCTGCCATCTCACCCAGTGTCCCATCTCACCCCATGACACCCCATGCATCCCAATGTCTCAACCCATTTCCTCAAAATTGACTAATCTAGTAGATTTGTCAGGAAGAGCACCCAGCGAGAGCACCTGAAAATGAATAGCTGGGTGAACGGCAGAAAATTTGGAGGAGTGGAAGGACTGTAAACGAAAGCCACCCGAAAAAAGTAAACCAATCATTCCTAAACTGCCCCCTGCTGTAATTTAGTAGTAGGAGGTCAAGAGGGTAAAATTGTTATGAGATGTCCCCTAATGTCTTTTACTAGTAATAGCACATTCATCAATTATGAGTCTTAAACGCATTACATGCAAAATAGTAACGTCAATCGTCATGGTACATTGCGAGAGTGAAATAAACCTGGAGAATATCTTTAGCTAGAGAAACCTGATAACGCGTACAAGTGCCCCATGATGCTGCCAAACCCAGTCAGTCTCCCCAAGTGGAGGCAGATTTCTGAGGAAAACTTGACCAGATTCAGAACTGCAGGCCAGGGGCAGCTGCCTGACTCGTTAAAAGCTAATCCAACCAGTTCCAAAAAAGGTAAAAGAGAAGAGGTTAACAAACCCCTGGAAAGGTCACACTAGATAAGTTTAAAAGTGTCTGCTGAATAAATATGAAACTTGCCCTTCTGTGTCTGTTACACAACTGCTGTGCACTTACACAGCTGCTGTGCACAGGTATAACAGTGTCAGCAGGGACAAAGAGGAAAGCAGCCCCTGAAACCATACTGCTTTTTGGCCTGAAAAGACAACCTGGTGTTTTTTCTTAGCAGTCCTGTTCCTGTGTCCTGAATGGGGTAGTTGCTGTAGTCTGCTAGTCCAGCTGCAGGCCCGATATAGATCAAACTAATCAAATTCTAGTTGGGACAGAGTTCAGTTCGGGTAACAGAATTTACATTTACTTGTTGCCAGTTTGAATCTGACCCAGATAAAGAGGAAACATTGTTTTACTGTCAGTTTATATGAAATAGATCAGTGGATCTTATTTGCCTTCTAATATGTAAGAATCTCTGTTCAAAAACTGCTACCACAGAAGTAATTGGTTGCCTTGTAGCCAAATCCTAAAGACCATGGAGTACCTGGACAGTAGAGAATAATGCATACTCCTAATGGTGAAGAATACTGGCAGGATTTTAGGGACAGGGCGCAGCACAGCACAGGACTCCAGTCTGCAAGTGTGTCATTCTGGTAGCTGCTGTTTCAACATCATTATCACAATCTGTAGCTCAGTGGGAAATCGGAAAGCTGAGACAGCTGCCCAGCACCGTTCTTGATAAAGCTGGAGTGTTTCAGAAGAAGCAGCCCTTAGCCAATCTGGAACTGGCTCACCATGAACTCTGTATAATGTGTCGGTGGGAAAGGAGATTCAAATCCAGCTAAGTTTTGAATGGGAATATCACTGAAGACGAGTGGCTGTAGTGTTCAAATGAGTGAGGAGAGAGACACCTGAGATGAATGGCACAGAGCAGGGAAACTTCTAAGAAGTACAGGCTGGTCAAGATTACTTGTTCTGCTGAAGCTGTGGCGTTTTCACTCCTGCTGCCCCTTTTCCTGTTGCCTCATCCCTCTTGATGCTGGAAATCTGAGTTTAGCCAGTGCAGGATATGTTGGCTTTCCTCGGTCAAGACTGTGTTACCCTGCTGCTGGGGAGTTTTTACAGACGAAGTGGAAAGCTCCTGAGAACAGTGTGATGAGAAGTTAAACAAATGATGGCAGAGCGACTTATGCAGTTGGCGTTCGGTCCTTGTTCATTAGAGCATCTTTGCATAAGGCACCTGTTTACCAGTGCAAACCAGAACCTCCCTGCATTGAGACTGTGCATTGGCATATTAGCAGGTTGCAGCTCTGCCAACTTTATGGGGCTCCTTGGTGGGACTCTACAGGCAGGAGAGGGAGGGATTCTTGGTATCAGAGTTCTCCAACTGCAGCATATAGTAATTTCTTGCATTGAAGAGACTGCTTTTCTCTACCCACTCCCCCTCCCCTTTCCTATAAATGGTCCCTAGTACACATGACAGCGTTGCCATGGTTGGCAAGACAAAAGGTTTATCGGACAAAATGGCAAGTGGCAGGCTGATGCATGGCCATGCAAAACTGTGGTTACTCAAAACTGTATTCCATGGTAGCCAAAATGGTATATAGAATATGAAGTGTGGATACTCAAAACTGTGGTTGGCGAGGGAAACCTGTACTGGGTTTGTGGTTACTACCTGTGGAGATTGCTTTGCTTTAATCAAGCACATTTCTAAAGCACCTTTTCTTTTCTAGGTGTGAATCAAGCAGGGCCTCCAGGCAGAATAGTTTCACAGCCCTCTGGGTTTCATGGAACTGGGAAGCGTGATGGGAATGATGCTGAAAGTAGTTGTTCTTGAACAAAGAAACTGCTGCTGACAAGAAGTGCTCAGTGCCTTCAGTTCTTTTTTCTGTCCCTCTACAGCTTGCTTTGCTCCCCTTTTGCTGTCAGACTCCCATAACAAGCCTGGTTTCCTGTGTTGTGTATGGTGTTCAGTTCTGTTCAGGTGCATCAAAAAATAACAGCAGCTGATCTTAGGAGTTCACCATGGCAACAAAATAGACCAAATTAGCCTAGCAAATTATGGGCAAATTAGACTTGCAGAAAGGTCACTTGGCCTCTGTAGCACAATGGTCACTTGGCCTCTGTAGCACAATCTTTCCCTCTGTAGCACAATGGCTGCCTGTTACTATTGTTGATCATGAAGGAACATGTGCATGTGTTCCTCTTGTCTCCTTCCTACTGTATCTCTGCCAGCTTGCCCTTATAGCCTCCAAACCCAACTGTTCCTGGGACACTGGTGAACTGACTTGGTTTCCACAAGGGTAGGAGAGGGGGAGGACTTTGCTGGGATGATCAGGTGCTTAGGACGTGGAACCTGTGGTCAAAGGGGGATTCCTCAAAGCAGTGAGGGGCAGCTTTTTCCTGCCCTTAAGGCACTTGAGGCCTGATGTAAAACCCAGTAAGGAGGAGCTGGGTCTTGGATGCAGAAACCTTCCGGCAACCTGCTACATCACACCTTGGCATTATGTGCAGAGGAGGTTGGCAGCAGCTGGGATTTGCACTACTATCTGGGTGAAGCAGTAGTGCAGTTTAATAGTGGTATGTAGCTGTGTGTGATGGTATTTGTTCTCAAGCTGACTGGGGAAGATGAGGGGAAGGCAAAGTTGTGATGACACTTTGGTCAGTATAGTTTTAATCTGCTGGCTCAACTGAAACCAAGAAGGCCTGGAATTTTATTATAAGGTTCTCCTTGCCCCATCTTGTCTCCCAACTTCTCTGCAGTTGAGCATCTCTTTGGAGAGTTTCCTTTTCAGATTTACCAAGGTGGTTTTTATCTGGTCTGTCTGTAACCTTGTTGTTTGTACTATGCCTAGAGTCATCATGTGAGTCTGCAAGCTAATACAGTACATTCATGCAGAAGGAAACCTTCCTGGCCCTAAATAGCTTATGGACCAACCCATGTTGAGAGGCAATGATTTGCCTATGGTCACACAGCAGTCCATAGATTCACAGATTCATAGATATAGGGACGGAAGGGACCTTGCAGATCTTTTAGGCTGACCCCCTGCCCTGGGCAGGAGAAAAAACTGGGCTCAGATGACCCCAGCTACGTAATCGTCAAGCCTCCTCTTAAAGACCTCCAAGGTAGGAGCCAGCACCACTTCCCTTGGAAGTTGGTTCCAGATCCTAGCCGCCCTGACAGTGAAGTAGTGCCTTCTAATGTCTAGTCTGAACCTACTCTCTGACAATTTATGGCCGTTATTCCTTGTTACTCTGGGAGGTGCTCGGAGGAACAAGGTGTCTTCCATTCCCTGCTAGTCCCCGCTAGTAAGTTTATAGACAGCCACCAGGTTCCCTCTCAACCTTCTCTTATGGAGGCTGAACAGGTTAAGGTCCCATAGCCTCTCCTCATAGGGTCTGCCCTGCTGTCCCTGGATCTTGTGAGTGGCCCTCCTCTGGACCCTCTCAATGCTGTCCACATCCCTCCTGAAGTGCGGTGCCCAGAACTGGACGTAGTACTCCAGCTGCGGCCTGACCAGTGTCACATAGAGGGGGAGGATCAGTTCCTTGGCCCTGCTTGTGATGCATCTGTGGATGCACGACAAGGTGCAGTTAGCCCTATTGACTGTATCCGCGCATTGGTGGCCCATGTTCATCTTGGAATCGATAATGACTCCAAGATCTCTTTCTGCCACCGTGCTTTCAAGAAGGGAGTTTCCCAGCCTGTAGGTATGCTGCTGGTTCTTACTGCTCCAGTGCAGCACCCTGCACTTGTCAGTATTGAATCCCATCCTATTCTCATTCACCCACCCCTGTAACCTGTCCAGGTCCAGCTGCATCCTGTCCCTCCCTTCTAGTGTGCCCACCTCACCCCAAATCTTGGTGTCGTCCGTGAATTTAAGCAGGGTGCTTTTCACCCCCTCGTCCAAGTTGCTGATAAAGAAATTGAACAGTGTGGTCCCAAGGTCCGAGCCCTGGGGGATTCCACTGTCCACATCCCTCCAGGTCGAATATGACCCGTCCACCACCACTCTCTTAGTATGACCCCTCAGCCAATTAGCTATCCATCTGACTGTAGGCCTCAGTGCCACAGTCACCTATCTTTCTAATGAGAATGGGGTGGGTGAGTGTCAAAGGCCTTCCTGAAGTCCAGAAACACTACATCCACTGCGACACCTGCATCCAATGATTCTGTGACCTGATCATAGAAGGCAATCAGGTTGGTCTGACAGGACCTGCCTCTAATGAACCCATGCTGGTTGCCCCTGAGCATTATCCCCACTGCTGGTCCTTCCCACATGTGTTCCTGGATAGTCTTCTCAAAAAGCTTCCCTGGGATCGAAGTAAGACTAGCGGGCCTATAGTTGCCTGGGTCCTCCCTCCTCCCTTTTTTGAAGATGTGGACCACATTGGCCCTCTTCCAGTTGTCCAGCACCTGGCCAGAGCACCACAAGCACTCGTAAAGCCGTGCCAGGGGCCCTGCGGTAACCCCTGCCAATTCCCTCAACACCCTGGGGATTGGCACCCTGAGGGATGTGGAGAGCATCTGGATCTGCTGATTTGAACACATCCAGCTCCTCCAGAAGTTCTCTAACCTGGTCCTCCCTGACCCTAGGCCTGGTGGAGTCTCTCATGAGTCCATCCCAAATCCCAAATCTCGGTGGGGGAGTCCCGGTCCCTGCACAAGAAAATGGAGGCAAAGAAATTGGTAAAAAGGTCTGCTTTTTTCTCTGGTGCAACCACCAGATTGCCTAGCGTATCCTGCAGGGGCCCCACATTACCCGGTGCCTTCTTCATACTCCCTATATATTTAAAAAAGGACTTTTTGTTGTCCTTGATGCTAGCCCTAGGTCCATATCTGCTTTAGCTTTCCTAACAGCCCCCCTACAGACCCAAGCGATGGAGGTATACTCCTCTTTGGTGATAGCCCCTCCCTTCCACTGGGTGTATGCCTCCTTTTTGGCAATCAGGCATTCCCGAATGCCCTTGGTGAGCCAGGGGGACTTTTGGGCACTCTTGCCCACTTTGATTCTCATTGGGATTGTCACCCCTTGGGCTCTGACTATTGTCTTGTTAAGGAACGACCACTCATCTTGGGCACCCAGTTCCCCTACTCTCCAGGACCCCAGTACCTCTCCTACCAGTCTCCTCAACTCATTGAAGTTGGCCCTCTGGAAGTCAAAGGCTACTGCCTTGCTGCAGGCCCTTGACACCCTGTGCTGGATGGTGAATTCCAGCAGGTGGTGATCACTGTCACCCAGGTGGTCAAGAACCTGGAGTCCCCTCACTAGGTCGTCGCCTGTGGCTGAATCTTCCTGACACTCAGTCCAATGCCCACTCTGAGGCCACACTGCTTCTTGTGCTATCTACCCATAGCAAGTTGCATGCCACACAAACCTAGAACAGATTTTCCCCTCTGTCCCACTTTGAGCAGAGCAAAATGTGCAAGTTTGCAATTGCATGTGTGTGTATTAAGGTAGAGAGAATCTCCACAATTGCCTTTGAACTTGCATGCACCTGAGACCACCTCAAGCATGGAATGTAACTACTGAATTTGTACTTGTTTCAAAGGTGAAGGACTGTGAAGAGCCTGCAAGTTCTGAAGCAGTGAAGATTTTGGAACTGGGGGCCATGAAGCGGCTTCCATAGATTGCTTGTTGCATCTCTTGTGACTTGAAGGGAAGGGGTCACAGAACTGCACAGTGGACTGCACAGTGGACCTGCCTCTCTCATCCACCAGAGTGACCCTGAAATATCTTTGCCTTCAGGAATCCTGCCGCATTCCAGTGGTGGCACCGAGACTGACTAGAATCTGATGACAAAGGATACTGAACCAGGCACTATGGGTTCCCATCTGTCTGCTTGTTTAACTCAGTGCACAAATATACCAGTGACAATCACGAACAGCTATAGAAGTCTTAACTAGAACTGGATTTACAGAACCAGCTAGTTACAGGCAGTGGGTTGTTGTGCTCAACAGCCAAAGTCTGAATCTAGCCGTTCCACTCCTAGTAGGTTAACAATCCTCCAGTCCCCTGCCCCTCAAAAAGAGGGAATCGTATAATTGACACCAAAGAGATAGCAAAAGTACCCTATCCAACATGCTGGGCCAGGGTGCTTTGGCAGATTGCACTATTTAATATCCTGTGGCAGCAGGGGCCATTCTTAACAGTGCCTGGAGCCCTGGTAAACAGCGTAATACATTTTAGGGTGTTCCTTTCTTCTGTATATTTCAGTTGCTTCTCTTCAAAGAAGAGGCAAGAGACAGCGACCCCACTCTGCCCAGGGGTCTTGAACTTCCCCCTCACACCCCTCGTTATCCTTTTCTCTTTCTATCCACCCAAAGGCTGAAGATAGCCAGATGAGACATATCACAGGTGGGATTTAGTGTGCTCTTATCCTATTTTGTGTTCACTGCACCAGGATGGATAGACTGTAAATCCCTTTCCACAGGGCAGCGAGTGAATCTTTTCCTACGTCAAGGCAAGACCTTGATTGCAGTGCCTCTTTCTTCCCTGATGCCTGAAGCTAGTACCTCCTTCCTTGTTCCCAAGATGTTTAGTTAGAAACCTAATTGCACACAGGCTCCCTAGTTTTGGAGCTGTGGTTATCTCTGGCAGCAGCTATAGTTATTATTGGCAGCCTGGGGCCAGGTCACTAGCAGAGGCTGAACATCTTCACTGGAAGGGTACAGTGTAGCTGTTGGGGTTGGAGATTTTTTCCCTGCAGATATTACTCCTGTGGCTGCTTGCCAAGTGCCCCTCTTCTCCACTGCTGCTGTGACAGCAGGAATATCACATTGGTCCATGAACATGGCCCTGCCAGCTGTCCTTGCTAAGGATGTAGCTGCAGAACACTAGACTAAAGGGTAGCTTGAGAGAGTAATAGGCCAGCATCCCTTGTCCTGCCAGGTGCCTGGGTGCACAATGGGCCGCTTGGATGACCACGCCAAGAAGCGGATTGTAGAGCTGCGCAAAGCTGGGCTGAGCTTCCGCAAAATCAAAAAGGTCCTGGAGCTGGACAACATCCGAGTGACCCCCCAAGCCGTCTACCTGTTCCTGAAGCGAAAGAATGTGGAGCCTGCCCAGTCCCCAACTGCCTCCCATCCCCAGCCAGCCGTGGGCCGGGGGAACAGGACAATGACCATCAATGGATCTGGCTGGGAGGACGAACAGCTCTGGAACTTGCTGCAGGAAAATGAGACTGAACAGAGCAAGCAGCTGGAGCCCGTGGGCAGTAGGCAGTCGGGTGCCAGGTCCCCAGTGACCCCTGGAGAAACTGTTGTGAGCTGTGAGAGGCTCTCCATCCGTGACAACCAGGACAGCAAGGAAGGCATCAAAATTGTCAGTGTGACTTCACTGTGCAAGGACAGTGGGCAGTTTGGAAATGTGTCTGCTGCACCAATGGGCCCCTCTCCAGGGCCACAGCTGACCCCCAGTAATAGTAAGGCCTGGCTGTTTCCTATCTGTTCGGTTTTTGTATGGGATCAGGTGGGCTTCCTCACTTCCACATGCATCCTGGAGATGGCTGAGCCCCATGGTGGCTCTAAGGGTCTCCACTCATATCCCAGCTTTCCAGCCCCAGACAAGCAGGCAAAGCTCAAAGACCCTGTGGTATGTTTGAGGTGGGGAGTTGTGTGCTGACACTGAAGGGCTTAGACCCTGTGGTGGGAGTTTGGGGAGAGTATGATGAAGGGGTCTTGGCTGTCTTTGTAAGGTGTGTATTTTGGAAGCGACTCTCCATTCATGGGCCTCATGTCATAGTCTCTGGCTACTCTTCAGTCAATGCAGGTGATGACTGCTCTGTGACTCAACCCTCTCCTTTGAGCAGCCGCTCAGCTCTGCTTCCACCGGCATCCTCCCAGCACCAGCTGAACAACAGGGGGAAAATATTTCTGCCCCCTGCCAGGAACCCAGCCTTAATTGTGAAGAAGAAGATTGTAGATAGAGCCATCCACCTCCAGAAAAAGGTACAAGTCTGGGAAAGGCAAGTAGGCTATTGGGTGGCTACTGTCCTTTCCTCCAACAAAGCAAAGAATCTGCTTAGGAAAGATGTAGGATATTAGAATGGCTCTAAAGTGCTGGGGATGCATCCGCATCTTCCTCCTGCCCCAGGACAAAGTGGCTCTGTGGAAGCTGCTGTGTTCAGGAGTAACAAGGACCATAGGCTGCTATCAGGACCTCCTCCTCATCTGGTCTAATCCATGGAGTTCCAGGAAGGGGCATGTATGGCTTTCTAGCATAAAACCCAGCTAGACAAAGCCTTGGCTGGGATGATCTAGTTGGGGATGGTCCTGCTTTGAGGAGGGGCTTGGACTAGATGACCTCCTGAGGTCCCTTCCAACCCTAATTTTCTATGATTGTATGAAATGCAGTGGACAATCCTGAGAGGGAACTGGTGACTCAGGGAAAGGCATCCTTGAGGTACCGCTTTGCTTCAAGAGGCTAATGTTTTTTGACCACTTAAGAGCCCTGTGTCCTGTATTTGCTACTAACTTGGGGAAGTCACTTCCTTTCTGTATGCCTTAACCATTTGCCAGAGGAGGAAGAATGGCGACCTCACAGCAGAGGTAGGAGGCTGGTCATGACAGATGGAAAAGAACTTGGAGGCCTCTTCTGAGGAGGAATTCTAAACCCTCTCCTAACTGAGGGGATGCTCAAGGAACACCTACAAAATAGGCAGATGATGTTCCCCCACTAATCCCCCCCTTACTTCAGACCCTTGTAACTGGGGTAACCCCAGCCTGCACAGAAAATGTTCACTACTCTGCCAGCCTTGAAAAGATCCTAGTTTCTGGAAGTGCCTGGCCTGATGGCCCTGAAGTCTATGCTGCTTGGGCTTCCAGACAATGGGTTTAACCCCCAAAGAAGACTGCAGAAATGTCTCAGGTGATGGTTTTGTTTCATTGAGGTCTGTGCTTGAGAGCTGAGTTGGATGGGGAGGGGAATAGCAAATGGTGCTGCAGGTCAAGCTTGAGGGAGAGTAACAGACATGAGGGGAGGGGGCCTATGGCTGTGGGATGCTGGTCAGAACAGAGTCCCCCTCTATCGGTTGTGTGCACCACACAGCCTCTTTGGCACTAGGCTCATTTGCAATATATCTTGTCTCACACAGGTATGTTTGATGTTTGTATTTCTCCCACCCTGACTAGGTGAACATTCAGAACGGGCAGAATCCATCTGGCTCTACAAGTGTCCTGCCTTTTGTGGTAGGAGTGCAGCCAGGCAGCCAGCCTCCCAGGATGAACCCAGCTACCATGGCAGCTTCCACGAACCACCACACACAGGCAAGTGATGTAAGGTTGATGGGTCCCAATACAGAGTACAGTGTCATTGCCCATGGGGTGAATGAATCTGGAGCTTGCCTTTAAGACCAGGATGGAGCACCACCACAGAACAGGACCTGGCATGGTCAAAGTCTGTCCTTCACTTGTGCTCTTAACAAATCTGCGAGTGGACTCTGATCCATTAGGGGCCCAGTAATGGGAGGCAGTGATAGCAAGTTAAAATGTAAGCCTGAGAGAGGATGGACTTGGCAAACACCATTCTAGTGGCAGCACCTCTGCTCCAGAGTAAAGTAACAACAAGTCAGAGGCAAAGCTGAACATGACCAAGCCTGATGTTTTGCATATGGGAAAGCCACATGCTAGATCTGCCATTGCTGGAACAGCCTGCTGCAGCCTCCATTCCTTGTCCCAGGTGTCTCGCTTGCTGTAGTGAACTCCACTGTCTCCTGTCAGGGGATGGTTTGGGGAAAGAGGGTCCATGAGCGTGCCCAAATGAAGAACCCTTCTCCTGAGTAGCCTGCCGTGAAGTTTGTATCTAGCCCCCACCATTTCTCTTCAGGCTGCTGACTGCTTTAGCCTCCTATGAGAGCCTAACTAGAGACTTCTCCCATCTGTCCTAGAAGGTTTGGGGGCGGGGGGGTGGGAATTGTCCTGTATTGGAAAGGCAGGAGTCACCTGGCTAGTGTATCCACACAGATTCCCAAGGCCCCTTCCTTGCTTCCCAAGAGATACGTTTCCTACCAGACCAGAATATCCTTGGGCCCTTTGTAGACAGCAGCTTGGCCTTTCATTTCAGGTTTGGTACTGCATCTTGTGGGACTTGGCATAAAGAGCACACAAGATCTAAGGTGTATTGACACCTTTAAACAAAAGTACTTTCCCAAAACAACATATGTAATGTTCCTCATTTCATGTCAGGAAAGGAGAGAGAGAGAGACTTAGCAGGTGTAAGGCATGCTAAATGTCTGCCAATGGTAATCCAATAGTATATGGGAACAAAGGAGGGCTGTAAATTGGTCCAGACCACAGTGGGGTTCAACTGCCTGCACTAAGGCTGGTGCTAGCAGGCTGCTTCCTTTCCTCATGTTCCTACCCAATAACTCAGATAGTGTCCTGACTCAAATAGGTCTCTCCTGTCCAGCTGATTGGCCAAGGAATGGCTGCCCCCTCACTGCCTTTCTGATCTCTTTCCTTCCTCCCTCAGGTCAAAGATGCCAGCTCTCAAACTGTCCCGCTCAGTGGTGCTAGTCCTCTGGGCAGTCAGAACTCAGTGTGGGGAGGGCAGATGCTTGCCATCTCCCAGAACCCTCTTGCCATTGTCGAGAAGCTGGATGCACTACATTCAGAGATCCAGAAACTGACTCACACCATGCAGGCTGTGCTAGAGAGGCAATGCAGCATGGAGCGCCAGCAGGAGCAGCAGCAGCGTTTCCAGCAAGAAGTGCTTATGACGCTTCAGCAGCTCAGCTCCACAGTCAGCCACGGGACAGTGCCAGGAAACCAGCCCTGTGTCCCTTTCAGCAGCATGGCAGATCCCTCACCCACTGTACCAAACTTCAGCCAGTTCAAGATGGAGATCATCTAATGCAAGGTAAAGGCCAACAGGTCTCAGTGGGTCTAGGAAGGAGAGTGGCAGCAGGGACCAACTAGCAGAAGATCCTAAGGGACATGGGCATTCTCACTGCAGATTGCTCCTGACACTCTTCCTGCAAAGGTAGAATGCTGGGCAGCCAGTACTACCTTGAGGCTTCATCTGCTCTGATCTAGTTAACCAGGAGCTGCTACCTGCTGGAAGAGGCACATGCTGATGGGAAGTTGTAACCAGCTTGTTTTAAAAGAAAGCCTTAATTCTACTCCTCTGTGCAGCAAGTGAGTGCTGGCTTGGCCAGCAACATACAGGGTCAATTGCTGGGGTGTTCCAGCTTCAGTGCAGCAAAAACACAGTTAGGCTGTAGGCTCTCCTTTGCTCAGAGGAAACATCTCTTAATGTTTACACTCTTGGGGGAATGAGCACCTGGAAAACCAGCCTGGGAGGACACTTCATGCTTTTTCCTCTTACGAATCTCAGTAAAGTCTGTATGTGCTCTGGAACCTCCTGAACTCTGTTCCTGGGTAGGTTAATTTGCACCACCATCTCATCTATAGAGAAGTGCTTATATAGAAGTGCTGCTGACTTTCCGCCTGCCCCACTCCAGTACTGCTCATGGATGCCAGGGACTCAGCCCTGACCTTCAGCTATCCCTGCTTACTCTGCTCTGTCATGGCAACTAACTCCTCAGCTTAACACTGTCTGTTGCAATAATTCTGGTCCTCTTTGGATGTGTCTACATATGCAATTGCAGAGCCTGAATAAACCGTGGAGCTTATTTCATAGATTTCATAGACATTAGGGCTGGAAGGGACCTTGGAAGATCATCAAGTCCAGCCCCCTGCCCCAGGGGCAGGAAGTCAGCTGGGGTCATAGGATCCCAGCAAGATAAACATCCAAATTTCTCTTGAAGGTATTCAAAGTAGGTGCTTGAACCACCTCTGGCGGCAGTCTATTCCAGACCTTAGGGGCTCGGACTGTAAAGAAGTTCTTCCTTACGTCCAGCCTGAAATGGTCCTGAAGGAGTTTGTGACCATTTGACCTTGTCATCCCCTGGGGTGCTCTGGTGAACAGACATTCCCCCAGATCCTGGTGAGCACCCCTGATAAACTTATAGGCAGCCACCAGATCGCCCCTGAGCCTGTGCTTTTCCAGGGTGAAGAGTCCCATAGCTCTCAGTCTCTCATCATAAGGTCTGTTTTCCTGACCTCTGATCATGCACGTGGCTTTCCTCAGCACTCTCTCAAGCTTCTTCTTATTGCTTTGGAGTTAATTGCTTCTGGGTGCACATTCAAATGGCACGCCTGGGAGCAATTAACTCCAGAGCAATAAGCTCTGCAGTTTACTCAGGCACAGCATGTGGAGCCCAGGCAGAGCAGCCGCAGTTGGCAGGGGGCCCAGGGAGTCATCAGCTTGCCAGCCCAGGGCTGCTACTCTGACCCAGTGTGTTGCAGAGACTGGTTGGGGCATGAGGGAGCTTCAGTGCAGGGCTAGCTGCCAGGCAGCCCCTGCACTGAAGCACCCTTGTGCACCAGCCAGCCAGGCAGTGTCTACACATGTACTGCTGCAGAGTTTTTTACTTTGCAGCAGGATAGTACTTGTAATTTACAACTACTATCCTGTTATGGAGTAAATTAGTTTATTCCAGCCTAATAGAGGTGCATGTATAGATGCCAAGATGTTTACTGCTTAGCTAATTAATCAACTGCACAGTAAACATTTTGTGTGGACATGCCCTCTGGATGTTAAATGAGTGCCTGCGGCAGCAATTCATGTATGGACAAAAAAAACCAAGCCCATTCAGTGTTTGACCAGCAGAGGGCAATAGTAGCATGCATTATTTTCTGCACTTGGGCAATAAGCTGGCCTACTAAGCTGTTCTCTAGTGGAGTTCTCCCTTTAAGTGTTCAGGGACAGAGAGAAGACTCCACTGTCTGGAGTGGCTGCTGCTTTTAGAGCCAACCATTTACAGCTAGGGCTATTTACCCGCCTGAGGCAGAAATACTGAATAGTTTGGGGCATGTAAATATGGTGCCTCTGAACCATATTCAAGCACCTATCACAGGATTGGTGCTGCAGTGGAAAGATAGCGTTTTCCCTACATGTACAACCATAAGGATGCAAATTAAGAACTGGACTTGCTGGTAAGTTTACAGCAAAGATAAGACAGCCTCACTGTTAATCTTTCCTTTGCCATCTCTCCACTTAACCCAGCAACAAGAGTTTTGGAGATAAGGCAACCTGCTTCCTTCTACCTTACCCCTCTCCAGTGGTGCATACCCAGAGTGAATCCCCTTCCCCTGTTTCCAGACCCCTGCAATGAAAAGTGCTCTTGGAGCCCTTATAGAGATCATTTCTTAAAATTCTTTTAGTCAGAGGCCAACAGAAGTGTAAAAAAATAAGTGTACAAAGCTACATTCTCAGGATCCATGCAACAGTCCTCATAGGAGGGAGCGGATGGCTTTGGACAGATAGCTTGCCTACCCACATAGATATGCAAGCTCTGCCAGCCCTTTCCCATGATGATGAATCTTGCTAGAAGAGTTCTGCCTGAAAGTTAGAAGTCTGCTGCAATCTGCCTGCGATCATTCATTTCAATGTTGGTATAATTCTGAGGATACCTAAAAGAAATGAGGGGAAAATGTGAGGTTAACAGCTGCCCTGTGAGAAGGAGCAAAGAGCTAGCCCCTCAGACATTAAGCCTGGTTGTTAATCTCATACAGTGGCTGTAAAATTACTGTATAAAATCCAGCCTTTATGGCTCTGATGGCTTTTTCAAATCCTTTTTGAATGTGGGTTCAGTTTTTTTTTTGGCTGAGATGTAAGGATTTTTTTCCTTTCTCATACTTAAACACTGAATACAGCCCCGTCAAACTGAGAGAAGCTCATAAAAAGAACATCTCTGGTAGTTACTAATTAATATCCCTTAACATTATGCTTACAGAAAGTTATGCTCTGAGAGGAATATGTTTCACTGCTGCTATTAAGCAGATACTTTTAATGTTTCTTTTGTCAATGGTAACATGGTAGTGACAGGAAGATCAGGATTGGCTTAAATACCTAATTTTGTACCTGTCCCCTCTCTCCACCAGTACCATGCAGAAAAGCAAGAGAGAGTAAGAGGTGCCAGGACAATAGGAAGACAAGATGTCTTCTTACCTTTTGATGTAATAGAAGGCTAAACCAGCAAGCACAAGTATGAGTAGTAGAGCTCCCAGGACAAAGAGGGCAATCCTCCAACCCTCTAAAGAGGCTGCAAAGGACAAAGAAATGGGCACTTAGGTGAATTATACAAAGTCTCATTCAGCTTTCCTAATTTCCCTTCAGGACAGTACATTCCTAACATGAAGACTGTAAGAAGCTTAAATTTTTGCTTCCTCTTGGATTTATGTCTCTGGAGGAAGCTCATGGCTTTGCTGGTGGGGGGTAAGAAGTGGTAGGCAGTCCCAAAGGAGGTAGCCATTCTGAATGCCATAAGGACCCCAAAAATGCATTCCTGTTACCAGAAGGAGATTATTTTAGCAGAAGGATATACTGTGTTGAGGACACACCACTGATTCTGCTCTTTGGAGCATGTACCTCTGGATGCAACATTTCTGTTCTACTTTGTCAACACATGGACATGAGATTCCTGAATATGAACTAAATGCAATTTATAAAACGCCATTGGTAACTTATTCTGCATTTTGGCCAGTGCGTCTAGGCAGGGTCAGAATTATTAGGGTACTGGACCCAGTACCAGCAAGGCACTAAAGCCCAAAGTCATAGAAGTGTTTAGGAACCCCACACAAATATATTTAAGTAGAAGTTAGACATAAATACCGCTGTGAATCTGAGCCTTAGATATAATAAGCTACTTCATCCCTTTTGACTAAGGAGAAGCTGCTGCTTCATCTTACCCTCCCATGCCCTGCATCTCTCTCAGGCCCCATTGGCTTCTACTGGACTAGTTCAGACAGCTGAGGTTCTACTAGTCTAAATTGTCCCCACAGTCTCATTTAGTTTCCAACACAGACATTCTAGCCCCATTATTATGCCCATGGTGCTTGCTTTCCTTTACTCACTGACACCTGATGCTTCTGATGCTGGCTCTTTTGGAGTGGCACACTCGACATTAGTCCTGAGCATATTCCCATCCACTGACAATGGATGTGGGCTGGAAGTGAATTCTTTACGCCAGCTGATGATTTCATGTTGTTGCTTCAGTGACCTGGCCCACACCTGGCCTGAGAGCTTCAATATAGAACCTATGCAGGTGAAGTTAAGTTCTGTAAGGAAGAGTGCAGAATGCAGCGTGAATTCCGGTGCAGAGTCAACGGACTGCCTCGGCATGATGCAGCAAGGTTTCTGGTGTCTTAAAACGAAAGTTTAGGTTATTGCAGTGCAATCTAATTCTAACCAGTTTGCCTCAAACCCAAATCCTAAACACCAGAGCTAGTCAACACCCTACCTTTCATCTCTAATTCTCTTCAGATTCTGGAGAAGACCTAGGTGTATTGTAACCAGCCTCCAACTCTGAACTCAATTTTGTGTTGTGCCTTTTTGGTACATCATAAAAAGGCCAATCAGATAAAACTCGACAGACTTTGACCTGAACAGGAGATGCAGCTTCCAAGGTCTCATCTTTGGAAAATAAAAAGAAATAGGAGCCACTCCCTTAAAATTAATACCTCTCACATCTGTCAAGAGCTGACTTGGCCTATGAGTTTCAGGAGCAGCTAGTAATTCTGTGTACCTTGAAAGGACTTAACACCTCCTTAACCATCCACAGAAATCTGAATTAACACTCCAAGTTGGGCCATATAAAAAAAATCGGGTGTCAAGTGTATGCTGTGGTCAGACTGCAGAAGAGAGACTCATGTTATGTATCCAAATCTGTGTGAAATATCACTTCTTGGCTAAAGAGCCAGGATCAGGGAGCTTTCACAGAACACAAAGGGTAGCAC
>NW_017729002.1:21309427-21321722 GCF_001723915.1 Gavialis gangeticus
CCATATAAAAAAAATCGGGTGTCAAGTGTATGCTGTGGTCAGACTGCAGAAGAGAGACTCATGTTATGTATCCAAATCTGTGTGAAATATCACTTCTTGGCTAAAGAGCCAGGATCAGGGAGCTTTCACAGAACACAAAGGGTAGCACTAAACTGGGCCATGTCTACATGAGACACTAACTGCACAGTAGCCTAATAATACTGTGCGACAACATATCGTGGCACAGACAGTGCTAATATATTACTATGCAGTATTATTAGGCTGTTGCACAGTAGTGTCACTAAAAAGGTCTTTGCTGATGCTACTATGCAGTAACTCTGGTTACTACAAACTTATTTAGTACTTGGTTATACATGTACTAAATTAAATGAATAGCAACCACTGTGCATTAAAGACATGCCCACTGACACTGAGCTCCAGTGGGAACTGCCATGTGTCTCTCTGAAATTCTCCCATCAGGGGCTGTTCCCTTTCCTATAGTTTGTGCGGCAAAGTTATCTCTGCCTTCTTCCTAAGGCTGTGTTTGACAGGTGCAAAATCAGCTGGAGGAAGGAGTAAGATTACACAGCAAGGGCTTTTTTTTCTTTTTAGTCCCACCCTACAACACTGGCTACTCCACTTCTATGAGTTGCTCATGTCAGACCATCCCATTTCCCTCCTTATAGAGATGACCCTGCCTCACTCACTCTGCTACTCCCCTCACACAGGAATGCTTCCAGACTCCCGACTGAGGGGCCAACAGCCTGTGAGAGGAGCATTCAGTTTGAGAATAGACCAATGGTTCTCAACCTTTTTAGACTCAAGGCACTCCTTGGAAAATGATTGTAATTTTCACTTGTTTTTTGACTACGGAAAAATGCTAGAGCAATTCTTTAGTTACAAAGACCCCAAAAAGACCCCAACATATTTTTAACACTACGGATTCCTTTTTGAAATGTCTAGGTTTATTCTGTGAATCTTGTTTTCACACCTAACAGTGCTAACATTGCGTTGTAACCTTGAAAGGATCTCAGGGTGCCATGGCACCTTGGTTGAGAATAACTGGAACAGACCATTTGCTTTCCCAAATGGGTGCTCTTACACATAATTTCTGACATACTTGGAGAAGAAGGGGCTCCTTCACTGTCATTCTAGTCAAGTTACAGGACTCTATTGGCAAGGGGTTGCAAGACAGGAGATATTATGAAGTGGATAAATAAAGGTGGGTGGTATTGACACTGACCTTGTAGATAGAACTGAGAGACTCCACAGGAGCAGTTCTCTTCTATGGATGTCATCAGTACCTTCTCCAGGCTGTCTAGCATCCTCTCAGGGTTTAGAGTCCATGTAGAGCAGTCTGAGGGGGAAGAAAAGGTTATTAGAGCATGTCAGGTTGAAGCAATTAGCTTGCAGCTAAGCATGCAGTCTCACCTGATCTCAGAAGCTAAACACAGCCAGGCCTAGCTACTACTTGGATAGGAAATCATGGTCATAGACAAAATTAGAGGGGTGAAGAGGACAGAGTTGCAGGAGCTCCTGAAAAATGATTCCACCTTCCTCATACCAATCTCAGCTTGTCCCATAGCATTCATGGATCCACTGGGATGGGCACAATTTTCTACAAGCCAGACATAATGAAGACAGTGACAGATCTATGCTCATGTGGCATCGCCTGTAACTCCCCCCTGAATTGATAAGCAGCTGCATGCTCAGTCCCTCTAATTTATACCAACATCTTTATTTTGGACTGCTGTGGATGTGTGCGCAAGTTTACTCGCTCACAAAGCTGAAACCCCATGCCTGTTACCTCCAAACCCAAATCATAACTGGGCCCCCGGAACTTAAGGTCCACTAGCAAACAAACTAATGTCAAGGGAGAAGGAGAGACAGGTCCTAAAATGTCTTTCCTGAATACTGCAGGAGGTTGTGAAAGGGAAAAAACCATAGTTCCCACTTGCCTGAAAGGCAGGTGTTTGAAGGTAGCCACAGAGGGCTACAGTCTCTCTCATTCACTAAGTAGGCCTCAGCTAAGAGTCTCTAAAGATAACGGATTCTTTTCTGTGGCCTACCATGCACCTTGGACATAGAAACACCCCTTGATTTAGCCCAGCTTTGGATGAATTGAAGTTTTTCTCAACACTGCCTTCCATGGAACTGAAGACATTGTCATATGTTCAGTCCCCTACCCAGAGGTTTGGGGCCATGTAACCCTTCATTTCTGTTAAGTCAGTTATACCCAGTCTTTCTCGA
The DNA here is from genome assembly GCF_001723915.1 of Gavialis gangeticus. Classification (NCBI taxonomy): domain Eukaryota; kingdom Metazoa; phylum Chordata; order Crocodylia; family Gavialidae; genus Gavialis; species Gavialis gangeticus. The sequence goes on from NW_017729002.1 coordinate 21,311,657, forward strand.
CAGTGTGCCAGTTATGGACGACATGAGGGAAGATTTCCTATCACTGCTGAAAGGCCAATAGACTTTCCACCAAACTGCAAAGGAAACCTTAACAAGAGGGTTCAGCCACATTTTGACCAGAGAATTAAATACTGTAGTCACCCTTACACACACACCCTATTGGCAGGACTGTCACTCCCAGCCTATGAGTGCTATGCCTTTTCCTTCCCACCTTATCCCAACACCAGCATTGTGAGGCTGCATTTGCACCATGCCCCTACATCTGGAACACAGCCTGAGCTACACTCCAGGGCACATAATTCTCAGTTCTTCGTCTCTTTCGATCTACATGAAAATGGACTCAGCAAAAGCATTTCCTTTGAAATCAGTCCTCAATCTCTCTCCAAATCCCCTCCAACCCCAGGTGGGATAACAACTCTGCTTACTAGGTGTCATCAGGCATATACTGAGATCCTCAGCAAGCGACCTCAGAGGACAGATGTTCTCCAAGCCAGGTGTAGGGTCTGAGACAGCATATACAAGTGTAGTACTCATATTGCAACAGCGGCTCAAAGAGACTGACCTGTACCCAAAAAACCAAAAAGAGTCATGTTTCACTAATACAGCATTTTGTGGACTTCATCACACTCGAAAACTGCAGAGTCCCATCTCTTGCCAACAGATGCTCATCAGAGGTGGGACAGTTGCTGGAGTAGGTGTATTGCAGAAAACAATTTAAGCAGTTTTCAGAGACATGCTTAACCAGTTGCATAGACTCAAAAGGAACAGAACTTTTGACAGTCTGGCAGTAGGGGGGCTCTCTGGATTCTGACATTTGACTGCAACTTCCAGAGAGGTACTTAGGAAGGAAGGTTGGAGCCTCAAAATTACAGAGCTTCAACGTTCCAAAATGAGTCAGGTCCCTAAAAAGAATCTTGACATTGATGATGTTCAACACACAGACTTGCAAGATGCACAGCAGCATTTTTTTTAAGTCTTTAGAACTTGAGCTTTTTCTCTGTGGCCCTCCAGGCTATGCCTCTACTTTCATTTTAAAATGAAATCAGAGATGCTGACAAACCAACACAAGTCCATGCTGGGTCTTTCAAGCACACTTCATATATCACAAGTCTTGCAAGAAAACTGCACGAGTTGACAACACTTCACCTTGAATTCATCTCATGATAAAGACAAAGACAGATTCTTTTACCCAGAGGAAGAGAAGCATGAACTGTTTCTCATTACAAGAGAAAAAGAACCAAGTAACAAAGTTACAAACAACTATTTCAGAACTTGCAGACTGATGCCCAGCAACTCCAATGTATGTTTCAGGAAGCAGAAAACTTTATTTTTTTTTTTTAACGAAAGATATAAGGAAAGCATGGCATTTCAATGAAACCCACAGGTGTCAGGTCTTTTTCTCTTTTACATAAGATTTACCTATTAGATAGGAAAAAGCCAATGCTGGTAATTATCTACTGCCTTTTTGTCATTCACATCCTTTAAGAAAAGGCCAGAAATAGAAAATGCATTAAAAATTCTTATTCCAGTTGATAGAATCCTGTAGCACAGACAGGATTTAGAAATGTAATACAGTACTGTATTAAATAGAAAGAATTCTTAATTGCTATAGAATCCTATTTATCTCTCTCTTGCTAAGCTTTAAGGAGCTTATCCGTAAGAGAGATGATATTTAAAAAAACATTTTATTTTTGTGTCTTTAACAATTTACTTTCCATTAGTATTTGCTGTGGAAGACATGCCTTTTGTGTATAGTTGACTCATACAACTCGGTTCTGTGCTGAGCCATCAATGTAAGATTCTAGTCTTATCAGTTCACACTAAGGGAGGTGAGAAATATTTTCTTTTAGTGGTCCCCCATGCTACATTCTTTATTGCATCATCCAGTTTGGATCTATATTTTTCATTACAAGTACTATGACAGCATTTGCCAGAACCAAATAAAGACCTAATGATTAGACCTGTTCTTTACCAGCAGGAGGCTCCCAGCATAGAAAACCTGGAAATATTTTCAATTGGAGGCTGTTAAGTTTGAAATCAGGAATCACCTCACCTGTCTTTTGGACAAGGCAAAAAATGTGATGGTCCGAAGAGGTCCAGCTGTCCTCTGCTTGTGTTTGACTCCCATGTGTAAACCAAAGCATCTGCCAGGTTCTCAAGGGTTGCCACCATGCCCTGAGGACTTCTTCCTTGATGGCGGTTGTACACTGCAACAGCACTGGGACCCTGCCTAATGGAAAGGGCATCCTTGACAGATGGCAACAACAGATCTGGAGATAGGGGGGAGAAACTGGTGAATACTGCGCCTGTGGCAATGAGCAGCACCCTGCAAATGGTAGCAAAATAACTGGAATAATTCAAGGTGAGGTGCAGCTGCTAAAGAAACTACAGACTGCAGGTTTCCCAGCATCTCTGAGATGTAGCAGGCTTTTTACAGAGCATAGTAGGAATTTAAGGCAAATAAATACCAACATTAGTACATGTGACAAACACCAACCATAAGATATTCCAGAAGGGGCTAGCATCACTATAGGACACTGGTTCAGATACTTAAATATAGCCGTATGTTACACTAAAAGTATGGAAGGACTGACAGTCATGGAGACAGGAGGTCTCTGCTTCTCTACAGATCAGGTGTAACATCAAAGGAAGTATCCTTCCAACACCCTCTTGTCAGCGAGCCTTGATGCCAACATGGAAAGGCCTCTTCTCTAGCAGTGAAAAGGGAATTCAGTCTCAACCCCAGCCTTAATGAAGGCTACTCCTAGGAGCAATTGAATGATATGATTACTGCTGGTCCATGAGGAGCTTATATCTTTGGTGTTTTCAGTCAAGAGACAAAAATGCAGGTTGCTCTTGGTCTGGGCCAGATTGAAGCCAGTGTCTTGGGGAGAAGTGACTTCATATTCCATTACCTCAATACATTCCCAAAGTCACCCAGTGTTCACCTGTTTGCCCACCTAAACCAGGCTTCTTCAATATACCCAAAGAAAGCCCAGTGTCAGACTCAGAATCTGTGTGAAGGAATCATCTGCTCTCTTACAGCCTTACCAGGTGTGGGTCCTCCTTCTGGTGCAATTATAAACAGACCCGTGTTTCTGAAAGTGCCCTTCAGTGGGATGCTGGAATAGGCTTTGCCATCTGTTCCAGAGAAGAACACCAAACTGTAACCTCCTAAGTTGGCTCCAGGCTTCCCCTTCAGCTCAATGAATTGATAGGGGGTGGTGCTGTTGGTCAGGCTCAGCTCGTTGATAAGGATGCGGGGGATGCTGGAAGGCATCACTGAAGAATTGGTGCAGTTGTTCTCCCGGAAGGGTGTAATCACAGTCACCTGATGGGGACAGAGACACCAACCAAACTGTGAGGGTGGGTGGGATAATTTCTATACTCACAGCTAAACATCCCCAATCCTGTGCACAATTTGATGCCTTTGCCTCCATCTGAGGTCTCTGCTAACTGACAAGTCATCTCATTGGATTTTTGTTGTCCCTCTCTCTCACTGTAATACTGCTGTCTCTGCTTCTATTTTCTGGACCAAGTCTTTGTTCCATAGGATTATTCTCTTTCCTAAGAGATCAATATATCTTCTCCAAGCCAGCATCTAGCGTCACCTCTTCCCTACAGCCTTCTCCCTCTGTGCTGAAACTGCTTAGAAGGAAAAATTCTGATGGCTCACCAGAGATCTCTCCCCCAGCATCTACAGATAGCATTGTCCTGGGACCTTGTACTATTCTCAAGATATTCCTTCAACTGCTATGGACTTCCTACCCTTTACTATGGCATATTTGTTGTATGCCCTTCGCCCATTCCCTTCTGTTCATAAGGCTTTTCCAACAGTGGCAGGGAACCAAAAAAAACCCCTTATAAAACTTTACCAAACGAATTTTGTGTGGGTTCTGTATATTGCTAAAAGAGGGTTCCACTGGAAAGTAGAAATTTAAAAAAAAGGTACCACCACTCAGCCCAGCCAATTCCACTTCAGCGCAATCTTCTAGCTACTTTCAGGGAATTTAATTTGTACCATATTACCCAACGCAGGCTGCATCTACACAAGATGCTGACTGCGCAGTAACCTGAGGTACTGCACAGTAGCACTGACAAATGTCTTTTTTGTGATGCTGACTGCGCAGTAGCCTAATACTACTTCACGGCAGCATCATGTTACAGTTCTTGCCACACGATGCTATTGTGCTCTAGTATTGGGCTACTGTGCAGTCAGCATCTTGTGTAGATGTGGTCACAGAGGGTGTATATCAAAAGGTAACTGAGTGTCTAATTCCTAAGGAGGTGATGACTTCTGAGGAAAGGCTGAAAGAACTAGGGTTAGTTAGTCTGGAGAATAGAAGACTGAGGGGGGATTTGATAACAGTCTTCAAATACCCGAAGGAAGGTTATATAGAGGATGGAGACAGAATTTTTTGTGGCTGCAGGAATAATGGCTGCAAGCTGCAGTAGGGGAAATTTAGGTTGGAGTTTAGGAAGAACTTTCTGACCATTAGGGTGGTGAAGCATTGGAACAGGCTACAAAGAAGTTGTGGAATCTCCATCCTGGAAGTTTTCAAAAGCAGGTTAGACAGACACTTGGCTTGGGTGATTTAATTAGGGATGATCCTACAATAAGCAGGAGGCTGGACTAGATAACTTCATGTGGCCCCTTCCAGCTCTACTTTCATATGATCCTAAGATGCGTTGCAAGTTCAGCACTTGATTCAGAGTAGTGTTTGGGATTTCTCAGGGTCAGGGCATTTGTCATCAAGGCTGCTTGGTGTTAACCACGCCTCCCCCCCCAGTGCAAAAATGCACTTTACTAGAAGAACCAGTGCATTACTTCAACCCAGCTAAAGCTGATTCAATCAACTATTAGATAAAAGTGCTAAAGCCCCTGATCTATACAGACACTGTAGAGATGGGCCCAGCTGCCTCTTCTGGGCATCTGCTGGGCTCGGCAAGGGAGCACACAGAATTTCAAGTAAAACGCTGCCTTTTATTTATTTTAATGTCTGCAAGCAGCCCAAGTGTTCATTTTGCTGATGGCCAGCTAAGGGATAGCTATCTCTCAAAATACCCATCGCCCTGTTTTTGTTTATTAGCAAACTGATTATGGCTTTTGTGGCATGCTGCCCAGTGAAACCCAGCCTTCTCATCTATTATGCCAATTATCGGAGACAAGGGGGAGTGGGGACAACAGAGCCAGGGACAGCCAACCCCAGAGGCCACTGATGACAGGCTTAAGTTGAAGTGAGACTGAACTGAATACAACAGAAATCAACAAAAGACAGCCCCGGCCCTCCCAGATGTCTCCTGCCCCATACCTGGAAGCTGCTGTGGAGCCTAGGGGTCAGGCCATTGCACCGGCTCAAAGACTCATCCTGGCTACTGTGGGAATCATCTTCGTACAGGATATTCTGCCCTGGGGCCAGTACTCTGAGCAACTTATCTGCCCTGTCAGATGCCCGGGAAATGTACACCACTGCATCCACCAGCCCCTCCTCCGTCACTACCATGCTCCCTCTGTAAGAGTGGGTGGTGCTGTAATAGAGGGCTATGGCATCTGCCCCATTCTGGATGGTGTTCGGAGGCAAAATGATCACAGGTTTTGGAGTCACTCCCTCGCTGCCCACCAGGAAGTAGCCTTGTTCGTTGGTATGGTAGCCAGTCAGGTTCACCACTTTGTAAGCCTGGTTGTTTTTGCCATTATAAAGGACCAGCCAGTAATCCTTGAGGTTAAAGTGTGTCTGTCCAGTGTAGAACAGTTCAACATACTCTGTATCCTCCCGGCCACCTGGATTATCTGGATTCACTTCATTGATGAGCAGTTTAGGCAGTTGGGAAGGTGGCTCGTGCATCACTGCTGGCTTCTCTGATGAAGCACCTTTAAAAGCAAACACCTTATCAACAAAGTTGATTCCAAGGGGTCTTCCTCAGTCTAGGCAGGGCAGAGAGCTTTAGGCAAAAATCCCATTAGAAACTTGCATATGCTGCACTTTGGCCTAGGTAATTAGTAGGGGTACACTGATAGAGATTTTTAGTGCCAATACCCAGACCTGCATATTGATACCAATGGCCAATCAATATGCAGGTCTGGCTGGTAAGAGGATCCGGCTGTTGTAAGGGAAGGGGCGAGGGGAGAGGGAAGCGGTGTGGGGGGCAGATTGAGGCCCCTGTGGTGAGGAAGGGAGAGGGGCTGGAACAGATGCTGCACAGTCAAGGCGGACTGCAGGACAGAGCCACAAGTGGCTCATGGGGGGGGGCAGCTCCTACCTCTGCACGCACCCCGGGAGGGCATGGGGGAGTGTGCCCCCTGATCTGTGCACAAGGCAAGAACAGGCTGCTGCTGCAGGCTAGGGCTGGGGACAGTGCTGGGCTCTTCTCCTCAGGGCTGGGCCGGTTTGTGAAGGGTTGGCTACCAGACTGGAAGTCCAGAAGGGGCCGGCATACTGAGGACTGGCAGCCAACCCTTTTTTATACTGATGGGTGACTGCTGGTCCACAGTATGCTGGCCACTTCTCGTCTGCAGTATGCTGGTCCACAGTTTGCCGGTCCACGCATAGGTGGAGGGAGAAAAAGAAATTGGGGGGACTGAGCGTGTGCGTACATGTGCGCATGCCCCCCCGCTGAAAGTCTGCAGGGGAAGAGGTGGGGGAAGGGGGAGTGAGGCTTGGGCTGGGATTGGGGCCAGAGCGCGCTGCACCTGTGTGGCCACCCCTTCCCCTGTGCCAGGGGTCATTGCCCAGGGCCGGCATCCACCACCCCGCAGCCCTGCATCCACCCTGGCTGTCTCTCTGCACTGGCCCTGGTGTGGTCTTAGTCCCAACTGCCTGGGTGTGGGGGGCAGGGCCCAGAGCTTGACTGGAGCCAGCCTCAGCTGCGCCTCCAGACCAGAGGGGGCAGAGCCCCTGGGACACCGGCACCCACCCTGCCCAGGAAGAGTCCAGTGGCTCCTCCAGAGCTGCGGTGCTGGAGAGCTGATCTTTGAATGGTGCAAGGGGAGGCTACACTTGCGCTCTGCCTGCTCCACAACTCCGCCCCTTGCTGCAGCCTTTGAAAGCAATGAGGTGCCATATGCATCCTGCCGCTGAGCGGGCTGGGCAGTGAGCCACATGGTGCCGCTTTCAAAGGCTTCAGCGAGGCAAGGAGGCGGGGAGCAGGGAGCCCCATGCAAAGATCAGACCTCCCCACCATCTGGCTACCCCATACCGCGTCTGTGGAGGAACTCCGACTGTCCCATGACCCAGCCAGGGCCCCATTCACCGTGAACCCCAATCCCCCGCGGTGCGCACTGCAGTGGGGGCCATTTGCCCACGCCCCTGGATGAGCTGCTGGGCTCCCAATGCCCCACAACCTGGCCCAGCTGAGGCCCCATTCCCCATAAATGGGGCAATCCCCACAATGAAGCAGGGAGCAGGGCAGGGGTGAATGATTTTCCCCTGCCCCTACTCCATTCCCTCCTGCACCGTGGGGGTCTCGATCTGCCTCCCCCAAGCCCAGGCAGTCAAGAGAAATGTACTGGTGTGCTGTGCTGGGCCAGCTGTGATCCCAGCACACCCCTCCCACCTGCTGCAGCAGCCTGCAGCCGAGCTGCCCTGGCATTTGTGGGGGCTGAGCCCCATTAGTCCCCACTTCCACTGCCTATGGGTCCACAGTCACTTCCAGTCCACAGCCACTCTCAGTTTGTGGCCACAGCCACGGTCTAAAAGTTTGGGAACCACTGTGATATGGGGCTGATGTATCGGTGCATGTCTAGTATTTAGAGTTTGTACAGTGTTCTGAAGATGCTGGGCCAATCTCAGAGGGGAGTACGGCTAGTGTAACACACTTCCTTCCTGCCTCCTCATTGGACACATCTACATATGCATTTGATCTGAGATCAGTTTATTTGTGAGTAAACTACTCATGAGTAAATGCTCCTAGGCAGGCATCAACACATGCAGGGACATGGGAGCAGATTTGCCTCTCCTAGTAGCAAACTGCTCCCACTTCCTGTAGCCCTGCAATGAGCCCCTGCTGCCAGCAGGGGGAGCTTGAGGCTCCCTCTGGGTGCTAGCCCAAGGCCTGACATGGAGCACGGGGCCAGAAGACAGCTATCTCCTGACCAGGGCTGGGACATTGTTCTCTGCCCCCCAGGGGCTTCCTGCTGCCAGGGCCAGGACAATGTCCCCCTGCCACAGCAGCAGGGAAATCCCAGCCCTGGCTCTTTGATTGGAGCAGAGGACTTGGAAAAAGCTGCAAGAGAGGAGCAGATCCCAGCCCCCTGCCCCAATCTGCCGGTGGGGCAGCTAGCAGCAAGCCCCTGGCTGGGTGGGGGTTCTCACTACTAGTTTCCCCAGGTGAATGGGGTAAAGGGCTGTGACCTGCTCCACCCCTGCAGTTCTTTCCAAGTCCTGTGCCTTAATTGCCCAATCAGGGTGTGGGGCTGGGACCTGCCCCTGGCCAGGACAGTTCCCAAGCTCTGCTCCATGATCGTGGGGTGAGGACTGGAGAGCCTGTTGCCTGCTCAGCTCTGTGAATACAGAGCTGGGCGGGGAGCAGGCTCCCCAGCCACCAGCAGCAGGGAGCTCCCAGCACCAGCTCCATGATCATAGGGCTGGCACTGGGATATCCTCATCTCCCAGCGCCAGCTCCATGGTTGTGGGGCCAGTGCTGAGAGATCCAGCACCCTGTTCCTCAATCACAATGGCAAAGCAGGGGCTGGGAGATAAGAATTTTCCAGCCCTCGCTCCCTGATTGTGATCTCAGAGTGGGGGGCTTGGAGCTCCCTGCTGTCAAGGCAGGGGGACATAGTCCCTGCCCAGGGTTTGGTGGTGGAGCCCACCCTGGCAGCAGGCAGCTCCCAGGGGCAGGGGGCAACCTCCTGTCCCCTGGTGGCCAGCTGGCAAGGAGCAGATTTGCTCCTGGTTAGGCATCTACATGAACACTCACGAATAAATTTGCTACTTGCATTTGCAGGTAGCAAATTTATATTCATGACTAGTGAGGTTTATACTGCACAGTAAGCATGTGCACATGTAGATGTAATTTTATGCTGGATCCAAGAAAATTATACCAGTTTAGGGCTATGTTTTTTCTGTCCATTCCTTGCTTACACTGGTGTAAAGGCTGACTACATCACTGTAAATATATCATGCCAATAAGCTTTGTGTATTATTATTAATAGAATGCCTTCCATGCCTACCTAACAGGGGAAGTGTTCTCATTCTTCCTGAAAATCGCAGCAATCAACTAGTTACCTCAGGTGCCTGTACACATAAACGATGCATGCTCCCAGCAGCTGGCAGGGCATGGCGGTGGTAAGTGGGGAGCTCCCACAGATGCCACCAGCGGTGTTAGTGCTGAGGGTTGTGGGGGGTGGTGAGCAGAGACCACCCACAGGCACTGCTGACAGTGTTGGTGGTGCCTTTTTGTAGGGGGTGCATTGCCATGCTCAGGGGGTGCATGTGCATCTGTGTGCACCCCCTACATGTCACCAATGCCTGTACATGAATGCACGGAGCCTGGGAAACAAGCAGGAAGAACTGGAAGTCCTTATACAGTCCAGGAACTATGACATGATTGGACTTGGTGGCAGCTCACATGACTGGAGCCCTGTCATGGATGGGGACAACGTGTTCGGGAAGGACAGGCAGGGGAGAAGAGGAGGAGGAGTTGCACTTTATGTAAAAGAGCCATATGATTGCTCAGAGCTCCAGTATGAAACTGGTGATAAGCTTGTTGAGAGTCTCTGAGTTAGGGTCAGAGGAGACAGCAACAACGTGATGTTGTGGTGGCGGTCTGCTATAGGCCACAAGACCAGGAGGATGTGGTGGATGAGGCTTTCTTCATACAGCTAGTGGAAGTTTCCTGATCACAAGCCCTGGTTCTCATGGGGGACTTCAATCACCCTGACATATGCTGCGAGGGCAATAAAACAGTGCACAGGCAATCAGAGGTGAGGCGTCAGGGGTGCATAAGGGTGCACATCCCCCCCGAGGGTGTTATCATAGAAGTAGGGTCGGAAGGGACCTTGTAGATCTTCAAGTCCGACCCCCAGCCTGGGCGGGAGAAAAAGCTGGACTCAAATGAGTCCAGC
>NW_017729002.1:21322252-21324311 GCF_001723915.1 Gavialis gangeticus
GCACCAGTGCCCCCCCTGCAAGTGCCAGCCAATTGCTGCAATCATTGCAGCAGCTTCCAGGAGTGGCTGCGGCCGCGCTTGCTCTCAGAAGTGGCTGCAGCCGCTCCTGGAAGTGGCTGCAGCGATTGCAGCCATTGGCTGGCACTTGCAGGGGGGCACCAGTGCTCCCGCCTGCTCCCCCTGCCCAGGACTGCCCACAGGGGACACTCCCCTCAGTCAGCGGGACTGGTCGCAAGGGGGGGGCACATTCGTCCCTTGATTAGTTGGCACCAGTCGCCCATGGAGGCAATCCGGGACATTTTTGGAGAGTGTTGGGGACAATTTCCAGATACAAGTGCTACAGTGGTCAATTAGGGGCCATGCTTTTCTTGACCTGCTGCTCACAAACAGGAAAGAATTGTAGGGAATTTAGTAGTAGATGGCATCTTGGGAAGCAGCAACCACAAGATGACTGAGTTCAGGATCCTGAGGAAAGGAAGGATGGAGAGCAGCAGAGTAAGGACCATGGACTTCAGAAAAGCAGACTCTGACTCACTCAAGGAACTCTTAGGCAGGATCTCCTGGGAAGCCAGTCTGAGGGGGAGAGGGGTCCAGGAGAGCTGGCTGTATTTTAAAGAAGCCTTACTGAGGGTGCAGAAACAAACCATCCCGATGTGCAGAAAGACTAGCAACTGTGCTTAGCAGGAAACTTCAGTAAACTAAATCACAAAAAGGAAACTTAGAAGTGGAAACTTGGACAAACAACTAGGGAGGAGTATAAGAGCATTGTTTGGGCATGCAGGGATGAAGTCAGGAAGGCCAAAGCACAAATGGGGTTGCAATTACCAAAGGAGGTGAAAGGTAACAGGAGGATCAGGGAAAGTATGGGTCCCTTAATGAATGCTGGAGGCAACCCATGACAGTGATGCAGGATGCAGAAAAGACTGAAGTACTCAATGCCTTGTTTACCTCAGTCTTCACAGGCAAGGTCAGCTCCCAGAATACTGCATCTGGCAGCCCACTTTGGGGAGGAGGTAAGCAGCCATTAATGGAAAAAGTACAAGTTAGGGACTACTTAGAAAGACTGGACATATACAAATCCATGGGGCCAGATGCATGGGCAACTGGCGCCTCCTACTACTGGTGGGGCACCAGGGCCAATTGTCAACTGGGGCGGGGGCTCCCCGGTGGCTGATCGCCATTGGGGGGCCAGGGGCAGAGGGAGAAAATTTTGGGGTAGCACCCCCCCTCCCCCCACATTAAAGTCTGCGGGGGAAGGGGTGGGGGAGGAGCCATGGGGGGGGAGCAAGGATGGGGTTGGCACCAGGCAGGGATTGGGCTCAGGGCAAGGGTCTGCTGCAGCTGTGCAGCTGCCCCTTCCCCCACGCCAGGGGTCATTGTTTGGCACCCACGTGCACCACCCCACAGCCCTGCACTGACCCTGACTGCCTCCCTGCACTGGCTCCAGTCTGGGCCCAGCCCCACACTGCCCAGGGAGGCCTGGAGCTGGAACGGGGTCAGCCTTGGGTGCACCACCAGGCTGGAGGAGATGGAGCCCCCAGGACCCCTGCTCTGCCCCATCTAAGCTGTCCCCAGGAAGAGCCCGGTGGCTCCTGCAGAGTCACAGTACCAGAGAGCCATGGTGGGCATATGCCCTCCCCCGATCTTTGCACAGGGCAAGGGCGAGTTGCAGCTGAGCGGAGTGCTGGGCTCTGTGCCTCACTGAAGCCATGGAAAGTGGCATGGCACCATGTGTGTCCCGGCCCTGGGTGGGTTGGGCAGTGAAGCACAAAGGCAGGATGCCGGGCCGGGTCATGGGCCAATCCCCACAGCACAGCAGAGACCAGGGCAGGGGTGGGTGTGGTTGATGCACCTCTGCCTCTACCCCATTTGCCCCTGCACTGTGGGGGTCTTGATTCCCTCCTCCTCGCAAGAAGAAACCTTACCTGTCTGCCTGCTATGCTGGGCTGGCTGCGAGCCTGGCACACCCCTCCTCCCTGCTGCAGCAGCCTGCAGCCAGGTTGCCCAGCAGCTAAACTGGAAGTGCTGCTGGCACTTCTTTCAGGGAGTGCATGGCCAC
>NW_017729002.1:21329311-21337090 GCF_001723915.1 Gavialis gangeticus
CAGGTTGCCCAGCAGCTAAACTGGAAGTGCTGCTGGCACTTCTTTCAGGGAGTGCATGGCCACTGCACCTGCATGCACTCCTTATGCGTTGCCAATGGCCAGATGGGATATACCCAAGGGTGCTGAGGGACTTGACTGATGTGATTGTAGAGCCACTGGCCATCATCTTTGAAAACTCATGGTAATTGGGAGAGGTCCCAATTGATTGGAAAAGGGCAAACATAGTGGCCATATTTAACAAAGGTAAAAAGTAGGATCCAGGGAACTACAGGCCAGTCAGCCTCACCTCAGTTCCTGGAAAAATCATTGAGCAAGTCCTCAAGGAATCCATTTCTAAGCACTTGGAGGAGAAGAAGGTGATTAGGAACAGTCAGCATGGATTCACCAAGAGCAAGTCATGCCTGACCAAACTGATTGTTTTCTGTGATGAGGTGACTGGCTGTGTGGACATGGGGAGACCAATGGATGTGGTGTACCTTGATTTTAGTAAGGCTTTTGATATGGTCTCCCACAAGATTCTCACAGGCAAGCTAAGGAAGTACAGGCTAGATGAAAGGACTGTTAGGTGGATAGAAAACTGGCTGGAGCATTGGGTTCAGAGCGTGTAGTCAATGGCTCGATATCTAGTTGGCAGTCTGTATCAAGTGTGGTGCCCCAGGGGTCTGTCCTGGGGTCAGTTTTGTTCAATATCTTCATCAACAACCTGGAAGATGGCATAGAGTGCAGCCTCAGCAAGTTTGCAGATGACACCAAGATGGGGGGAGTAGTAGATATGCTGGAGGGTAGGACTAGGATTCAGAGTGACCGAGACAAATTGAAGAATTGGGCCAAAAGGAATCTCATGGGGTTCAACAAGGACAAGTGCAAAATCCTGCACTTAGGACAGAACAGTCTCAAGCACCAGTACAGGCTGGGGGCTGACTAGCTGGGCAGCAGCTCTGCACAACACAACTTAGGAGTTACAGTGGACAATAAGTGGAATATGAGCCAACAGTGTTCCCTTGTTGGCAAGAAGGCTAATGGCATACTGAGCTGCATTGGTAGGTGTGTTGCCAGCAGGTCAAGGGAAGTGATTATTCCTTTCTATTCATCACTGGTGAGGCCACATTTGGAGTAGTGTGTTCAGTTTTGAGCCCCCCCACTACAGAAAGGTATGGACAAATTGGAGAGAGTCCAGTGGAAGGCAATGAAAATGGTTCAAGGGCTGGGGCACATGTCTTATGAGAAGAGGCTGAGCAAATGGGGCTTATTTAGTCTAGAGAGGAGAATAAGAGGGGATTTAATAACAACCTTCAACTACCTGAAGTGGGGTTTGAAAGAGGATGGAGCTAGACTTCTCAGTGGTGGCAGATGACAAAACAAGTTGCAACAGTCTCCAGTTGCAGCAAGGGAAGTTTAGGTTAGATATTAGGAAAAATTTTCTCACTAGAAGGGTAGTAAAACACTGGAACAGGTTACCCAGACAGGTTGTGGACTCTACATCCTCGGAGGTTGTTAAGACCCAGGTAAACAAAGCCTTGGCTGGGATGATCTAGTTGGAGATGGTCCTGTTTTGAGCAGGAGGTTGGACTAGATGATCTCCTGAGGTCCTTTACACCCCTAATTTTCTATGATTCTATAAAAAGACAGGGGGATGTCCTACCCAGCCCAGCCACTACTAACCTGTAGCACCAACAGCTGAGATTTGCTGGTTAACCTATGATAGCAAGCTACAATGGATGGAGAGGGGCAGATGGGACTTCAGTTGGAGTTGGAGCAATGCTGCATATTTCCCATCCATCTATTTTCAGACTCTCTGAAAGGGCCAGAGCTATAAATCCAGCTGGTTTTTCCCTTGACTAGAATTATAATGGGTACCTGGTGGAGACTCTGTCACATGAGCATCCTTGAGACAAGCCTTCTCCATTGTGGCATTCCAGCTGCTGAAGTTTGCTGCCTCTGGGCTCTGCAGGAGGCTTCTGAAGGCCTGTGCCAGGCTACTCAACTGCTGTGTGGATTTGGCAGTCAGGAGCATGCTGAACACAAGCCCCATGGCTTGGCACGTTGCACTGGGATCTGAAGGAAATAGAGAACTTAATCAGCTTTGTTGCAGCCATAACTCTGGAAGGCACCTGGAGCTTGCCAGCACATCTTCTGTTGCCACAGCCAGCTCCCAGAGGTATCATTTTGCCACAGAACTTGTATGGATGCCAGCATACCATAGGATTCCTCTCTTTTTCATGTCCTTGTGACAAGGTATTTAGAAGAATTTGCAGATTTGTTAGAATCTGTCAAGGCCATGTTGTGAGCACTTCTACTTTGGCCTCAAACTTGTGACTTCTGGGCTGCAATCATAGAGGATTTGTACAAAGAAGCTCTGTATGATCAAGCCTATTCAGAAGATCTAGAGACAGCCTGCAGCCTGTGGGTATCACCCCCTCTTTGTACATAAATCTGTCCCAACAGCAGCTAGATTTGCCACTGTCAGAAGGATCTAACCATGACTAACTGAATGTGACTCCTCTTTGTCCCCCTGGTCAGCTCTGCTGGCTGAATTCTTCCTGGTCACCTTTTAAACAGTAATGCAGAGGTTCTCAAACTCTGACTGGTTGTGCACCACCAACTTAAAACAGTACAACCTTAAGTACCACCAGCAACTTTTTCAGTTCAATCTTAAGTACCACCAGTGCATTTTTGTCATATAAAGTAATTATAATAAAACTGCTAATGCATACCACTGACAGGCTGTCTGTGTACCACTGGTGGTATGCGTACCGCAGACTGGGAACCGCTGCACTAATGAGTTGAACATCCAGATCACACCATAGGTTGGGCAGAGCCATAACAGTTTTGCCAGTGCACCTCAGGAAGAAAGTCTTCAGAATAAACCTCTTCCCTGTTCACTGCAGCGCTGTATTAGAGAACTGCATTAGTCTCTCTATATAATAATATACAATATTAATGTGTCATACTAGTGAATATTTGAGTGTTGGTCGGGTCTAATATACTTCTCATCTATCATGCATAGAAGACTAATATGCTTCTTATCTCTACAGTACAAGATACTGAACTAAGTTTATAGTGAAGCCAGTTTACACTTAAAACCAAACACCTACCCCCCACAACCATCCGAGTCAATAAAGCCTGAAACCTGGAACAACAGGTCAGAATGTGGGCACATGGGCAGTAACACAAGGACGTATGGCACAGCTGGTTATATAACCTCCCACTAGCCAGCACTATTCATTTCCATGAGGACCAAATTCACCCAAGTTTAAATCAGTTGGGTTCCAACTTCAGAGACAGCAATCTAACAGCAAAATCAGGGCTAGAAATTCAGCAACATGTGAACATTAACCTGCAGGAGTCTCAGGGACCACCTGTCCACATACCCCTCACCTTTGAAATATGCAACAGACGTTCCACAGTTGCATAGTTTGTCAAGGGCTTGGGCCAGAGCCATCTGTATCTCATAGGACCTCAGGACCCACTGCTGACAATCTGGGAAAGAAAACAAATGTGGAGTGACCTGAAAAGGTATACTACCAACCAATAAGAATCATATGCTCAGGGTTATTGCCATTTGGACAGGTGGACCTCTTTGCTGGGCACAGCACAACATGACCAGTAAGAATGCTAGCTTGCAAGGAGTACAGAGGTTGGGAATCAGGGCTGAGGAAGTTCACTCCTGAAATTAGTTAGCCAGGGCAAAATTACTGATAGAGGAAGGAACATGAAGAGCACCCCCCCCCACCCAAGCCCTCCCCACCCCTTGTGGGATCAGGATGGGAGGCAGAACTAGAGACTGCACACCATACTCTACTGATGAGTTGCAGTGGCTTCTAAGGGCATCATGATGACTTTGCTTTTTCCATCTACATATTTTTCATCAAGAAATTGGATTTGCTTAATGGGCTAAAAGCAACATCCCACATCTGTACCCTTTAACTATTTTTTTCTGACTTCATGGAAAAAATATTCCCCTCTAGGAGTCAGGAAATCTTAATTTGAATGCCAGCCTTGCTACCTGACTCTGAGTGACCTTCAGTGAGTCATTTGCTTTGTGGAACTTTTGTTACCAGGAATAAAACGGCTGGACACGTGCAAGCCAAGTAATCTGGAATAAATCACTGGGTTTGAAATTTAGTTCTATGCTGAAAGAATGTAGACAATAACTTCAATTTAGTGGGGCTAACGGAAACCTGATGGGACCCTACCCATGACTGGGCAGTATGCATTGAGGGCTACAGGTTGTACAGATGGGACAAAGTAGGGAGGAAACGAGGGGTGGGGTGACTCTCTATGTAAAGGAGCATTATACATCTACCCTAATCAAAATGGGATCAGAGGATGAGAAAGTTGAGGTATTGTGGGTTAGGATACATGGAGGTCGGGGGGAAAGGGACTTGGTGGTGGGGGTCTGCTACAGACCACCACATCAAGAGGAAGAGCTAGACTTGCAATTCTTGAGGCAGCTCTCAGAGGCCATATGGTCTAGGGCCATGGTTGTCATGGGGGACCTAAACTACTTTGACATCTGCTGGGAGGAGCAGTCAGCTAAATCCAACCTTTCACATAGGTTCTTAACCTGTGTACAGGACCTTCACCTAATGCAGGAGGTATACGGTCCCATTAGTGGGAATGCCTTACTGGACTTGATGTTGGCTACAGAGGAGGACCTGGTAGGGGAGCTGCAGATTCATGGTCACCTTGGGGACAGTGACTACCAATCAACTGAATTCACCATACAGTGTAGGGTGGGTAAGATAACTGGTAGGGTGGAAGTGCTTGACTTTAGGAAGGTTAACTTCAGTGTGCTTAGCAGTTTAGTCAATGACGCACTGCAGGATAGGAGTATTGGCGGGATGGGAGTCCAGGAAGGGTGGTCATTTCTAAAGGAAGCGATTCTTTGGGTGCAGAGGGAGATGATGCCATTGCGAGGGAATGGGGGGAAAGGGGCCAAAAAACTTCCTTGGCTAAACAGAGAAATCCAGGGAAGCCTAAGGGCAAAAAAGGAGGCATATAGGAAGTGGAAGCAGGGGGAAACTACCAAGGAGGAGTATACCTACTTGGCCCGCACTTGCAGGGAGGCAGTTAGAACGGCCAAATCAACTACGGAGCTGACGCTGGCAATACAAATTAAAGACAACAGAAAGTCTTTTTTTAGGTATGTAAGGAGTAAAAGGAAGGTGCAGGGCAGCACAGGACCCCTACTGAACAAGCAGGAACAATTAGTGACAGACAGGGGGGACAAGGCTGAGCAATTCAATGAGTTTTTTGCCTGTGTTCGTGAACAAGGGTCAAGATAAGTCTCCAAATGGGTTCTCAGATGAGCATCAGAGGGACACCTCCTACCAACTGTTGATACTGATTTGGTGCAGAGTCACTTGGATGGACTGGATGTGTTTAAATCAGCAGGCCTGGATGAGCTGCATCTGAGAGTACTGAAGGAATTGGCCAGTGTCATAGCAGAACCGCTGGCATGGCTGTTTGAGCACTTGTGGTGCTCAGGTCAGGTCCCAGAGGACTGGAAAAGGGCCACTGTGGTCCCTATTTTCAAGAAGGGGAGGAAAGAGGATCCAAGTAATTATAGCCCAGTCAGTCTCACCTCTGTCCTTTGGAAAAGATTATTAAGAATAATATTTGTGTGAGTCCAGCAGGAACAAGCGCAGACTCAGGGGTGACTTAGTGGCTGCCTGTAAGTGTATAAGGGATGTACATCAGGATCTGGGGGAATGCCTGTTCACTAGAGCGCCCCAAGGGATGACAAGGTCAAATAGTCACGAAATCCTCCAAGACCATTTTAGGCTGGACATAAGGAAAAACTTCTTTACTGTCTTAGCCCCCAAGGCCTGGAATAGACTCCCCCCAGAGGTGGTGCAAGCACTTACTCTGGACAGTTTTAAGAAGTATTTGGACATTTATCTTGCTGGGATCATTTGACCCTAACAAACTTCCTGCCCCTGGGGCAGGGGGCTGGACTTGATGATCTTCTGAGGTCCCTTCCAGCCCTAATGTCTATGAAATCTATTTAATAATTCAGCAAGGAAACCAGCATGGATTCGTAGCAGGAAGCTCATGCCTGACTAATCTGGTTTCTTTCTATGACCAGGTCAGAAAATGCTTAGATCCAGGAGCAGAGGTGGATGTCATTTTCTTGGATTTTAGCAAGATATGGTATCTTATCCCATTCTCATAAATAAATTAAGAGGCTGTGACTTAGATGATTACACGGTCCAGTGGGTGGCAAATTGGCTTGGGGGTTGCACCCAGAGAGTGGTAGTTTACAGGTTGGTATCAACCTGGAAGGATGTGAGCAGTGGGATCCTGCAGGGTCCAGTCCTTGGACCTGTACTCTTCAGTGCCTTCATCAGTGACTTGGATGTGGGTGTGAAGTGTACTCTGTCCAAGTTTGTGGATTATACTAAATTGTGGGGTGAAATTAACACACCCGAGGATAGGGAACGATTGCAGGCAGACCTGAACAGGTTGGAAAAGTGGGCAGGACACAGTGGGATGCAGTACAACAAGGACAAGTGCAGATTGGTGCACTGAAGGCATAAAAATATCCAGCACGCCTACTGGCTGGGAAGTGACCCTCTCGGCAGCACAGAAGCAGAAAGGGATCTTGGACTCATAGCGGACTCCAAGATGAACGTGAGTCATCAGTGTGATGAAATTATCAGCAAAGCTAACCGCACTTTATCATGTATCAGCAGATGCATGACAAATAGAACCAAAGAGGTGATACTTCCCCTCTATGCGGCATTGGTCAGACCGCAGTTGGAGCACTGAGTGCAGTTTTGGGTGCTGTACTTTAAGAAGGACGTGGATAACCTCAAGAAGGTCCAGAGGAGGGCACTCGTATGGTTAAGGGTTTACAGGCCAAGCCCTATAAGGAGAGACTAAGGGACCTGGACCTCTTCAGCCTCTGCAAGCAAAGGCTTAGAAGTGAGCTTGTGGCCGCCTACAAATTCATTAGGAGAACACAGCAAGGAATCAGAAATGCTCTGTTCACCAGGGTGTCTCTTGGAGTAACAATGAACAATGGCCACAAGGTGACAGACAGCAGATTTAGGCTAGACATCAGAAAGAACTTCACGGTAAGGGTGGCCAAAATTTGGAACGGGCTTCCAAGGGAGGTGATGCTTTCCCCTACCATGGGGGTCTTTAAGAGAAGGCTGGATAGGCATCTGGCTGGGGTCATCTGACCCCAGCACTCTTTCCTGCCCAGGCAGGTGTTTGGACTCGATCTGTTGAGGTCCCTTCTGACCCTAGCATCTATGAATATACGAATCTAAGCACCCTATCAGCCTGTTTCAATAAGATTTGCGTAGCACGTAATGTTAGCTTCAGCTTTCTACATGAGGATGCATTTCTGTTAGTGAGAATTAATATGGAACTTCATCATATCTTTTCTCAAATCCATTTTTTAACTCAAATCCATTTTCTTAGGAAGCACATGTTATGTCTGTCCCAGGGGATTTATAATAAACAACTTTAGCCACAAGTATGGGAAAGAGTGCAGTCAGAATGGCAAGCAAAGAATATATTGTAAACATAAAGTAAGAGTATACATTCATTGCCATCAGCAGATTCAACAGAAAGTAACTTTAGATTCACACATGTGGATTCAACATATTCACATTTAGGCTAATTAGTAAAGAGTCAGGGGAGAAGCACTCTGAAGTGCTTTGGGTTAGGGTTCAAGGCAGAAGAGGGGAAAGGGACCTATTGGTGGGAGTCTACTATAGACCCCCTACCCAAACAGAGGAGCTTGACCAGGAATTCTTGGGTCAG
>NW_017729002.1:21337505-21340334 GCF_001723915.1 Gavialis gangeticus
GAGCGCCGCAAGGAGTGACCAGGAACAATGGTCACAAGCTGGCGGAGGGAAGGTTTAAGTTGGACATCAGGAGGCGCTACTTCACAGTCAGGGCGGCTAGGGTCTGGAACCAGCTTCCAAGTGAGGTGGTGCAGGCTCCCACCCTGGGGGTTTTTAAGAGGAGGTTGGATTACCACCTTACTGGGGTCGTTTGACCCCAGTGCTCTTCCTGCCATGGCAGGGGGTCGGACTAGATGATCTGCTCAGGTCCCTTCCGACCCTAGAAACTATGAAACTGTGAAACATGTTCCACAGCACCCTATTTCCTCATTCACTGACCACAGCCCTGTCTGTATCCTATGCTGAAACAACAGGAAAGAACAGATCAAGCAAAGGAATTACAGCAGAGACTAAAGTAATTTTTTCCTTTAGGACAGATGCCTGTTGCTGAAACCAACCCTTTTCTTCAACAGGTGTTTTCACAGACATTTAACACAAAGTTTCAGAACCAGCCAAGCTCCCCTTACTCCTGACATCCACAATAAAGAACTGAAGTTCTGCACGGACTCTTTAGAGCTTGCAAAGGGAGAACATCTGTCCATTTGTTTACAGAACAGACCAACCGATCCAGAGGCAGCACCTCTTACCCACCTGCTGTATGGAGGCATAGAGAAATGGACTGGCTGTAGCGTGTGCTGGGGCAGTCATTGAACTCACTGGGTGTAGGGCTGCTGAGGACATAGACAGAAGGATCCTGGGTCACAGAGCAGCAGCTGCACCGGCTCATGGACACATCACCCAGCTGATGCCTGAAAGAGGCAGACATACACACATAAGAAAGATAATGCAACCTGTAGCCCAGAGAATTGCATACTTGTGACCTAGTGGCAGGGTGACCCCAATGTGCAGACACCATGAACTGAAGCCATACATTTTTGCCTTCTCTATCCAAAGTAAAGGGCCTGGGAGAACAATACCCTTTCCTCCATGATCACCTGCCTTCATGAAACAGGAAACCTGAGAGTATGTTAGACCTCCTGAAAGAGCTCTGGTCCCCACACTTCAAAAAGGATATAGAAGAACTAGAGAAGGTACAGAGAAAGGCAAAAAGGATAATTAGTAGTACATAGGGGCTTCCAAATGAAGAGATACTGAAAAGGCTAGGTCTATTCAGTTTAGAAAAGAGACACTTAAGGGGACATATGATAAGGGTTTGCAAAATACTGAATGGTGATGAGAAAGTAAATAGGGATTTATTATTTACTATCACAATGTAAGAACTAAGGGTCACAAAATAAAACTACTAGGTAGTCAGTTTAACAAAAGGAAGGTCTTTTTCACACAGCATGTAATTAAAGTGTGAAGCTCACTGCCACCAGCTGTTGTGGAAGCTGACAATCTAGCCAGATTCAAAAAGGGACTGGACAAATTCTTGGACAAAAGGGGCATCAATAGCTATTGAGCACAGGAGTTAGGGATACAATCTCAGAAGCAGAACTTCCTAGACCGGGGCGGGAAATTATTTCAGGCAGAGGGCCGCTTACTGAGGTTTGGCAAGTCATCAAGGGCCACATGACGGGCAGCCAGGGGCAGATAAATATTACTTTTCTAAATTTTTTAGGGGCCCTGTGGGCCAGATAGAATGGCCTGGCAGACTGCATCTGGCCTGTGGGCCACATTTTGCCCGCCCCTGTCCTAGACCTTAAATGCTGGAGGCTGCAAGTGAGAGAGGAAAAGTGGCAAAAACCCTGATCAGACACAATTCACTCTCCGTTTCAGCTTCCTATCTCTCCCACTGGAACACAGGAGCAGTTCTCATAAGAAAAGCATGCCCTTCCTCTTCCAACAGGCCAGTCTCATTTCCTTGCTCCCTGTTTCATTCACTATTTATTACTCAAGCTGTTGTAACTCCACAGAACATGCACCATTGGAGGCTTCTGACTCATGGCTGGGTAAGTCACCATGAGCTGGTCTAGGGAAGATGCTTGTGTCTGGTCTCTCACTCTCTCAGTGGGATGCAGCAGCCATGTGTGGTGAGAAACAGTAGAGCAAAACAGCTCACATTTAAGATGCAGGCAAAATCCTGGGAACAGGGATAGAGCCCATAGCATAGACAGGTGCACAGAGTACAGCTGTTTTGCTCTTGGGGGAAGCAAATACTCTTACCAGAGGTAGATTCTGTTCCAAGGTGGGGAGAAGAGGAATGAAGAAGATAGCAGAAGTGTCAAGAGTGATCAATTACCCGATATGGAGGTTAAACTATAACTGGGTCTGATGCAGTTGACTCAACAAGTCCCAGCGAGGCTTCCTCCTCATCCATAAACAATGAGCTTTTCCCCACCTTTGGAGCTGGAGCACTGGGGCACTGACCTTTGGTTCTTTTCTGTCACTACCTCAGAGGAGGGGTTTCCCCCACCTCATCTATCTGTCCATATAATTTCTTCCATTCATTTCCTCATTCTACTGACCACTCTAACCCCAGCCTTTCCTTACCTCTGCTGGCTACACTCGCTTTACCAGAGGGCTGAATATATTTGTCAGTGGAGCTGTGCAGCAAATTGCATTCAAATCCCCAGTGGCAGATAGAGTGGGGGATAGCAGCACAGGAACACCTTGCTTTTGACTGTGCACCACATGGGCAGCGAGCTCCCTGATCTCACTGGCATCTCATCACAGCTTCTGTTGGGAACTCTGTATGGTATGTGCCCTGTGCTTAGAGCTCATGAGCTGGTCAGTGCAGGTTATGGCCAGAGCCCCTGCTCTTAGAGAGCTTCAGAGCCCATTGGATATTCTTCATCTCTCTCCTGCCTCCCTCTCTCTACCCCCCCCCCCCCCCCCCCCCCCCGGCCG
>NW_017729002.1:21340511-21345165 GCF_001723915.1 Gavialis gangeticus
CCCCCCCCCCCCCCCCCCCCCCCCCCCATTCACTGGCAGGGGAAAAGAGGCTCTGGAGCCCTGTGGAGCCCAAGGACTCTGGTTACAGCCAGCACTGAGCTCGGGAATGCCCTGGGACAGTGAGATTTCAAAAGTTCTCTCACTCCACATTCAAACCAATCCAAGACCTTTTCGAAAGCTAAAGAGAAAGCAAGCTATCCCAGAACAAGTGGCCAGGACAAGTGCCTCAGGTAGGGGAGGCAGAGATTTAAGTCCTTGGTCTGAATCAGTCAAAGGACTTGAAACTTTTGCCAGAAGACTTTCCATCAGTTCTGCCCATTGGCTCCTCTTTACCCAAGGTTATACTGCATGGCTGACTTGCCCCTGGATCTATTCGGGACTGCTGAGGGGTGGAGAACCAGCTGGTCTTGTCTGGAATGACAACAGTGGACTGTGGGAAATGGCATGGATCTTATTTTGCTAGTGACAGGATTAGCACAAGGGAGCAATAACTTTTTTGGCAGGGCAATGGAAGGTTTAAATGGGCCAAGGTGTTCCAATCCAGAATTTAAATCAAACACTTAGCTGGTGAATGGGGTGATGCCACTGTCAGGCTTCACTAAACTTAAAAAGGATACAAAAAGTAAAGGGTTTCCACCATGTCACCTATGGATGATGGCCATGACCAGAGGAAGAGAGGTCATACAGGAAACCCCCATTGTTGCCAGGGACTCATTTATGTACTTCTCAAAAGCAACCAAGACCTGCTCAAGGTCAAGTGTCAGATCTCCTGGTTCAGAAAAGAAAAGAAACAGAGCAACAAAGAGTCCATCAGGTAAAACTTAACCCCTTCCCACCTTCCTGTAGGGCTGCCTTCTCACCGTTTATTCTCATAGGCAAATTTCCCTGGGGTCAGGATCTCCAGAAGCTCAGGGTCCACTCTCTCATTGTTCGTGTACACCAGTGCATCCAGTAGATTGCTTGTAGACACTGCTTGCCCCAGTGCAAAGCTGCTACTGTTCCCAACATACAGGGCAATGGCATTGGAGCCAGTTTTAAGAAGAGGTCTGCTGGAGTTATTTGGGAATGGCAAATCAACTGCATTCCAGGAAAGAAAAAAACACAGATTGTGAAATATACAGTGATTGATACAACCACCTTGGGGAGCTGGCAAAACTCCCAACATGAAGAGAAGCAGATTGCAGCAAAGCTTAGGAATTATATCAATTTCTACCTTGCATTCTAACCCTGACCCTTCTGCCCAGGTATTTGTAGTTTCATTTCTCATGACGTTTTCTTGTTTGCTGAAGTTTATCATCCGTGGTTGAGCTCAGATAAGAAATTTGGCAAAAGGGTTTAGTAGAGCTAATTCTGCTTGCATAAGGGGCATGACTCTAATTTATGTGTTGTGATCAGAAAAATATAAACAAACCCCAACACAGGAGGAAGAGGGGAAGGGAAGTGCACCAAAGTGATGTAGTTCAAACTTGGCTTGGTATTTAATTCTCAATGAGCTCTGCATAAGGAGCCCAGCATGAAAGCTGTATATACTGTAATGTGTATACTGTAATATCAGTATATATTCTATATAGTTATAGAATAAGGCTGGTTAAGAAATCCCATTTTAGCTTTAGCATTTAGCTGAAAAATTGTGGTACAGAGGCCTAAGCACAGAGAGATGGATATATCTGAAAGATCTACCATAGCTCTGATGCATTTCCTGTTTTTTTCCTCATTTTATTCAACGTTCTATCCTCTCCCCACTGAAACTACTGAGGATTTAAAGATAGTATATTCATAATACTGTTAATACTACTAGTCTCTTTTGAAAAACTTGATCCCTCACAAACAAAAGATGCCTAAGCAGATAATCAGAAGCTCTTTTCAGCCTCTCATCTGCAAATGTTACCTCTTCTATTACTGTCCTGGGGAACTGGTTCCATACAGACTTGCATGATCCTGACTAAAGTATTAACATCAGACTCCTTGGAGGTTTCCCAAGGAGGTCTAGAACTAATGGACTAACCAGGTCTATCCCTATTTAGCTTGAAATCTGATAAGATCACAGCATAGATTCATAGATTGTAAGGGGCTGAAAAGCACCTCGAAAGATCATCAGGTCCAGCCCCCCTGCACTAGGCAGGGAAGACAACTAGGGGTCTGGTGACCCCAGCAAAGTGACTGTCCAGTCTCCTCTTGAAGATTTCCAGGGTAGGTGATTGCACCACCTCCAGGAGGAGTTTGTTCCACAATCTAGACATCCTGACTGTGAAGGAGTTTTTCCTAGAATTGATCCTGAAGCAGCCTTCCAGGAGTTTGTATCCATTACTCTTGGTCTTCCCCATGGCTGCCCTGGTGAACAGTTGTTCACTGAGCTCTTGATGTATTCTCCTGATGTAGCGGTAAGCTACTACCAAGTCCCCTCTCAGCTTTCTCTTCTTTAGGCTGAAGAGGCCAAAGTCCCTCAGACTCTCCTCGTATGGTCTGCCTTGCAAGTCTCTGATCTTACGGGTGGCTCTTCTCTGGACCTTCTCAAGTTTTTCCACATCCTTGTTGAAGTGCGGCACCCAGAACTGGACACAGTACTCCAGCAGCGGTATAGGTAGTGCTGAGTACAGTGGAAGAATCACTTCCTTGGTTTTACATGAGACACATTGGTTGACGCATGCCAGACTACTGTTTGCCCTCCTGGCTACAGCATTGCACTGACAGTTTATGTTCATAGATTCATAGATTGTTAGTGGCTGGAAGGGACCTTGCAGATCATCAGGTCCAGTCCCCCCGCTCTAGGCAGGAAGACAGCTGGGGTTAGGTGACCCCAGCGAGGTGACTGTCCAGTCTCCTCTTGAAAACCTCCAGGGTAGGTGACTGCACCACCTCTGGAGGGAGTTTATTCCACAGTCTGGACACCCTAACTGAGAAGGAGTTTTTCCTGGTATTAAACCTGAAGCGGCCTTCCAGGAGTTTGTATCCATTGGTCCTGGTCCTCTCCAGAGGTGCTCTAGTGAACAGTTGTTCACTGAGTTCCTGATGCACTCCTCTGATATAGCAGTAAGCTGCTATCAAGTCCCCTCTCAACCTTCTTTTCTTTAGGCTAAAGAGGCACATGTCCCCCAGCCTTTCCTTGTATGGCTTGCTGTACAAGTCCCTAATCAAACGGGTGTCTCTTTTCTGGACCCTCTCAAGTTTTTCCACATCCGTATTGAAGTGCGGTGCTCAGAACTGGATGCAGTACTCCAACTGTGGTCTCACCAGTGCTGAGCATAGTGGGAGTATCACTTCTTTAGTTTTATACAAGATGCATTGGTTGATGCATGCTATTTGCCCTGCTGACCACTGCCTTGCACTGACGGCTCATATTCATGCAATGGTCAATCATTACCCCTAGGTCCCTTTCAGCCGTGGTGCAGGTCAGGCTGTTACCTCCGAGCCTGTATGTATGTTGAGGGTTGTTTGCCTCCAGATGAAGCACCTTACACTTAGAAGTGTTAAACTTCATCTGGTTCTGGTCTGCCTAACTCTCGATCCTGTCCAGGTTCACCTGTATCTGCAACTTATCTTCTGACATGACTACACCGTCCCATAACTTGGTGTCATCCACAAACTTGGCCAGCAAGCTTTTCACTCCCCCATCCAAATAATTGATAAAGAAGTTGAAAAGCACTGGACCAAGCATGGACCCCTGAGGGACATCACTGGCCACTTCATGCCAGGATGACACAGATCCATAAATGAGAAGTCTCTGGGTCCTACCCTGTAGCCTGTTTCCCACCCATTGAACCATTGAGCAGCTGAGCCCACAATCTTTCAGTTTTCCCACAAGGATATTGTGGGATACTAGATCAAAAGCCTTTTGGAAGTCTAGGTATATAATGTCAACCTCCTCTCCTTTGTCCAGGTGGCGAGAGACCTGGTCGTAGAACAAGATGAGATTGGTAAGACAAGACCTACCCATGATGAAGCTATGCTGGCTGTTGTTCAGAATCCTACTGTCTATGAGTGAGTCACACATAGATTCCTTGATGAGTTTTTCTAGGATTTTCCTTGGGATAGAAGTTGGACTGACTGGCCTATAGTTGCCCGGGTCCTTCCTTGTCCCTCTCCTGAAGATGTGCACAATGTTGGCCCTCTTCCAATCCTCAGGGAATCTCCCCTGAGCACCACAGTTTTTGGAAAAGATTTGCCAGGGGTCCTGCAATGACCTCAGCCAGCTCCTTCAGCACTCTCAGGTGAAGTTCATCCGGTCTTGCTGACTTATAAATGTCTAGCTTTTCTAGTTGGTTATGCATCAGCTCAGCGTCAATAGCGGGAAGGCTGTCATTCCCACCATGCTTCATGTGAGCCTTATCTTACATATTTTTCCCCTTGGTCTGGTGAAAAACTGAAGCAATGTGGGCATTCAGGAGTTTGGTTTTCTCTTGGCATCGGTTACCAGCTTTCCTGGGTTGTTAAGCAATGGCCCCATGTTTCCATTTGTTTTCCTTTTGCTCCCTACATATCTAAGGAAGAGCTTCTTATGGTCCTTCATGAAACAATATGATTTATTAAATAGTTTGAATCCACTTTAACAGATACCAGACACCACTGATGGGCAGCTGGTTCTGCTAGTAGTGTAACTAAGGTGGGGCAACCAGAGCACCAGCCCTGGGGGGCTGACTTGGGCGGCTGGGCGGGG
>NW_017729002.1:21345543-21353317 GCF_001723915.1 Gavialis gangeticus
GGTTAGGGAGAGGGAGCAAAAATACAGCTGCTGCACTGTTGGCCTGGCCACTGTCACCGCCAGCAGGTGCTTCCCTGAGCACCACTGCTTCTCAGGGCACAAAAACTACCCACTTATGCTTCTGGGGTCTGTAGTGAATGTAAAGCAGCACCTTTCTAATTTACTGCCAGAACACAAAACGGACAGTTCCAAAAAATGTCTTACTAAAATTGGGACAAGCAAGGATTTTCAAGGGAGGCTGTCAATTTAAAAATGGTCTTTGGACAGAAAATACTTTATCAGTTGTTTCAGCAAGTGGGACTTCAGGTTACTGTTAAAAAATTAGAGAGAAATTAAAAAGAACTCTCTTTCAGCAGTACTTTCCGTTTCCTCTTTAGCCAGTTTGCACATTTGTATGAGCCCCTCACCGCCTTATAGGACAGACACAAAAATCTAGCTAGATGCTTATCTGCTGCTCCATCCCCCAAGCACCTCTCAAGTGTTTAAAGGTATTTCTGCAGAGAATCCCCCATGAAGAAGAGCTGTGCTACTGTCCCCAATTTACAAATTAAAAATAACTAAAACATGGACTAGGTACAGTAGGGACAATAAAGGACATAGATGCCTGACTTTTACCCATGTCCCCTTTTAAAGATGCATGTCCAAAGCTGTAATCCTAAAAGCTCCTGATTAGCTGCTATATAGCTCTAGAGGAACACAAATGCCAGTGGTGCTTCAGTTTTTGACCTTACTGTTTCGATGAAATCCTGCTTCTCTGTGCACCCGCAAGGACCTTAATTTGACAGGGCTAAGCCTCTGCTTTCTTTAACACACAGCCTGAGGAGGAAATGATGTAAAGCATCTCACTTTTAGATCACTTCTAGGTCATCAGAGCATTTGGTTAGGAAGTGGGAGACCTGGTTCAATTCTCTCCTGATGGAATTCAAATCTCTCACCTTCCTGGGGAGTGTTGTGAACAAAAGGTGATAGAGGCGCTCTTCCCCCCTCCTGCTGAAGTGATGCCACTGGACAGACAACAATTCAAGATGTACTGGGCTAATGAGAGCGTGCCATACTGGTTAGGGCACTCTCCTGGGGGGACTGGAGTCCTGGGTTCCAGCTCTTGCTCTGATAAACTTTCATTTGAAATGTGGAAAACATTTCTTGGAGCAAGGACCACCACCCAGGGCTCCACCTCTCAGAGGAGAGCCTGAGCCGCAAGACGTGCCCCAACCTCACTGGCCCACCAAATCTGTAATGTTCTTCTGTGCAGTGGAACAGCTCAATTGTGAGGGGAGGAAAGGGGCCTGCTCAGAACAGTTTATGGCCTGGTGGTTACTTAGAGGTGCTCTCTTGGGGAGTAGGGATGTAGGTTTAAATTTCCTGACTAAGAGGAAGAGATTTAACCCAGATTTGTCACCTTCTGGATGAGTGCTCTAACTCCTGGGCTGTTATATGAAGGGAAAAAAGTGCCACTTTCTCTTCTAGCTGTGACCTGAAAGCACAAATCTGTAGGGCTGTGCAAAATTTTGGCAGCCATTTCGTTTTGGAGGTGTTTTGGCCCATTTCAGCACCCAAAACACTGGATCTAGAATGAAATGAAAGCCTCTGAAGCAAAACAAAACCATCCAACACGTTTTGGATATGTTTCAGAAGAACCCCCTGGGAATAGTCCGGCACAGCCCCGCAGCCCTTCTTTTAAAGTGCGGGAAGGCTGGGGCCAGGCGGGGGATGGGGCCAGGCAGGGCAGCTGGTGAGTGTGGGGCTTTCTTAAGTGCCAGGAGGCTGGGGCCTGGCAGGGGATGGGGCTGGCCAGGGCAGCCATGGGGGCTTCTCCTGTGGCTCCTCCCACCAAGACAGAGGCCGCCACAACCAGATGAGCCATGGGAGAACCTGCAGCTGCTTGGCTGTGCCTGCCTCTCCCCAGCTGATCTGAATCAGCACCAAAACAGCGTTGAAACTCTGAAACAGATTCGACTGAACTGAAACAGAACAGTGATATGAAACACCGAAAGGAATCACTGTCCTCTGAAACAGCGGAATCTGAAACCGAAACGAAACAGCCATTTCACACAGCCCTACAAGTCTATTCTGTTTTCTGAAAGGAAGAGCATAGACCCTTGTCTTCCAAAGAAGGGTCTGGGCTGTGGATCCAGAGGTAAGCTATCTAGGGAGAGAGGGAGACAGGATTTAAGTCTCACTCATGCCCTCAGCATTTGCCCACTGACTATCTCTATGCAGGTGCATACTGACTTAGCATGCTGGCTGTTTTAAAAACATCCTGAGGTTCCTAACTCTCCCTATGAACTCTACAGCGATCTCAGACACTTACCACTGGGTATCACTGCTTTTGTACCAACCTTCTAGGTGCCCACATCCTTTACTAGATCTGAGTCTGGGTGACTTACCACAGGCCACACAGGAATCTTGTGGCAGCATTTGGATTTGAATGTCAAGCCAGCAACCTGAGCACTGACCATTCTTCCTCCCAGACACAAAAGGAAACAGTGACTGCAAACCACAATGACTGGGAGGGAAAAGAGCTGAAACTGCCTTTGGCTCCTTTGTTTTAGGTGGGTTAGATTTTAAGCTTTGAATAGAGGACTAAAAAAGGCACCATGCCACGGGTCACTGGCTCCAGTCCTCTGCTACCGCTGAGAGCTATATCATGTAATCCCTTTCATAAACTAAACAAGCTTCACCTTGAAAAGAACTTCAGCCTCTCTTTAGGTGATCAAGCTGGCCTTACAAAAGCATCCAGGGTAATCACACTGCTTAAAGTTAAGTTTGCAATGCAAGGACCAGATAGTAAGAGATAACTCATCCCAACTCAAAAGTTTTGACACATGCAGTTGTGATACAAGACATCTGTGGAGTCAGCATTTCCAGCTGCCCAATTCTTCCTTTGGTGTGGCCAATTTCTGTAAATATTTGTTCCCCATCTGTTACCCTAAAGGAAGTTTCAGAAGTTTGAAGGAAGTCCAATTCCCAGCCCAGTAAATAGATATAAGCCTAGGCTGGTTGTTCATGTCTGGTTCAAAAAAAAAAAAAAAAGGAGAAGAAAAAAAATTATGCTGGTGGGTTTTTGTTTTTGTAGTTCCTTTTCTATTGTTTTTTGGTGGGGTTGTAGGAAGAGATTTTTAAGGACAGGGAGGACAACACCAGCCCTTCCACACTGGAGTGTCTCACAAGGAAGGACAAATATTACTCCCATGGAGAAAAGGGCACAGAAGGGAGAAAAGTAATTAGTTCAAAACAGGACAGTGGCAGACCAGGAAATGGAGCTTGCTCACCCACCTTCATTGCTTCTCCAGAGAAGGTAAATGACCTGGTCTTCCACAGTCCCCAAAACACCCAGCAGCAAATCACTGTCACAAAATTCCTCAAGAAGGTTCACCTTTGGGATGTACTTTGAGGGAGAGCAGGAAAGGAGGGAGACTGGTGATTTATTTGTACTATCATAACACCTCAGGTCCCCAGCTGGTCTATTGAAGTGGACAATGTAGAAACCCAGAATGAAAAAGACATTTTCCCAAAGCGAAGGACAGATGCTTTGCTTATCTCATACCCATAATCCCATCTTGCAGACGTGCACAGGCCCCAGCAACCAGAAGCCTGGAGTCCTACCTGGGGTTTTGCCTTGGACTGAGCCAATCAGAAGTAGGCCGTCTGGAGAGGTTTTCCCATAAACATCCATGAAGAAATAAATTTCTTTGGTCAGCCCTTCAATCAGCACCAGAACTAAGTCCCTCAGCATGGTGGAAGGCGGTCCTTGAAGCTCTATGAATTCAAACTCTCCAGGAGAGGACATGGGGTGAACTTCATTGATCAGTGCAGCAGAAGCATTCAGCTGAGAAGAGGGGATGCAGTGGTTGTCCCTGCCAGGACTGGGCATCGCCACTTGAAAAACCCACTGAGAATCTGTTCCACGGCACCTTTCTATTGACTCATCCAAGATCCTGAAGGCTGGGTCCTCCAGAAATGCATCCCTGTCAGGGGTCAAAACACTGAGCAACACATCTGCCCTGTCAGTCTTCTTAGACTTATGGACCAAGGCATCCACCAGACCATCACTCGTGACATGCATACCTTCCTGAAAGTTCTCTTTCCCATAATACAGGGCAATAGCATCAGGGCCATTCTGGATAGTATTCTTAGGAAAGATCACGGAGGGGCGAGGCTGTACTGTGGAGGACCCAATGAGGAAGAAGCCTTGGCTGTCTGTGGTGTAGCCCTTGAGGTTCAGGACTCTGTAGGCCAGGTTTCCATTGCCATTGTAAAAGATGAGGTAGTAGCCATCCAAGGGGGCTGCTTGACCACTGGTGTGATATAGCTCCACAAACTCAGAGGTGTCTTCTCCTGGGTTGTCTGCATTGATCTCATTTATCAGAAGTGCATGCTCTGTTTTCTGGTCCCTGGGGTTCTTGATGAGGTTCTGAGCAGCTGCCATGGGGAGCCAAATGCATACCATGAGCATCGCACCAGTCAGCTGCCCAGCTCCCATGCTGGAGGCTCCCATGTTGGAGCTCTTCCAGGTCTTCAGGGACAAGGATTTCTGTTCCAGTTTGACACAAGAGGGAAAAGGCTATGCACTGCACCACTAGCTAATGGAATTCTGTTCAGCACCACCACTGCTTTGCCATTATAGAATGGCAAGGGAAGGCCTTGGATCCAAGCGCAGACCAGAGGAGGGAGACCACGGCTCCCTGGGAGTCCGATGCATGCAGAGGACAGTGCAACAGCACAGATGGGAAGTGGATCAGTAGGATGTGAGACTGCCCAATTCCACCTTTTGGAGAGAAGAATAAACATAAATTACAGAGCCCAAGGAACACAATAACATTAACCATTCTTGGTGGGTAGAGGTTCCTACTGCAAGTCAGCAGTTCCCAAACAAGCCTTACCCAAAACTTCACATTTTAAATGCTACCCTTCTTTTCTTGTACCTGCAATACAAGGGAATTTTAGCAGCGATAGTCTGCCCTGGAACTAAGCCAGCCAAGGTCTCAGTGTGAGGTCAGGATCAGGTTAACATTTTTGTCCCTCTGGGCCCATCTAGTTCATTTCAATTAACAGACCATAATATTAAAGATATGAATCAATGTCCAGGGGCTGGGGTTGCATAGGCACTAAGGTGCATGGTTGACAGTCTAGAGGTTGCAAGTTTGAGGCCACAGCAGAAACACACTCATGGTACAGCCTGTCAGATTCCAACAAATCTGTGAATTCTGCTAAATACATTGTCACAAGGACATGAAAAGGGAAGTACTTAATGTCCTTGTCAGGTGGATAAAAAGAAGAACATGTTTCCTGGGCTGGGCTGGAGTTGCTGTTCTTACTACATCTACAGGCATCCATCACAAAGCAGCTCTACCAACTGCAGTAACCTCCCAGGCCTTCACTATAGTTCTGAGCAGCTGTATCTATGTGGTGACCTTACTGTGTCCAGCAGCAGAACCTCAAAAGCTTACTGGGCTATTTGTGTGGGCTGCCTCCTAACCTGGAGGCAGTACAGAGCTTTGGATGGGCCAGTTAGTGGCAGGACTGGTTAAATTAGTCTGAAGTTCCTATGCCCATTTGTATACACCACACACACACTTGAAAGAACCCCGCACAAATTTAGGGCTGTGTGTAGTTGCCTTTTCACCTCTCCTTGCATCCAAGGTTTCTAGAGCAAGTTGTCCTTTCATTATAACTCTGTTAGGGCAGAACATTCACTCTGCAGCTACAGGGTCAGGGTCCAGGTCTAGGTCAAACGGCATGCTCAATGCACTCCAATGGGCCAGTTACTGAAGCCAACAGCACACAAGGCAGTGATGGAGCTAGCATCATATTAGACCACCTTGACTCTACAGCGTGAATGACAAAAATACACATTTGGGTCAAAAGGGGACAGCTTTCAGCATTAGCTCAGTGCAGGGCTGAACCTTCCACCTCAGGAGCTGCTGCAGCACCCAGTCACCACTGAGCCACTGCACTCTTTGGAGGGCTAGCAGAGGAAGAAGCAAAATTAATGTATTTGGTAACTGCTGTTTCCTTTGCTTCTTCACCCACATTGTGTGCCAAGTCAGCACATATTCTGTTTGCATCACTTTTGCACTTTTGCACTACTCTAAGCATTTCATCTCCATAACTACCACCAAGCATAGTACCACTATAGCAATACTATTAGAGGCCCCAAAAAAGCATTTCCCACAAAGCTGCTCTCAGAAACAGGAGTGTAGTTAACAGAAATTGGAGGTGGGGAGGAATTGACAAAGACGTCAAAAAGGTCAGACCTATTTTTTCCACTTCCTGAGCCTTTCTATTAACAGTCACCGGTATCTGCCTAACCCAGATAACCTGAGCACAGTCTAGATGTGTGGGCAGCTCCAGTTACGTGGTGAGCATGATTACTACAACCTCTAAACCAGGTGAAGTGATGCCCATGACTAGGAGGAAAAAATCCTATTTTCACATCCTGCACAGATGTCTGTGACATTCCCCTTGGTCGTACAGCAGGGCACTGACCTGCCTCTCCCAGTGTACTGGAAGCCTTTTATTAAAGTTAATTTGACCTGGTTAGAGAAGGGAAGTGCACACACCTAGCTCCCCAGCTCTTTCTGGTGTCCCCAGGCAGTGTGCAAAGCAGCAGCTCAGTGCTGTACACAATCCACTGCCTCTTGAAGATGCAAGTCACAGCAAATCTGGAAACATCCACCCCTGCAGTGCAAAAGCCTTTGGGAGTTCTTTGTCCCGCTATCCACATCCATGCTGCCATCTGGGGTGTGACTGCAACCTGGGTAGACAGACCTGAACAGGCTGTCATCTGACTAGCCTGGGTACCAACAGCAGTGAAGCAGCCATGGCAACATAGGCTTCAGCTGCCTGAATAAGCTCCCAGGATCTCCCCTTGTCCATGTCCTGCCATGTCTTTGCCGCTTCTGTCAGAAGAAGTGACTCCTGGAGGTTGATAACCAGCAACTTGAGAGCCCAGCCCAGACACAAAGCTGCCAGTGCCTCTTCATTCAAAAGAAGGACAGATCATGGGGGGAGGAGGGGCAGTCACTAAGGGCTCCCCTCTTGGGCTGCACCTCTAGACACTCCCTCATAGGCTCTTTCCCCACAGCTGCTGGCAACCTCTCACCCAGCACATGCCCCTCCCATGCTTCCAAGGCACAGCAGCCCTCCATCCAGCCCTGTCTGCCCCATCCCTACTCAGTGCCAGGAATATCCCTTCTCCTCGAGGGCTCTGATCAGCCCTGGAACAGCCCTGTGCTGGGTCTGGGATGCTGTCCCCCACAGGGCACAGAGCTGGCTGCCCTGATTTACCCCCAGAGACAGAGAGGCCAGAGCAACTTCCCCACCCGGTCCCCAGACCGCAGAGCAGGCTGCCCCCTCCCCTCTGCAGCTGACTGCTGAGCCTGGGCCAGGAGAAGCCTCCCCCCTTGTCCTCAGGGCTCTGGGCACCGGCAGGGAGAAGCCATAGGGAAACCAGGACACAGAAGTGTCCAGAAGAAGCTGTCCAGAGAGAGGCGGGGAGTCGTTACAAGGCTGCAGGCCTCGCAGGACCCGCTCGGGGTCGAGCCGAGCTCACAGCTCAGCCTGCAGCGTCGGGGACTGCGGCTCTCGCTGAAACCCCCTGGGAGCCCGGGCGGGCGCTCGCTGCCAGGCTGGACGGGGCTTTTCTCGGCCTGGCCTGAGCCGCAGCCCGCGCCCCGGGGCAGGGGTGAGGGAGGCGAGGGCCGGTGGCAAGGCTGGAACTGCCCCGAGCTCCGCCCGCCCGGCGCCGCGGCCCCGCGCCCCGAGCTCCAGG
>NW_017729002.1:21353745-21358813 GCF_001723915.1 Gavialis gangeticus
TTCGCCCGCCGCCGCGAGGCGACCCCCAGGCGCAGCGGGCAGCGGCCTCCGGGCGGCGCCCCGAGAGCAGAAGCCGGCACCTCGGGCGCTGCCCCGGTGGGGGCGTCCCCCTGTCGAGCCCAGCTAACGGCCCGCGGCAGGCTGCGTCCTTCGGTCTCGGGCTGAAGCCACAACAAATATCGCTTCAGTGAAATGGGAGCTTCATGAGCAGGAGCAGCCTGGCCGGGCTGGCGGGACGTGAAGGCCAGCAGAGAGGAGCGGGGTCGCGAACCGCGTGCGAGGGCACCAGGGAGCTGACAGTGAGCCATGGAGTCAGCTGACGCCCCTCAGCACTGCCCGCGCAGAAGCGCTGCTGCCACTGCCGGCACTTGGTTTTAAACTTCGGGTGGAGCAGGAATCAAAGGGGGAGCGGGGTGCGAGTGCACAAGTGGATCCACCCCTTTCCGTGTCAGCCGGCTCCTCTAGAGCAGAGATTCCCAAACTTTTTCTTATTGCATCCCCCCTTCCACATTTACCAGCGGCCAGATAGGTTTTATATTTTAACCCCATAAATGTCAATTATGATTATAATGAAAATTAAATCTGCCATTGCACCATTTCTCTTGCATACCCCTCAGAGATGTCTCGGTTGCCACCAAGGGTATGCGCACCACCAGTTTGGGAACCCTTGCTCTAGAGCCACTCACAGAATCTGCACCCCGAAGTGGCCAAGGGACCACACTTTGAGAGGACCTCAGCTGTGGCTCTGAGCCCAGCAAGCCAAGGGCTGGGGCTGGAGCCTAATCTCCATTGGCCTTCAGCACCAAGGCTGAGTTGTTAGGGCTGGAAATTGGCCGTCCTGTTGCCTGAAGCCCCTGCTCATTTCATCTGAAAGCTGTAAACAGATGTTGCCCCAAGAGAAACTGTTTTCTTGCAGGGCACAATGGCCTGGTTCATTTCTGGTGTCCTGAGGCAAAGCATGAAAATCCATTAGGGATAAGAAGCAGCAACAGTTTCTTCTGAGACACTGCAAACTGCATCTGAACAGTTATCTTGGAAGATCTTCTCAGGATAAGCAGCCCAGATGGTCCCCAGAGCATCCCATAAAACACCACACCCACCCCAATCCTGGCCACTTTTGAACTTGAGGTAGCCACTCTAGCCCTGGTGGCAGCACTCATATGGTTAGGGGCTTACAGGGCAGGCCCTATGAGGAGAGACTGAGGGACCTGGACCTCTTCAGCCTCCACAAGAGAAGCCTGAGAGGTGATCTTGTGGCTGCCTACAAATTCATTAGAGGGACGCAGAAGGGACTGGAGATGCTCTGTTCACCAGGGTGCCTCTTGGGGGAACAAGGGTCACAAACTGACAGCTGATTTTGGCTAGATATCAGGAAAAACTTCTTCATGGTAAGGGTGGCCAAACTTTGGAATGCGCTTCCAGGGGAGATGGTGGTCTCCCCTACTTTGGGGGTCTTTAAGAGAAGGCTGGATAGGCATCTGGCTGGGGTCATCTGACCCCAGCACTCTTTCCTGCCTAGGCAGGGAGTCGGACTCGATGATCTGTTGAGGTCCCTTCTGACCCTAGCATCTATGAAAACCATGGATGCACACATCCACCCATCCTCAGTCCCATCCACTCATGAGGGACATCAGACCAATCATTCACACATTGAGCCAAGGTCCATTTTGGATACCCACCTCCATCCATCTATCCACCCATCCAACCTACAATGATGGCTCCACCACCCTTGCCATCCTTGACATTTGCAAGTGCAGCACCAATTGGACCTAGGAGAAGGCAGCAGATCTCCTTGCCATTTGAAGAGAGGTCAAGCAGTAGCAGATACTCCATTCAAGCCACTGAAACTAGGTGGTCTTCAAACAGGTCACTGCAAATGGCAGCATATGGGCATGACCTTGATTGAGTCCAGGGCTGCTCCAGGTGCAAGGTATTGAGGCAGCAGTTCATGAGAACACAGGACATCAACCATGTGCCTGGCACATGCAAGAATACATGGGCTTTCCATGAGGACCTGTCCCACATCCTCACAGTGGATGACATGGTGCAGTTCACCACATAATGGACACATATACATTGCTTAGATCAGTGATAGACTCCAAATCCACCATTGTTGAAAACACACAGCCCTCCCAGGTGACTACAGTGATGCCCCAGGAGATGTGTCATGTTGAGGACTTGCAGGTTGTCATGGACAGCAGTACGGACTCCACGATGGACCTGCCTCACATAGTGAGCGTCCCTGAAGCAAAAGACTTGGGTTACCTTGCTGAACTTCAGCCACCCTTACTGACAAAATTAAAACTATGCATAATGTAATAATGAGTTGCTTACCTCACCTGCCCCCTACTAGTCAGGGATGGAGATGCCCAACTATGTTAGAGGTCATCCAGGTGATCCGTGTTTAGACATTTTGCAGTCTACCTCAGATATTGCAGAGGCACCTGTCCTAAAATCTCTGTGTAGTTCCCAGAAGTGAAATGGCATGAGTTTGCACCTAACAGCCAGCATGCCTTGGCCCAAATCATTTTGAGTGCACTGGACTCACACACAAGGGATGCTTTGTGAGTTCACTGAATTGAGCTTTCTGACACCGCAAGGGAGAGTATCACCCAGACTGCCCCAAATAGAGGGAGAGTCTGCTGCAAGGATCTTAGTACTTTGAAACCTTATGACAGGGGTGGGCAAAATGCAGCCCACAGGCTGGATGCAGCCCACCAGGCCATTCTATCCAGCCCGCAGGGCCCCTAGAAAATCAAGAAAATTAACATTTATCTGGCCCTGGCTGCCTGTCATATGGTCCACGATGGCTTGCCAAGACTCAGTAAGCAGCCCTCCACCCCAAATAATTGCCCACCCCTGCCTTATGATGACAACAGGAGACAGAAATATGGACAGAAATGCGTTTCAATACGGACAAGTGCAGGGTGCTGCACTTGGGCAGTAGGAACCAGCAGCACACTTACACAATGGGGAACTCCCTACTTGAGAGCATGGGGGCAGAAAGAGATCTTGGAGTCATTATTGACTCCAAGATGAACATGGGCCGACAATGCGAGGTCATGGTTGGCAGGGCTAACTGGACCTTGTCGTGCATCCACAGGTGCATCTCGAGTAGAGCCAAGGAGGTGATCCTCCCCCTCTACGCGACGCTGGTCAGGCCACAGCTGGAGTATTGTGTCCAGTTCTGTGCGCCCCATTTCAAGAGGGATGTGGACAACATGGAGAGGGTCCAGAGGAGGGCCACCCGCATGATCCGGGGACAACAGGGCAGACCCTACAGTGAGAGACTGCGGGACCTGAACCTATTCAGCCTCCACAAGAGAAGGCTGAGGGGGGACCTGGTGACCGTCTATAAACTCACTAGGGGGGACCAGAAGGGTTTGGGGGAGACGCTGTTTCCCCTAGCGCCCGCTGGCATAACAAGGAGTAATGGGCACAAGTTGATGGAGAGGAGGTATAGATTGGACATCCGCAAAAACTACTTCACAGTTAGGGCGGCTAGGAGCTGGAACCAACTTCCAAGGGAAGTGGTGCTGGCCCCTACCCTGGGGGTCTTTAAGAAGAGGCTGGATGCCTACCTGGCTGGACTCATTTGAGTCCCGTTTCTTGTTTTGGGGTTTTGTTGTTCTCCCGCCCTGGCGGGGGGTCGGGCTAGAAGATCTACTAGGTCCCTTCTGACCCTAAATCTATGAAACTATGAAAAATGCGAGTGGCAGAAACAGTCTGTTGCAGACCAAACCGAGAACCTAGAGCCACCCACCTTGTATGGAAACATGTGCCTGAGCTGTAACAGTCTGTTGATTCCAGGCTGGCCTTGTCAGCCATCTTCAGACCCACATAAGACAATCATGGAAGACAATCATCCTCGACTGCAGGGGATTGCTGATGGTGATGACTCTTCCACTGATGGATTCCCATGTCCTGCTTCAGGATGACCATCTTCACCAAGTGGTGAGAGGCCAGGACAAAGCCTTCCCCCATCCTGGGAGGCCTTGGTTTGGTGTATTATAGCAGTGGCTGCATTAGACCCTTGACACTAAGTTAGCTGGATAACTTGGGGAAGGAAAGAGGTTCCTGTTCTGCCCTGAACTCCGAAGTACCCAGTTACTGAAGCAGGCAGTCTAGCTGCCAGCAAAACTGTCCCAGATGAGGGCAGCTGCTGTGCGACTCAACATTTGGGTTTCTCAGTCTTGTGTTTTTTCATTAAAAACCACTGTTTACAGTAGTGAGAACCCATGTGTTGCCAAAAGCAGCCTATTCATTCCAAATGTATTAGTCTCTGTGGCCTGCTAGCTCTGGGAGTTGGGTGTGGTGATGCCTCCTGAGGTTGCTGGGATGTTCACAGTGTCCTGCTCTGAATCCTTGGACAGAACTGGGTTTTTTCCTGATAAACAAAAGAGAAGTTTCTAAATTGTTAGCTCCCTTTGCCCTTATGCTCTATTTGGGTGCAAAAAAAAGATTATACATAGGCATTTAACAGGAAGGGCTGTCTTAACACAGACATTAGATTACTGTGATATTCCCCATAGCAGTGCCCTGCCAGTGCCAGCTGGGAGTCCCGCAGTATGATCTTCACTACAGCAGTGCCAGCTGCACATTGATGTTGGTGGTTCTCTGTTCTGAATCATTGCACAGCAACAGGGTAGGTTTGCTGAATAAGCAGTAGCTTATTAGCTGGCAATATATAACAGTGGGGTGTGGCCCACTGCTAACTAACATGCCCATGGGCTCAGAACTGATTACTGAGGAAGAGTAAAATGAGCATATTTATTTCCAAGATATGGTGCTGACTATCTGCTTTTCATGGGAGGGTGGAGAGGGCTTGGCTGATGGACTCACCTCCTAAATGTGAAAGATGCTTGAGTAGACCACACCTGGGAATGGATTCCTGCTTTAGAGGCCTGTGTAGAATGTGTTGTCCTGCCCCTTCTGTTGCAGACATTTGAACCAGTGAAAAACAAATGCAAGTAAGTGCAGAACAACATATCATGATCCAGTGCTATAAATAACAGAGCAATGAGGAAGTGAACACAAGTTCCTGCGTCCTCATGCTCCCCCCCCCCCC
>NW_017729002.1:21360407-21364534 GCF_001723915.1 Gavialis gangeticus
CCCCCCCCCGTTATTCCAACTGTATGTGGAACATTTCACTTCCTGTCTTAAACTGTAGATGTGAGCCATTAAATAAGTGTTGTGAAATTTTCTAGAGTGGGCTGCATTTCAGTTAGAGGTATTATGATACATTATAATACCTCATGGGACCAGGAGAAAAAATCATTAAAAAAGGATGTTTGCTTTAATGGGGATAGTTAATTTGCTGCATCATCATTATGACAAAGGAATTTGGGTTTGGTAAAGATAGGGTTTTTATAAGCAGGATTTGGGCTAATGCAGTTGTAGTGAAGTGCAGTGAAATATCCCTACCTATATCTCCTACCCATCTGCAGAACTTAGAATTGCAGGGGGCTCAATTCAGTCATGTGCTGAGCATCCCCAAATTTCAATGGGCTGTGACATACGACAGGATCAAGCCTTTAATTTGAACAGAGTTGTGTGTTCCTTCTGGTTAAATGTGATGGCTAGGAAGACATATATGGGGGATTTTGAAGCTTGGCTGATTTTCAGGTATTTCTATAACTCATATACCTCTATAATAGGTAAAGGTGCAATGCATTTTCCCTATGACAGTCCTAATTTTCTACGATATAGAATTCAGTGTGAGATCTCAAAGCATTTGGCAAAGATGGAGGGGTGGAGACTGGAGGAAAGTGAACTGAACTGACCTGTCCCAGGTCACACAGCAGGTTACTAGTTAAGCCAGGAACAGAAGGCTGGTCTCCTGACTCTCTTGCTGCCCAAATCTTTAGACAAAGCTGGTTTCTGTCCAGTAAACCAGAGATAAGGGAGGAAATCCAATATTCCTCCTAATAGAGTTTGTTTAATTGTGAATTTTGGAAATGGTGTAGTTCTGGTTTCTTTCCAGCCACCACGAGGCTCTTTGCATGGAGGCAAATCTGTAAGTAGTTCACTTCCGGAAACAGCCTTTGCAGAAAGGGCTCTTGTGTCATCCTTACATATGGCTGTTTCCAACCACTGGGTTTAGTAATCAGACTAGGATGACATCCTGTCCCCCTTGCAAAAGATCCACAGTCCATGCTGAAATCTCTAGCGGATGTGCCCTGCCCAAGGGTCAGCACAGGGGGTTCCCTCAGCTTCCTTCTTTTCCCCAGTACCAAGTCCATGGCCCTGGGATTAGTGGTTCTGGACTCCCAAGCTTTGCTCCAGCAATGTCTGCTGGCAGCGAGTATGACACAAGAGCTTGGGAAGCCCAACCTGCCCAACTGTGTACAGTTGATACTGTGCTTACTCCTGAAGCCTGTGCTGCTCTGAGGCAGAACAAGAGGGAATTGTAAAGTGGTGGGTTGATTAAGGGCATAGGAATAAATCTTAATCAGAACCATCCTGGATTCCCCTGACAGGAAAGCCTATCAGTCGATGCTGCAAACAGGAACATGACCCAAGGAAACTTGACCTCAGGTCATAAGACATGAGGAATTCAGTGCATCAGAAGGAGCCCAGCCTGGCTTACGTCAGCAGCTGACTGAACACTGGTAGAATCCAAAATTGCTGCAACTCAGGGAGGAAGATGGGGCTAAGTGACTGGTGTTTCCACCTATGTATTGAGGAGGGTGCTGAGGACCAGGACTTCCATATTCTGTTCCCAACTGGTAATGAAAGCTTGAGCAAGTCACTTTATCATTCTGTGCCTATGTGAGTCTAGCTGAAAAATTAAGGCAATGATGCAGCAGCAGCCTACCTCATGTGAATGTAGAGAAGAAGGATCTTCTAGTGCATGAGGCTAGGACTTGGAGGACTAGGCTCAAGTCTTTGACTTGTTAGACCCCTGGAGAAATTGCTCTTTTCCTCAATTTCCCATCTGTAAAGTG
Source organism: Gavialis gangeticus (assembly GCF_001723915.1). Classification (NCBI taxonomy): domain Eukaryota; kingdom Metazoa; phylum Chordata; order Crocodylia; family Gavialidae; genus Gavialis; species Gavialis gangeticus. The sequence continues at coordinate 21,362,243 of NW_017729002.1, forward strand.
GGTCTTATAGCCATGTACCTCACTGGGTTTGTTCTGTCAGGAGGGCTGAAACAATGACAAGAACCACAAACAGGGACACAGAAACAATGCTTCCTGCAGGAAGTGTTCAAGGAGGAGTGAGTCCTTTCCTCAATGACCACTCTTGACTCAGGCTCCTAATGTGTTACGTGTATATGAAACATTTCAACAGGAGAAGTGAGAGGGTACAGATTTGTCTGGAATATGAATAACTTTGGGACTAAATATTGGATAGACTACAGCAGTGGTTTTCAACCTTTTTCATTTGTACTCCTAAAAAATTTCAAATGGAGGTGTGAACCCCTTTGAAAATTATGAATGGCGGTGTGGACCTCTTGAAACTGTAAGTGTGGGTATTCGCATATTTTTGATTGATCATAGTCATCTTTCACAGACCCCTTAGACATAGTGGGTGCAGACAGAAGTGTATTTCCCTGCTGTAACTGAGAATGTTTTGCAGGAGGCATTCTGAGTTACAAGAACCCCTAGAACAAACAGAAGTTCACTGTTGGTTTGCAGGGGCGGGGGAGATCTAGCTGCTGGCTGCCAGCCTGCAGCTAGTTTCCCCTAGCAATGGCTCCTCCTCCCTGGGTGGCTGCAAAGTTTTCAGAATGGGAGGTGGAAAAGGGAGGAGAGGGAGTTCATTCTAGGGGTTCCCCAGCTGGCTCTGGAGGGTGGGGTGGGTGAATTGGAGCCCCACCACCACCCTCTCAGGAGGGCACCAGTACACCCAGCCCAAGGCTCCAAAGCATCATCTGCCATAAGGACTTCACTGACTCCATGATGGAGAAAACCTCTAGGACTGTGGAGAAAGGACTGCCAGAGGTGGTGCTAGAAAAAGAAGTGGGCATGGGCTCCCAGGAAGGTAGAAGCTGGAAGCTTGTATCTTCTGGCAACCAGAATAAGTCGTCATCCCCATGTGCAGTGCTTTGCCTGGAGGACAGATTTGGAGCATTAGCAACAGAGGAGGAGAAGCACATTCCATTGGTGGAAGAGGCCAGGCCAGGAATCCCCAAGGTGGGGAGGATCAAGACCTGCCACAAAGAAGCAGTGATGAGTGGTGGTGGTCTTAGACTCCCTTCTGTGGGGGATGAAGAGATCCATTTGCCAGCCTGACCTGTTGTCCCGGGACGTCTGCTGCTTGCCTGGAGCCTAGATCTGAGTTGTCACAGAAGGATTATTGAGACTTGTTCGACCCTCTGACTACTATCCCATACTGCTCATCCATGTGGGTACCAATGATATTGCCAGGGCTGATCCTGAGCAGATCAAGAATAACTGCAGGGCTCTGGCAAGGGTGAAGGGAACAGGAGCACAGGTCATGTTCTCCTCAGTCCTTCCAGTTAAGGGGAAGGGCCCTAGCAGGCAGGAGCAGACCATCCTGCAGCTGTGTCCTGGGGGAGTGAGAAGGGGGGAGCACCTGTTGCACTTCTGGAAGTTCCCCCTGCAGCTGGCATGGGCTGGCAGTACTGCAAACAGGAAGCCCACTGGGCAGCACGACCTCTCAGACCATGGCAGGGGTTTCCCTGCAGCATCTGAGCCCTCACCCACCAAAGGCAAGGAGCCCTGACAAGCCGGATGCAGTCAATGAAGATTGGATGTCTGGGAGAGAGGGCCTGGGCCCCAGCAGAGGAGCAGCCCCCAACAGAACCAGGGGCTTGGACCCATCAAGACCCCACCCATGCCAGCCGTGGTCAGCAGGTACATGCAGGGTAGCTAGGGCGGGACAGAGGCAGCTCAGGAGGCATCAGCAGGACCTGCGAGGGGGAAGGACTCACTGGGGACCTTGGTGCTGCAGCCTGCCATGCTGATATGGCTTCGGACACTGAAATCTACAGCTGAGCAGCGTCAGGCCCCTATGGGTCATGAGGTGTGAGAGAATGCCCCGCAGGACATTATAGAACATGGCCAGGCACCAACTGATCCAGAGCCCAGTGCTCTTGGGAGTATAACTCCAGCACAGAAATTACATAGTGGCCACATAGGGCTACTACACATAAGTGGGGGCACCAAGAAGTACCAGATGCAGCAAGTATCATTGCCCTGCTCATTTGCATCCTGGTGAGAATTTTGGTTCATGTATTGTTGACTTGCTAGTTTTTCCTGATTGGAGACATCTAGAAGTATATTAGCGACAAGAGGAAGGTCAGGGAAAGTGTGGGTCCCTTAATGAATGGGGGAGGCACCCTAGTGACAGAAGATGAGGAAAAGGCTGAAGTACTCCATGCCCTTTTTCATAGAATCATAGAATCACAGAAGTCGGGTTGGAAGGGA
>NW_017729002.1:21364545-21364870 GCF_001723915.1 Gavialis gangeticus
TTTTGAAGATGGGGACCATGTTAGCTATCTTCCAATCATTTGGCATCTGGCCTGAGCACCACAAGCGCTCATAAAGCCGTGACAAGGACCCTGCAATAACTCCAGCTAGGTCCCTCAACACCCTGGGGTGGAGAGCATCTGGACCCGCTGACTTGAACACGTCCAGCCCCTCCAGAAGCTCTCTAACCCGGTCCTCCCCAACCTGAGGTCTGGAGGCGTTCCCCTCGAGTCCGTCTGGCATCACAGTGGGGAAGTCCCAGTCCCTGCACAAGAAAATGGAGGTGAAGAATTGGTTAAAGAGGTCTGCTTTCTCCTCTGGTGCAAC
>NW_017729002.1:21365563-21369230 GCF_001723915.1 Gavialis gangeticus
ACTAGTCTCCTCAACTTGTTGAAGTTGGCCCTCCTAAAATCTAGGGCCACCGTCTTGCTGCAGGCCCTTGACACCCTGTGCTGGATGGTGAATTCCAGCAAGCAATGATCACTATCACCCAGGTGGTCAAGGACCTGGAGGCCCCTTACCAGATCATCACCTGTGGCCAGGACCAGGTCCAACAGGGCATTTCCTCTGGTGGGACCATGCACCTCCTGGATTAAGTGGAGGTCCTGTATCTCAGCCAAGAACCTCCTGGAACAGTCCATCCTGGCTGACTATTCCTCCCAGCAGATGTCCGGGTAATTTAAATCACCCATGACAACTACATCCCTTGCCTTAAGTGCCTCTGCAAGCTGGCCCGAAAATTCCCGGTCCAGCTCCTCCCCTTGGTTGGGGGGTCTGTAGTAGACCCCCACTGTCAAATCGCTCTCCCCATGGCCCCCACTTTTTACCTTGGTCTTCGCAGGCAAGGTCAGCTCTCAGACTACTACACTGAGAAGCACAGTTTGGGGGAGGTGGGCAGCCAACAGTGGTGACAGAACAGGTTAGGGACTATTTAGAAAAGCTGGACATGTACAAGTCCATGGGGCCAAATGCAATATATCTGAGGGAGTTGGCCGATGTGATTGAAGAGCCACTGGACATTATTTTTGAAAACTCATGGCAACCAGGGGAGGTCCTGGATGACTGGGAAAAGGCAAATATACTGCCCATCTTTAAGAAAGAGAAAAAGGAGGATCCTAGGAACTACAGACCAGTCAACCTCACCTCAGTCTCTGGAAAAATCATGGAGAAGGTCCTCAGGGAATCCATTTCTAAGCATTTGTAAAAGAAGGTGATTGGGAACAGTCAGCATGGATTTACCAAGGGCAAATCATGCCTGGCCATCCTGATTGCCTTCTATGATGAAATAATTAGCTCTGCGGATGTGAGGAAAGCAGTGGATTTAATATACTTTGGCTTTAGCAAGTCAATTGATACTGTCTCCCACAGCATTCTTGAAGCAAGCTGAGGAAGTAGGATCTAGGGAACTACAGGCCGGTCAGTCTCACCTCAGTTCCTGGAAAAATCATTGAGCAAGTCCTCAAGGAATCCATTTCTAAACACTTGAAGGAGAAGAAGGTGATTAGGAAAAGTCAGCATGGATTCACCATGGACAAATCATGCCTGGCCAACCTGATTGTCTTCTATGATGAGGTGACTTGCTCTGTGGACATGGATGTGGTCTGGTGTACCTTGATTTTAGTAAGGCTTTTGATATGGTCTCCCACAAGATTCTCACAGGCAAGCTAAGGAAGTACAGGCTAGAAGAAAGGACTGTTAGGTGGATAGACAACTGGCTGGAGTATTGGGCTCAGAGCGTGTAGTCAATGGCTTGATGTCCAGTTGGCAGTCAGTATCAAGTGTGGTGCCCCAGGGGTCTGTCCTGGGGTCAGTTTTGTTCAATATCTTCATCAACAACCTGGAAGATGGCATAGAGTGCAGCCTCAGCAAGTTTGCAGATGACACCAAGTTGGGAGGAGTAGTAGATCTGCTGGAGGGTAGGACTAGGATTCAGAGTGACTGAGACAAATTGAAGAATTGGGCCAAAAGAAATCTCATGGGGTTCAACAAGGACAAGTGCAAAGTCCTGCACTTAGGACAGAACAATCCCAAGCACTGGTACAGGCTTGGGGCTGTCTGGCTGGGCAGCAGCTCTGCACAGCACGACTTGGGGGTTACAGTGGACAAAAAGATGGATATGAATCAGCAGTGTTCCCTTGTTGTCAAGAAGGTTAATGGCATACTGAGCTGCATTGGTAGGAGTGTTGCCAGTAGGTCAAGAGAAGTGATTATTCCCCTCTATTCAGCACTGGTGAGGCCATGTCTGGAGTACTATGTCCAGTTTTAGGCCCTCTACTATGGAAAGGATGTGGACACATTGGAGAGAGCAACAATAAATGTTTGGAGGCTGGGGCATATGACTTATGAGGAGAGGCTGAAGGAACCAGGCTTATTTAGTCTCCAGAAGAGAAGACCGAGGGCGGATTTAATAACAGCCTTCAACTACCTGAAGTGGAGTTTGAAAGAGGATGGAGCTGGACTGTTTTCAGTGGTGGCAGATGACAGAACAAGGAGCAATGGTCTCAAGTTGCAGCAAGGGATTTTTAAGTTGGATATTAGGAAAAACTTTATCACTAGGAGGGTGGTGAACCACTGGAATGGGTTACCTAGACAGGTGGTACAATCTCCATCCTTGGAGGTTTTTAAGGCCTGGCTGAACAAATCCTTGGGTGGAATTATCTAGCTGGGGATGGCCCTGCTTTGAGCAGGAAGTTGGACTAGATGACCTCCTGGGGTCCTCTCCAACCCTAATTTTCTATGATTCTATGATCTTATTACATCATTTCTTCACTGTCTGGACTGCAAAGAAATGTACTGTAAAGAGCTGCTGTCTCAGTATTATGAGTTGCTTTCTGAACCCCCAAAGGCAACTGGGAAAGCATGAGGGAATTGCCACAACTCTTGCGCCTTGTAATAGAGATGGGAAGGCAATACTGAGTACCAGTTTCTACACTTAAAGGCACCAATCAAGTGCTATTGCTCTCCTCATCATGTAGGCAAAATGTTGAGGCCGAAGAACAGTGAAGCAAACATTTCACAGTGAATTTTTTTAAAGTAATTTTTTTTGTGCCCCTAGCCAAATCAGCCAAATCAATTCCAAATCCGCAAACCCAATGTGGCCCTGCTACTGGCAAACAACCTCCACTCCCACCTGGGGCTTCAAATGTTTCAAAATCATTTTGGCAGACATCCTAGATGCAGGCCCAAGCCCAGAGGCTTGGGGTTCAGAAGCCCCCGAGTTTTGCTTACCCTCAGTCATATGGCCACAGGAGTAAGCTAGGGGAGAGTCTTCCATTTCCATAAAGTGGGCATAAAGCCAAGATCTTCTCATGGGAAATGAATGTGGGAGGGTAACTACACATTACCTCCATAGGTACTACCCCATGCCAGAAAGGTGATTATCCCTTGTCCCTGGGAAAACCACCATGGCGATCATGGTATTTTCCCTGCCAGGTGAAAATATTTGTCAGAGCTTATCTGGAGAATAAGTGGAGCAGGCCCCATTGGCTGTTTGGTTCATTGGCTGAGCTGAAACAAAAGTCACTTCAGGTTGACTCAAATCAATTTTTAAACAGTCTTTCCCCAGTGAAAGAACCCCAGCCCCTGAATCATTTCCTGTTGAACAAAGCATTTTGTTATTTTTATCTTATTTCCTAGAATACATTTTGCTACATTTCAAAACAAAATGGCTGCAAAATGTCAAACATGGAACCATTTCATAGAGGTGACATGCAGCTTGTTTGGGCTTGTTTGAAAACGTTCAGCTTCCTTCAGCCAAATCAGACAGATTTACTAGTGATTCACCAATTGTGTTAGGCAACCTGAATCTGCATTTTTTCATTAAATAAATTAGTCAACCAAAGCTTATGCCCAACCTTACCATCCATTATGCATAGAAAAGGAAAGTAAGTAACCCTGAGAAAACCCCTGTGCTTCTTACTCAGGAAGAACTTCTAAGAGCCTAAATCTTGACAGCCCTCATTCAAATTTTAACCACCCCTTAATCATAAAAACTCATCCCTGTCCTGTGAAAATATTCTATCTGAGTAAGTACTCAATT
>NW_017729002.1:21374230-21375240 GCF_001723915.1 Gavialis gangeticus
ATAAAGACTCATCCCTGTCCTGTGAAAATATTCTATCTGAGTAAGTACTCAATTATTTTACTTACAAAGGGGATGGAGATTTGCTTGAGAAAAGTCATCAGAGTCTGAGCTCCTTCAAACAAAGCACTCTCAGTCCATCAAAGCTTTCTGGGGAGATACTAAACAGAAGGAACCAGATTTTCCTTACACATTCATTCAGTGGAATTTGTCCAGTTTTACACCAGTGCAAAAGGAGCAGAATTTGGCCCCCAGACAGAGGCACCCTTTGTCTTTGATAGGGTCCTGTATGACCAGGATGGTCTTATTCTCTTCTGTGTCCTGGAGATCAATGGGAATTTCTACTGGATTCCTCGTATATCTGATCTGGGAGTCAGCACCATGCTCTCTCTCTCCACAACTCTTATTCTTTGCATTTGTTTTTGCTTTCTGGATCTTTTGGCCTTCAAAGCACTGATACTGAGGTGGAGATGCCTAGTGTATCAGAAACTGCTAAAAAGACCCTTTTGTGAATTGCGGATGAATGTAGTCTGAGTGTAGGCTGATACAGCTTGCTTTAGGCTTTGGCGAGTGGAAGTGCCTGGTTGTTGTGGCATGTGGGCAGAAACCTGCTCCCACTGAAGGCAATAGCAATTTTTAATTTTTATTTATTTATTAAATTTTCCATGTTACAAGCCAAATTAGCCAAAACAAATTCCAAATCTGAGAGTCAGTCCACAAGCATAAGTGGCCTTACTACCAGCAAACATCCTCCACCCCCATCTTGGGCTTCAGATGTTTCCAAAACCTTTGGCAGGCATCCTACTTGCAGGCCCAAACCCAAGGGCTTGGGGTTTAGATGCCACTGAAATTCGCTTGCCCTCAGCCATAAGGCCCCAGGGGCAAGCTGGGAAGGAGTTTCCAGTGTCCTACATTGAAAAAGGGCCATAGTTTCATAGTTAGTAGTGTTGGAAGGGACCTGAGCAGATCATCAAGTCCGACCCCCTGCCATGGCAGGAAAGAGTACTGGGATC
>NW_017729002.1:21376140-21390052 GCF_001723915.1 Gavialis gangeticus
GTGACCTGGTCATAGAAGGCCACCAGGTTGGTCTGACTGGACCTGCCTCTAATGAACCCGTGTTGGTTGCCCCTAAGTATAATCTCCCCTGCTGGCCCCTTGTGGACATGCGCCAGGATAATTCTCTCAAAAAGCTTCCCCAGGATCGAGGTAAGACTAACTGGCCTATAGTTTCCTGGGTCCTCCTTCCTCCCTTTTTTGAATATAGGAACCACGTTGGCCCTTTCCCAGTCCTCTGGCACCACACCAGTGCACCACAAGTGCTTGTACAGCCGTGCCAGGGCTCCCGCAATGACCTCAGCTAATTCCCTCAGCACTCGGTGGTGGAGATTGTCCGGACCAGCTGATTTGAATATGTCCAGTCCCTCCAGAAGTTCCCTGACTAGATCCTCACTGACCCTTGGCCTAGGTGTGCCTCCCCTGGGGCCTGAGGGGGGCCCGGTGCTGGGGGGCTGATCAGGTCCCTGCTCAGGAAAATGGAGGCAAAGAAGTCGTTAAATAGGTTAGCTTTGTCATCTGGTGTGACAACCAAATTTCCTAGTGTGTCTTGTAGGGGCCCCACGTTACCCGGTACCTTCTTTTTGCCCCCTATGTATTTAAAAAAGGACTTCTTGTTGTCCTTGATCTGGGTAGCTAGTCCCAGTTCCATCTCCGCCTTGGTCTTGCTGACTGCCCCCCTGCAGCGCTGGGCGACTGCAGTATCATAGTCGGTGGTGAGGGCCGCGCCCTGCCATTGGATGTGCGCCTCCCTTTTAGCTAGAAGACATTCCCGGATGCTTTTGGTGAGCCATGGGGGGGGGCATGTTCTGCTCCACCTGAGTTCACTGTCGTGAAAGGGCTGCAGTGAGCTGTGCAAGAAAAATTTTGTCCTCTTGTGTCTTCATCATATATTTGTGCCACCCATGTTTCCCCAGCAGCACACATACCTCCTTTGGGAAAACGCTCTTGTTCATAGGTTTACAGCAGAGTCACTACATGGCAGGTTTATTACAAAAAGTTCCCCACCTACTTTTATCTGGATCTTTTCAGCATCCTTTTGTGGTGTTTCAGAGGCTCTGTGCCATGCTGCCTTATTTCCTCCAGATGAGAATCACTAGGATGAGATAACATTTGGAGACCAGGAGACATCTGCAGTGAGGGTGTGTTAAAGCACCAATAAAAATATCTTCACCTCTGGGATTTCATAGATTCATAGATTCATAGATTAAGGGTCGGAAGGGACCTAGTAGATCTTCTAGCCCGACCCCCAGCCAGGGCGGGAGAACAACAAAAAACCCCAAAAAGAGAAACGGGACTCAAATGAGTCCAGCCAGGTAGGCATCCAGCCTCTTCTTAAAGACCCCCAGGGTAGGGGCCAGCACCACTTCCCTTGGAAGTTGGTTCCAGCTCCTAGCCGCCCTAACTGTGAAGTAGTTTTTGCGGATGTCCAATCTATACCTCCTCTCCATCAACTTGTGCCCATTACTCCTTGTTATGCCAGCGGGCGCTAGGGGAAACAGCGTCCAAAAGAGAAGGCTGAGGGGGGATCTTGTGGCCTGTTATAAACTAGTCAGGGGGGACCAGCAGGCATTGGGGGAGTCACTGTTCCCCCGAGCACAGCCAGGAGTGACCAGGAATAACAGTCATTTATGGAGAACTAAGATTATAATGGATGTATCTGGGGCAGATTTTGTGCTGTGCACTCAGGTACTTTCCACTGAGGACAGAAAAAGAAGAAATGAGCTTATACTGCAACAAGGAGGATTTCAGTTAGATATTGGGAGGAACTTTCTAACTGTGAGGGTGGATAAGCACTGGAACAGTTCACCTAAGGGGACTGTAGAAACTCTGTCACCGGACATTTTAAATGCAGGTTAGGCTTGTCTGGGATTACTCCTATGGTTTTAAGGCTTACGGTTAAACTTGTTTCATAAAGCAGAAGTCCCTTTCTAATGAAGTTTCTTCCTTGTCGTCCTTGGTTAAATGCCTTTTCCCAGAATATAGGAAGATGTATATGGAAAGTAAATCAAACATCTCAGAGTGGCAGGTACCCACCAGAAAGGTTAGTAACCACCACAGACTCCATCCCCAGGGAGTTATGGAGAGCAGTGGAGTGCTTTTCCTTAACTGCACCTCTTAACAATGAAAAAAAATGTTTAGAAGTCTTGAATCCATTATTAAAAAGCTCATACAAATGCATCAAGGCTCTCTGCTTACAGCACCAGGAAATGCCAACTGGCCTGTAGCACAGACTTGTGAGAGCATGCTTTGTATTCTTGCTATGGCCATAAATGGCTTAAGAAAAACAGCAGGGTTCATGCAGCTTTGGAAACCCTCAATGTTACATATAGCTCTGCTCCACTGAGTGATCAGAGCTTATCTGCAAAGGTCAACAGTTCTTTCAGGCATGGGCTATGTTTTATACAGTGCCTGGAAGGCTAGGCCTCTGGTCCATATCTGGATGCTTATTGACTACTGTCATAGATAACTAATGTTAATGATATGACATTATTTTCCCGATTGATAAGTCACTTAGGGCCAGATTTTGGAGACTTAAACTATGCTGACATTCCCAGCTATTCCAAACTCATGGGCCAGACCTCCTCAACTTATAGGACTGGCTTAAACAAGTATGGTCTTCTAAAAACCAAAATAATTTAGATTATTTTCTTTATTTTCTGAGCCGGGGTGGGGGGAGGAGGGAGGAGATGAGGTTATGTTTTCAAGTCTTTCTCCACCTGTAGGAGGGCTTTGAAAATGAAAATGAAAGCTGGAACATTGTACACAGGCAGCCTTTTCCTTTAGCTCTGAAGAGCAGAAAAGCAGGGTTATTCTGATCAGTGCCTTAGTTGTCTCTTTAAATATTTATGTTGACATGAAGAGTCGCTGAAATGGTGATTCCTTTCTGATTTATTTTGAAAGCAGCTCCCTTATGAGAACTCCCCCAGAGCCCGGATCTCATTATCCCATGTACCAGCATCTCCTGTAAACTTGCAAAGCTCCTTAGATTTGAAATCGTATCTCTCCAATGATGCATTTAAAAGCATTCAACTGGTGATATTCAGCAGAGTGCTATACTGTGCTGTTTCCAACAGCTGAAGGCTTGGTTCACAGTCTGCTCCCATTCACATCAGGTCTGGAGTAACTCCATTGACTTCAGTGAAGCTGGTCTGAATTTACAGTAAGGGAAATTAGAGAAAGGTTCAGTTCACAGAAGCAGAAGTAAAGAAATGGGCAGAGAGCACTCAAGCACCATTACTGAATACAGAGAGTCAGAAGCAGTAAGAGCTCAGTTTTTAATGATTTTACTCTGATCAGTAACAAAGACCATAGTGACTCTTCCGTATGTACATACACATAAATACAAATGCAGGTATATCATTGGCTTGGCAGAGTTTCTCCTGATATCCTCAAGTCTATTCTGATCAGCTTTTTATAGTCCAGGGTCTCCTGGATCACTTAAATTCCCATAGCTGGGATTTTCCTCCCTTCTTCTAACAATAGTTATACTGTACCCAGAGATACAGCTGCCGGATACACAGACAAACCTACACTAGGCTCATGCTAGCCAGTGTGGGTAACCATCACGGTGAAGCTGGGGCAGCACAGAGGGCCCAAGCAACAGCCTGTGCAGCTGCAGTTTCTCTCCTGTTGGAACATGCTCCAGTTGCACCTCCCAAATGCAGTTTAAACATTGCCTCTGTGGCCTGCACCTGTGCCTTTTAACCCCATCCACCCACCCCAACATCTGCTCTACTGCCATTACAACTACTCCTCTGAGCTCCCTCCCTGCCATGAACAGGAACATTATTTTCTATCTAACCTATGTTGCTGGATACTGCAGCATCTCTAGTTCTCTATGAAGCCAAGGCTACTGCTGCAAAGCGCTTCTAACATGCATCTCGCTTCTAACCTGGAGACATCCTCACATGCTTCTAGTACAAAATGTGTCTCCCTCCTACATGGAAAGGCTGCCACACTGGATTCAATGGCATGAAATTGCTTTATCCTGGGGATATTTACCCTTGATGGGGCCAAAGTGTGATACCAAAGGCACAACACCATTTACTATGGAAAAAACAATGAGAGAGCCTGCTTCATTAGAAAACCCACTAAGCCCAATGTCTGCTGGGACAGGATTTTGGGGCTATCTCTATAAGGAGCTAGCTCCTGGTCTTATCCAGTACTCAAGTCTCACATGCATGTACAGCACCTAGCACAATGTATCCTGAATCCTGTAGCCACTCACTGTCATTATCATTTACCTTGAGTCTCTGATCAAGACACCCAGGATTGCATGCTCTCTTGTTTCTGTGGCAGACTGTCCTTTCAGTGGGCCTGTGCTATGTGTCACCTCTCGGAGAAATGGCTGTTGCCAGAAGGATTTCCCAACAGGTCAAGCAGGACTACTTTACTCCGGTTCTTACAGGCTGAACAGTGCCCATCTTGCTGAGGGTTACTGCAGTCTGATTTCCACTGACATCCCATTGTGCATAGCTTTAGTGCCTTTCCCCACATGTGTCTGTTCTAGATGAAGGTGTGAGGAAGTCTTTGCATTTAGCTACTTTAGTTTTCTTCCATCCCCAGAGCCCTGAATCTCCCTCCGGTTGTGAACAGGGAACTGCTGAGAGTTACTTTTGTACTGCCTGGGCCTGGAGGAGGTTAGTGGACTCTAAGGCAGAGTGATTGAAGGACAAAATATAATGGGAGTTAAATTCCTCCCTACTGCATTCCCAGAAGCCCAGAGTCCCTGCCAGTTCGGGTCTCAGGGGAGTATGTGTGTGTCCATTCAAGCAGTTAAATAATAAACATTCCAATGGGCAACATTTCTGCATATTGCGATTTCAGGGAAATGATCCCTCGTAAAGCAACAGGAATGTATTTGACTTGTTGAAAAATTTTCCACATGCCACTAACATCTGAAGCCCAGCCCAGATGCCCCTCTGTTGCTCACTGAACTGGACTAAGGAACCCAGCCTCTACAGCTGCCTCTGAACAGCACTAGGTTGGGGAATGACTTTGCCTCCTGGGGTCTGGGTTTTACATTGCAGCTTGGGACTGAAACTGCAGGTGGACTGTTTTAATGAGCACCTGGAGTGGTTAGTGGTAACCACATCTCTCCCACTGGGTATTACTCTTCCTTTTCCTGCCCTCTGGCTTCCTCAGGCCTCCTACACAACCCAGTCTAATTTACTGCAACAGGCAGAACTCTGGGCCAGCCATAAAACCGCTGCCATAAAGGGAGTGGCTTTGAAAGGTTGTTCAAATGAGACTGGAGTGCTAAATAAAGATACACAGCTATATGCTCAGAACACATCTACCCACTGGTTTCTATTCTAAATTAAAACACTCTATTAAGGCAATAGGAAATGGCTTTGGCTTTTGGACCCAGCTGGATCCTCAGATCATCTGACAGTGATACACCCATGTCAGACTAGCTGGTTTCTTATGAACACCTACTTATCCCATTGTGACACACCAGTAAGAGAACCTGGGCTGTGCAGGCAGCTATTGTATTCCTGGGATGGTTACAGTTATTGAGCTACCAGCAACACCTGCTATATGCAACTGTTGCTTGGCAATATAGGCTTAGTGCCAGATCCTTCAGTCCTCCCCCCTGTGAAGAACTACACTGACTTCTGTAGGGCGAGTCAGGGGAGTAAGAGATACAAAATCAGGCTGTCTTTGCTGCTGGAAAGTTAAGCATCTTTGAAATGGTTCAAGTTCTTGGAGTAACCCACAGCCTGACTCTGTGTACCAAAGTGCCTGTCCCTACCCAAGTGATAGGAGCTCATCAGAACGCTGAACTTGAGCACAGCACCGGGATCAATGTGAGACAAAGTCCGCCATAAATTCCAACAGCAAAGGCTGCCCAGCAGTGGCACATCTGAGTGTGTGATGATTGTAATGCATCAGGACTGGATTCTGATCTTGCCTACAGGGGTATAAACCCAGCATGACTCCATTCACTGCAGTGGAGTTGCCTGGGATTTACACCAGTGTAAGAAAGAACTAAATCTGAGCCCCAGTATCTCACAATTAGAAGCACAAGTCTTAGAGTATGGAGACAGTCTGTGGTTCTCTGTCTGCTGGGTAAATAACAGGGCCCAATGCAGCATGTACAAAAAAAAAGGAGAGAGAAAAGACACTGCTGTTTGCTAGCTAAAGAGTCCCTCAGCTGGCACCATGTATTCCTGTGGAGGCAGAAATGGCACAGGCAGAGCTTTCATAGTCATAGGACAACTCAAAGCAAAGGGATTTGTGATAGGTTTTTCACCCCAAAATATAAAAGGGAACCGACCAGGCCAAATAGTTTGAGTGTTTCTTGAGTCTGTCACTTCTTCTGCCTGTAGAGGTTGCTCGTCTTCCCAGTGCTGGCCACTGTATACCAGGCACAGGGGTCCCATGGGAAGCTAAGACCACTCTGAGGAACAGGAAAGGGGCTTGTTGCAGTCTGCCAGCCATGGATGAATTTCAAATCAGGTTAAGCCTGCAGCTCTGCAAACATGATGGGAAGTTCATTCTCAAGAAACAGCAAATGTATTTGACCTGGTTTCACTAGGGAGACCAAGTGAAAAGTTTTGAGCCTTAAAAAAATCAAATCAAATCAAATCAATGGTCACTACAATGTACAATGTGCAGCACCCCCTCCCACCCTGCCATGCTTAAGGACACCCCCCAGCCACTCTGCATGCTACTTCGGGTCTCCTCCGGGAAGGCTACGATGTTACTACTTCTGCAAGCTGCCACCACACACAGGGGAAACAGGAGCTGTTGGAGAAACAAGCAAAAGTGAGTCAGTCCCACCAGCAGGTAACTAACTAGAAGGAGGCAAAAATGGAAATATCTCCTCCAACACCACTTAGCTAGAAGAATGGAAATAGCATTGGTGCTGGCCAAACCAGGTTGAAAAATGGAAATGTTTTCACAAAATAACTTCAAAATAATTTTTTTACAAAACATTTTCTCCTGCAAATCCAAAAATGTACTTACTGTGCAGTAAGGCGTCTACACGTGTATTACTGTGTAGTAACTAATTGGGTGTAACTTCAATACCTGCCTGATGCAGGTATCAAATTTATGCCCAAGTTGGCGTAAGTTGCCATAGTTACTGTGCTGTACAGGCATGCACGTGTAGACACCTGTACTGTGCAGTAATTTTCTGTTAGTGTGTAGTAACCTAAAGTACTGTGCAGTAAATATGCATGTGTAGACAGACACACCCAGTAATAATCTCCCCACAACTAAGGCATCCTCTCCATCTAAGAAACCTCTTGAAGATTCTGGATCATAGATGAAGCTATAATCCCTGCGAGCATCTGCATAGGAAACCTTGTCCCTTAGTCTGACTAACAGCTGCTGGCCACAGTATGTATGGCTTATGAGTTTGATACAGTAGGAGTGGCTTCCATCAGACAAAAAGGTGGGGCCACGTGGCTCCCTGGTCTATCTCCATTAGTTATGCGCTACTATGGTCTGTATGAAAATGCTGAGGGTCAGATGGGGATGCAGGAAATAGTGCTGCTTGACTCAAGCTGCACCCAGTCACCGTAAATCCCACCCCACAGCTCCAGAATAGCTAGATGGCTCTGTTAAAAATGATACTCTGTGAAGTAGCAAATAAACTTGATTCTGACTCATCAATAGGCTTCACTGTGAACTGGGGCAGGCCTCAATTCCCAAGATCAGATATGATGACCTACTTTGTGTAAAGTTCAGGTCAATGGGTTTACTCCAGTACCATCATTTTTGGTCCCTCACTGCCTTGTGCAGGTGGTTCAGATGAGGTTACTGTTATTCCTACACCCCTAGAGAAGAGATCTGGGGATACCTATGGCCTGTTTTAGAGGCTAGCCCCCAGGAAGGAATGCTGATAGAGGTGCCTGGTAAGAGCAAGTATATAAGTCCAAATGATACTGATGCAGAAAGGAGGAACCATTATTTTAGTTCTAGTTCCAATCCATAGGACTGTTTTGTAAGCTAAGGTCAAACAGGTCAACAGGAAATACTTACCAGGATCTGCCCTAGATTTTATCAGACTCAGGTTGACCAGTCATGTCAGTCCTGAAAGAAAAAATAACAAGCTCAGACAATCAATAAGTGGCAGGAAACCAATCAGCAAGATATATAGGGAAAATATCTGGGAGGGGGGGAGGGTCATTTAACTGGTCAGCCCTCGACAGAGCTGCACTGTACACACTCCTATTGGGTGAGTGCTCCTTTTACACTCTACTACTGGGGCATTTTATTACATATTGTTCCCTTCTTATTGACACAGGCTCAGAGAACTTTACAAAGTCACTACTTCCACACTGGTGCTTAAGTTTTGATCTTAGTTACATTGGTGTAGCTCCAGAAGAAATCCATGGACTTCAGTACAGACTCTGCTGAAACCAAAATCAGACTTTTGCCCAGCTGGGGTTCATTGCAGCAAGCCACCATCTTTGTGGCTCAGGTTTTCAAAGCAATTTATGGCATGTAGATGCCCAATTCCCAATTGTTTTAATGAAAATAAGGAGCCCAAATCTCTGAGACAGCTTCAAAAATCTGAGCCTATTTGTCCAATAATTGTTCACTTGCTGCTGAGATATTATTACCAGGTAGTCAGAACTTCAGGGATAAACTTCAACTCTCTCTGCAAAGCACTATGGGACCTTTTATTTAGTTGCCACCAGACCTGGAAGAAGGGATTTGAAGTTCCCTGATCTTCAGTACTTGATTCAGGGGCTGTACCCCTAACTACCATGCTCAATAGCTACCAGCGGCCCTTTCCTCCAAGAATTTGTCTAATCCCTTTTTGAAACTGGCTAAACTGTCAGTGTCCACAACATCATGTGGCAATGAGTTCCACACTTTAATTACACGCTGTGTGAAAAAACTTCCTTTTGTTAGTTTTAAACTGACTACCTACTAGTTTTATTTTGTGACCCCTGGTTCTTGTATTGTGAGAGAGAGAGTACATAATACATTCTTATTTACTTTCTCTTCACCATTTAGTATTTTGTAAACCCCTGTAATTACAGTGCATCAGAGCAGACATGATTAGAGTCTGCTGGAGTGTGGTAATTACCTTGAGCCTTGTGTGTCTGATGTATCAGCATCCCTGCACTTCAAAATGGCAGTGGAGGCAAGTTCAAGAACTCCCACCACCATTTTGAAGCACAGGGACGCTGATACACAAGATGATACAACGCTTTAATTAGTGCGGCTCTCAGAGCCACTAATTAAAATGCGCCCCTCCCCCACTGCACATGTAAAAGTGCCCAATAGGCCTAGCTTCTTCAGTCTCTTCTCACATGGAAGCCTCCCCACCCCCCATACCACTAATCATCCTTGTTGTCCCTCTCTAGTTCTTCTACATCCTTTTTGAGGTGTGGGGACCAAAACTGGGCACAGTATTCAAAGAGCAGATGCACCCTGGATTTATAAAGGGACATGAAATCTATGAAATCTATAATGACACTTTCAGTTTTCTTTACAATTCCTTTCTTAGTAATGCCTAACATTTTATTTATCTTTTTGAGAGCTGCTGAAAACTGAGCTGATATTTTTAGTGAACTGTCCACAATGACTCTCAGATGTCTTTCCTGTGTGGTAACAGCTAATGTAGAGCCCATCATTGTGTAGGTAAATATATCATTTCCTGAGTGAATGGCATTTTGGGAGAAAGGCTCACTTGGCAAAGCCTTTCCAGTGACATGATCAGTGTGAGTTGATGTTATTAATCAAGGCTCCATGCCCATGTACCATGATCAGCAGTCCTCCCTCCTTTTCTGACTCTGTGGTTATTTAACCGGGCTAGAAGATCTACTAGGTCCCTTCCGACCCTAAATCTATGAATCTATGAATCTATGTTATTTAACTCCAGGGGTAGTCTGCCATCATAAACCAGGAGGTATTTTATAGGTTTCAAGAGGATTACTTCAGCTATTGAGATCACTTGGTGCTGGTGGCCCTGGAGACAGAGCTGACTTCCTTCCTAAAGGCCAGTTCCAGCTGACTTCCCCCAGCAGCCAGTTTCCCATTGAGAATGGAGAAGCTCCAGGGAGATAATTGCAGGGCCCTATATTCTACATACGAAATCATAGGATGATTTAGTACAGGGGTGGGCAAAATGTGGCCCGTGGGCTGGATGCGGCCTGCCAAGCCACTCTATCCAGGCCCCTAAAAATTTTAGAAAATTAATATTAATCTGCCCCAGGCTGTCTGTCATGTGGCCCTTGATGGCTTGCCAAAACTCAGTAAGCGGCCCTCCACCCAAAATAATTGCCCACCCCTGATTTAATAGAAGCCCATTCAGCCCCTTCAGTTGTAAAGGCCTTAGTTTCCTTAAGTGCTAAATGGGGAATTTCCTCCAGCCCCCAGCTTCACATGGGAACAGGGGGCTTAATTTGTTAGTATTTGTATTGAACTTTGTTATGTTTGGATGGAAGGAGCTAGAGAACCCTTAAATCTAATTCTTTAATAGACTTTGCTGAACGATTTCAGTGCACCATTTAAACAGGACTCCAGCTAGACAGGATTAACTACAGCTTGACTGGCCAGCATGAACCAAGCCAAACCATATTATAAACCATTTGTGATACTATGAGCAACAAGATGATGTCTAAACGGCTGAAAACAGTAGCACATGACTCCATCAACATTACAGTCCTGTTTAACTGGCCATAGTCATACACGTATGTTAATCAAGTCTGCTCCAACATGCATGCACGTCTTACATAGAATACTGGACCTATACATGTACAATGTACATATACAGTATTCTATGTAAGACACACCAGAGCGCACATGTGCACATGCACAAATCAAGCTCTCACAATCATGAAATGCTATAAACGTTCTTAGAATGTATATGCATAAGAGGTGAAGCATAACTCCTCCCACTTATTGTATATAAACAAATGGCCTGAAAGTTTCTTTGTGTTTTCCCCCTACCCTTTAGCCCCTGCTTCTCCAATGATTTTCTTGCCATTCCACATATCAGATCTTTAATTTCTCTGATTTGGCTGGAAATCTTCAAAGACAGTGACATGACAATAGGATAAGGTTTGGAAAGGTGCAACTCAGGATTTAACAGAGACATTTGCCTGTTGAATTTTAGGACAGTATTTCCCATTACTTAAAGGCTGGGAAAGTTGCAGATCAGGTGGCCTCACTAATCAGCTTGGGTTCTACAGCATTTCTAGGTTTCAGTAGTGCTCCCGACATGGTAGGCACTGCTCCCTTTGTTTGATTTGCAATGAATCTGTTCTCTTTGCAATTCACCTTAAAAGTATAGTCTCCCTGTCTCTCATTATAGTATGAGATGTATAATGTAATACAGAATATCATACAGAATCTGACACAGCACATGTATGCTAGACGTAACAGCGACTGTGCTAGAGTAGACTCAGAACTCAGCTAACCAGCTGTAAATCCTGACTCACTTCAGGGACAAGGTTCACACTGGTGCTCCTAAAAGTAGAATCTGTCCCTTTGTACCTCAGCTGAGAAATGAGAGCCTGATTTTTAAAGAAAAGCCTATAGGCAGACAGAATGATCAAAGCCAAGTAATGTTTTGCTGAAATATCAACCAACCGCAGCACTGAAGATTAACTTTCTCTTCTGTCCTGTATTAGGGAGAAAATGATTGTTTCCTCAATCTCAATTTTTTTATAGTAGCTGAGATACCGGCAAGTACCTGTCACCTGTTTGGAGGAGGGAGAGCTCCCATTGGGAGCCACATATGACCATGTGTGTGCTCCCTGCTTGTAAAGAGACTACATTATGTGCCACATACATAGAGCAGATGCTTTAATTATGGCAGACTGCATGCTCTACTCAACATCCGTCCAACTTTCATGCCACTGCCCTTCCAACTTATTTCCTCTGTCCCCTACTTCTGCACCTGACACTGCCACCTACTGTAAGCTCCCCCATGCCATACCAGCACTAAGCTGCTGCAAGCTTCCTTGCAGTCAATTTTTAAAAAGATTTATCTACTTTCCTTCAGTAACAGAGAAACAAATGGATGAGCTCAGCAGGAATGGCAAGTACAAATGGGCATGAAAAAGCATATGGAAGAGCCACAGATCACTACAGCCCAAAGTGTGCCCAGGAGGAATCGTCTTTACCATTGGCCCTGATGTTGCCTCCTGGGAATGGTGGGGTGCTGTCTTCTCCGCATATGTACATCTGTGTCTCCTGTCTCCTGCACTGCTTGTTCTGGAAGCAGGACAAAAAAAAATTTAAAAAAATCAGAAGATACCTCTGTTGATAAGCTACTGCTAGCCTACTGTAACTCCTGCCCACTCCTACTTTTTCCATATGCAAGAGATGGCCTTGCAAGGTCAATCACTGATGCAGGTGAACTGCTGCTGGAGTCCAGGAGTCTTCCTACAATCCTTCTTCTGCTCAAAGGCCTGCACCTCACAGGAAGCTCCTGCAAGCTGGGTAGATAGCCTGTAATAGGGGGCCTTCCCTGGGCCAGTTTGATGTTGGCCCGCCCACCTGTCTCTGGCCTGTCTCTCTCTCTCTTCTGCCATACCTTGATGATGAAAGATTATGATGTTATTCAAAAGGGAGGATGCCCATTTAAGACCCCAATGACTAGGGGTGATTTCCCCAGCTCCAAACCTTCCCTTACACTGGGGCCCATGCCTCGCAGATAGCATCCCAGGCAGCTAAGTTCACCAGTAACCTTCCCCCTCTATGACTGTGGTCCTCTCTCCGGAACCTTTGGCCTCCCTAGGCCCTGGCTTTGCCTTTCAGGCCAGTCGAAATCCCGAGCCTCTTGCTCTGGGCATTCCTCTCTTGTGGGCCCCTGGCCCTTTTGCCCCCCTTGGGTCCTGGCCCCAGTTCAGGTGCCTTGCCTTCTTTTAATCCTCACAACTCTGCTGTATCAAATGAGCCTCAGCCCTCTCACTGTTCTCTCTACTCTGAGCTCTCTCCAGCCAGGACTGTGTGGGGGATGGATGTTTTCAGGCACCCCCTACCCACCTTTCACCAGGGAGGTTCATGGCACTGGCATTTCCTGGAGCTGCTGTGCCACTTGCAGTCCCACCAGGCCTCCCTACCCTGGTAGGGTGCACTTTCTGGTCATGCCCAGGACCTGGGGCCTCCTCCATCCCCATAGCACCAGCCCTTATCTCCATGATTTTGTGAACCTCAGCTCAGCCAGCTGATGTCTCTCTCACTGCAGCCAGCAGCAAACTGCTGGTTCACCCTATATATAGATATATCCTGGGTCTCAAAATGGCCACTGCCATCAAGCACCTGGCTGCTTGCTGCCTGCTCCAGCCCTTAAAGTGGCAATCTCTTTTCATATTTTAATGAGGATTTTTTGGTTTGGTTTAGTTTGGTTTGGAGAGCACTACATCTCAGCAGCCTTCTCATTCCTCTAAGACCCAGGAAGGATGTCTAAGGCTAGGATTGAGACCAACTCTACAGACCCTTGAAAGGTGGGATTAAAGGCTTGCAGATATAATCACAGTTCTTGTGCTCCTGGGAGACCAAGGTATGTGCACTGTGATGCTGGAGTCCAAAAGGGTGAGGGACCCATCATTCTGATCTGCTTTCCCCTCCACATAGGTCAGCAGAGCTTGTCCTACCCAAGATGGAGATAGAATATGCCACATCCTTTCAAAGAGGGTCCAGAGGAGGGCCACTCGTATGGTCGGGGGCCTCCATGGCCCCCGACCATATGAGAAGAGGCTGAGGGACCTGAATCTCTTCAGTCTCCACAAGAGGAGACTGAGGGGGGATCTTGTGGGTGCCTACAACTTTATCAGAGGCCACCAGCAGGGACTCGGGGAAAGTCTGTTCATCAGGGCCCCCCTTGGAGTCACTAGGAACAATGGCCACAAGCTGAGGGAGGATAGGTTTAAGTTAGATATTAGGAAGAACTACTTCACTGTAAGGGTGGCCAGAGCCTGGAACAGGCTTCCCAAAG
>NW_017729002.1:21395052-21397890 GCF_001723915.1 Gavialis gangeticus
AAGCCTCCAGCAAGGACTGTACATTCCCAGAGCTCCCACAAGGGTGGGGAATCTTCAACTGTATAATGGGCTTTCCTGAGGAATCTGGCTAAAAATATGAAGCAGAAGATGAAACCCACATAACTTAGGCTTCCTCTTCTTTAACATACCCAGCACAAATTCTCTGAAGAGCTCGCTGGGTAGTGTGGTACTCATTAAACAGGATTCAGCAGATCTGCACGTGTTTTGTGAGGCTCTGGTGAATCATTCATTGGCATTCAAAATTTTACTCAATGAATGGGACACACCAACTGCTGGCCTTCTTTACAGTATCTATAAAGTATCCAGAATAGGAACCGATAAAGCTCCAAAACTAGCTACCTAACTCACTGCTAGATTTGAACCCCTTCTTCACAGTCAAACATGTATCTGCAATGGACTCCACACACATATGATGCCAAACATTCAGCAAAACTGGTTGAAATTTTTCTGCTATTGACATATAGTGGTCTTTGTTAAAAACATTTTTTCTTGGTGGACAACATTTGTTTTGCAGATACTGCCCAGGAAATATATGGAAACCCAACACTGAACATTTTTTACATACTAATTTTGGAATTTTTGGAAACTAACCGTTTTAACCACAAAGTGTTTTTGATTTTTGTTGTTGTTGTTGAAAACAACTCACAGGGAATGTTAAGAAAAGCAAGTCCTTACATTTTTAATTTCTTTCCCTACAAAAGGGCATTTTTACCAGCTCCAACCTTTATCCTAATAATGCAGATCAACCTTGAAATTTTGTGACTACTAGAAAACTAGGATACAGTTGAACCAAATTCAGCAAATAGTATTTGCAGAATACTGACAGCTGTTTTCCCCAGTATTCAACCAGTTTTTAGTTCCTCTGTAATCTTGGTCTCTTGGCTCAGCATTTTCATCTGAAATGAGAACTCATTTGCAAGGGCTAGAGGTTATTTGGGATCTAAAGTGAATGACACATCTTTAGATCAGGCAGAACAGAGAGGTACTACATGGTGAAGGCAAACAACCTTGGCACTCTCACACCTCAGTCAGGCACAATCTTGAGCTAAAGCATTTCCATATTCTGATACCTGACATTGACTGACCACAGGCTTGGATCAGCTGTCTACTGAGCATGACTACAAGGACACGGGATGGAATGAGATGGAGGGAAAGCAGAACCTTTCTGGAATCACTTGCCCAGGTGAATGCACACTTGACACAGATCCTTACTACGCCAGCACAGCAAAGGCAACACTACACTTGAATTCCCGAATTTCTTCCTTCTGGCTTTACTCTCCCCCAGATGACTATCTTCAGAGAAACGTCCATTTGTCCAGCAGATTATGCTAATTAAGAGGAAATCACAATCTATTGCTGGGAGGCCTAGGCACTCGTGCTGCAGGAAGCAAAGCCATGTGTATTTTGTCCATTACTCTTGGCATATAAAGTGATTACACTGAGCTGGAGCAGGAGTTTTCTATAGCTGTTTTCCCACTGATCAGCCCAACTCACCAATCTCAGCCATGATACTCTCAACGCCTCCAGAAGGAGTTGTTTTCTCCTGTTTTAAAACAAAAACAAAAACAAAATAACCTCAGATGGGTGCCCTCTCACCCCAGTTCTTTGTTCCAAGTGGGATGGTAACAGGCACGTAGGATTTAATAATGATGACAACAACAAATGTTATGGCCTCAGTTGCAAGGAATGTAGAAGCCATGACCCCTGAACTCAGTCTATCTAGCAGAGAGCAGTGATACAGACAACAGACCAACAGAGTTCTCCAGCTACGCTACTGCGCATCTTGTGTAAGAACCAAAGTGCCAACTCAGGCAGACCTCTGCCAGCATGGTGGCCCAGGAAGCAACAGCTGAATGAAACAGCACACCAGGCTTGTTTGCTGCAGGGGCCAGCTCACAGCTCCCTTCAGAACTCGGTGGCAGAAGAACAACCTTCACCATACCCTTTGAAAGGTATCGTTAAAAAAATAACACATGAAACAATAAAGAACAAAATACATTCCTGAGCAGCTACTGCAAAAAATACTGGCTTTTTAAGGTCTTTGATGTAACACAAGTCTTCAGCCACCAAGGATTTCACTACGGTTGTTATTAAGCACTTATGCAGCAGTGAAGGCACTAAACATGGTACAAATGTTTAATAAATGACACCTTCCCCCCCACAGTGTTGTGTTGCAAACGACGGCCATTTGTGGATGTAATTGAGACAGATTGCAGAACCCGCTGCTCTGAGAAAACGGACTCCTACCACTGGAGTTAGCAATTAGCAATATAGCAATAGAATTACCAACATAGAGTTTCTGATGCACAGTAACGATATTCCAGTTCCAGCCAATAGAGGGCAGTTAGCCTATTCATTATGGCTTGTTCTGCGAGGTCAACAATTAGCCTCCTGTGCTATGCACCTCTGGTTCAGAGTGCTGGGCATAAACCAAGAAAAGTATCAAAAGGGGAGGTGGTCCTAACTGAAGCAGGATGTTCTGTGTTTGATCAGAGTTTCTCAGAGGAAATATTCTGCTTCTGTGACCCCCTCACCCCCAACCCCATGCGCTCGTGCTGGAGCATTATCTGCTTTTTATTTGGTACAGCAAAGGTAAGAATCTGTAAGAATCTGTGCAGTTGGATCTAATTTTTAAAATAAAAAGCCCAGAACCTTTAAAGAAAAAAAATAAAAGTCCAAACATTTACCCTACAAAAAAAACTCCTCAATTTTTCCCAGCTTAAAAAAACCCAAACTGTCACTTAGTAGAATCAAGTGGATTCATGAGCTGCATTCTTAGCATTGTCCACCTCCTATTTTAACTTAGAGCAGTGATTC
>NW_017729002.1:21402890-21432407 GCF_001723915.1 Gavialis gangeticus
AAAAGAAATAAAAGTCCAAACATTTACCCTACAAAAAAAACTCCTCAATTTTTCCCAGCTTAAAAAAACCCAAACTGTCACTTAGTAGAATCAAGTGGATTCATGAGCTGCATTCTTAGCATTGTCCACCTCCTATTTTAACTTAGAGCAGTGATTCTTAGCCAAGGGGCTCCAGCACCCTGGGGTACCTTGGGATCCTTTCAAGTGTGCAGCAGGGTGCCATACAATGCTACCACTGTGAGGTGGGCATATGATTCACAAGATAAACCCAGAGATTTCAAAGAGGAATCCCTAGTGTCAAAAGCATTGTGGCCTGTTGTGGGCTTTCTGAGTTCCTTGGAACAGAAATACTGTTCTATTATTCCTCTGTAGTCAAAAAACAAGTGAAAGCTCAGATCTGGCATTTTACAAGTGGTGCCTCAAGATTAAAAAGGTTAAGAATTACTGACCCAGACAGTAAACACTCCAGAATGGGACTGTTTCTTTCTATGTGCCTGTAGACCACCTAGCACAATAAGACTCCAGTCAAGATTCAGCTGTCCAGTAGCATAACTAGGAGCTAGCAAGGGGGGCACCCAACCTGGGTGCAAATTTAGGGGGACATCAGAATGGTGGACCTAGGGAGCCTCAGTTACAGGGGATGCTGAAGCCACTACTTGGGGAGCCTGCACTGCAGATGCTTCTACTTTGAGACCCTGCCTGGGCAGCCCAGGTCTTTGACTCTCTAGGTGAGGTAAGACTTGCTCAGAAACTCCTTCCACTCTGCTCAGGGCACTAAAATAGTTATGTCTCTGGATATGCCTTGGAACTGCTATAATATAAGGAATTCTTATAACTAGTGGAATCTAACACTTGTGTTGCCAACAAGAACAGAGTCTATCATATAATTGCATAAGCAATATTTTAACTATAAAATCCTTTCTGGTTTTCCCATGTGTCCTGCTTATATTGTAAGCTCTTAGGCAGTGATGCCTCCTAGAAAAGACATGGGACTGAGGCTCAGGAGGGCAGGTTCTATTCCCAACCCTGCCACTGGCTGGCTGGATGAGCTCTGGGAAATCAATTTGCCACCTGTTAAGCAGGCACAATGGTGCTGACCTCCTTTATGAAGTGGTTTCAGATCCATTAGATAGATGCCATGTAGGAACTGGGTGTCCTTGGGATATGGACTATATTTATCACATAATCGGTATGAGCTAAGTCCATGACTAGCCAGGGTTCGAATTACACTCCGACTCTTGGGTTTCTGAACCCTGTGATTAGCCCTTGGTAATGGCTGCATTATGTACATTTTTGCCTTTATAGGCCAATTCCTTCATACTATCATGCATGTCTACGGACGAGTTCAACTACTTGGTTTCCAAAGCCTTTAACAGCTTATTCCTCTTTTGGTAACAGATCTGGGGAAAGAAGTGGAAGAGGGGACTCCCCTGGAGTCGGTATTCTCTAATCTTACTCTCAGCCTGGCTATAAAAGGAGTACCTCTATGCTTGGAAAAGCTCACATTAACCCCATCAGTTTCTTTTGTTTCCAAATGCCCCATGACTAAATGGGTTTCCTTGAATTTGACTTGCTGCTGGGGCCTGTAATTCTCACTAGTGTAGGAAACTTGCATAGTTAATCAGGGATTGACCTTTGGGGAAGGGAAACTGCAGCTACTTTTGGCATCTGCCTCCTAAGTTGGGTACTTGCTGATTGCTGCCTGCCACCAGGAGGATCTCTTAATCCCTGCTTATTACTCATACTGTGGGCACAGGGTTTAGATAAGCACCTAGGTGGATCCAGTGATAAATGGAAGTGAAACTCTGAATCAGTGCTTGCCCTGGACCTAGTGCATTGCCCTCCAGCATGTAAATCTGACTGCTTTTCTAACAGGTTAATACTGCACTGTAGGGGATACTCAACAAGGAGGGGAAAACATACAGCACAGATGGTAAAACTATAGCTAATCACTACCCCTGCTTGCATGTCTAGAAGGCCTCCTTTTGGCAAGAGATGTGGCATGATATTAACTTGACCTATATAGTTTCAAGGCTTCCAAGAGCTTTTGTATTTATGAAGCCATCAGGTTGGATATCAGATTAGATCACATCGGTGTTGCCCTGGATTCCTGTGGGGGCCTGGCTGTAACTAAATATTGCCCATTTTCAGCAGGGCCATATACTGCTTCAGCCTTGCCTGCAGGAACAGGAGTCCAAGATTCCTTCACCACTGTTCAGAGAACATGTGCTACTGCATACAGCCCTTGGTGTATGGCTATAGATCACCTTGGTGTATGGCCATAGACACTGCCAGGAACAAATTTAAAGCAAGAGCTGGTTTTCAGATTTTCTCAGTCACCAGTAGATGCACTCAGGGCTTTCACTGGTGGCTTCACTGATGTGGTTAAGAATGTCGAGCTCACTTAGTCATTGTAGAAACAAACAGAGAGACTAGACTGAGGGTCAAATCACCTGTCTTTGCAAGAGCAACATTTCAACCAGAGCATTCAAGCAGATAAAGGGCTGGAAAGAGGGCCAGAAACACTGATAGTGTCAAACCTAGAATAGCAAACTCTGTATGAAGGCAAACATGTACTGAGGAATGGCAGCGATGCTCACTGATACGGAACAGGCCAGGATTACCACTTACATTGTGCCTCATAGGTTAATTAACTTTGAATGTGCACAGGTGCAAGCCCACTGACCGCCATGGAGCCGTGTCCACCAAATCCAGTGGAGAATGTAGCCTGGAGCATTCACCCTCAAATGCCTGTCTGCCAAACATGCTGCAGCATGTTAGACACATGTGAACACAAGCATCTGTTTCTCTCTGTCCCCTCTCATTGGTATCTTCTTTGGCATGGCAACTTGGATGCCAGAGGCAACAGACTGATTTTTGTTCAGACTTTTCATTGGCTTCTAGGGGCAGAAGGAAGAAAGCTGCCATCTGCTTATTGTTCCCACACTAGTCTAGAAGCTGTGGTGGTCCTCTCAGAGAGCAGACGTTACAGAAGCCTCCTCTTCCTCCCATTCAGCACAAACAGAAGGATTCCAGGGACAGGCTGGGCATTAGGTGAAGAAGGAAGCAGCAACATCACTACTGGGCTCACCTCTTTCTAACAGCCCCCCTCCTACCCCTGAATACACGTCCTTCTTGACCTCCCTCC
This sequence comes from Gavialis gangeticus, assembly GCF_001723915.1. Taxonomy (NCBI): domain Eukaryota; kingdom Metazoa; phylum Chordata; order Crocodylia; family Gavialidae; genus Gavialis; species Gavialis gangeticus. The sequence goes on from NW_017729002.1 coordinate 21,406,039, forward strand.
TCTCCTCTGCCTCCCTGGGGCCTCCTCTGCTCTTACTCCTCCTGCTGTCTGAAAGTAATGGCTCACTGTTCCTTTCATCAAGCTCTATCACTACTAATTGCCTCCATTTGAATTACAGACTCATTTTCTTCTATCCATTGTTCCTGCCAGTCATTTGATTCCTTGCTGAACTGCACAGATCTTCCCCATCTCCTCTCTCATATATATCTTCTCCAACACTTCATAATCTACCGAGTTGTTTTCTCACCCTTTCTCTCTGCTTTATGGGCTCCATATTTGTTAGCCTTCTTCCCACCCCTCCAGTCCTCCTCCTGCTCCACTCTTCTCTCTTCTACTGGAAAATTTGGTCCCCCATCACCTCACCATCTCCTTGATCACCTTCATCTCCTCCCTAGACCTTTCTCAGCCTCCTCCCCTTGCTCCTGGGGAAGTTGTTCTCTTTCTGGTCCTCCCAACATGCCCATTCTTTCCCTGTCCTCCTCACTTCCTCCCCTTGAATTTCTCTGACAGGATCCTTAATCCTGCCCCCCCTGTTTTTCTCCATCCTCAGTATCTCACTGATCTCCTCACCTCCTGGCCCTCACCATCATCTGCTGGCCTCTTTATAGGCTAACTTTCCCAGGTGCTCAAGCCACAGCAGCAGACTCTTCCTACTCCTTTGGTCACAGTCAGTGCTTCTCAGTCTCCTCTTTAAAGTACACTTCATTGGTCATCAATTTGGGTTTCCATTTTCTGCCATCCTCCTCTCCTAGATCTGCATCCTCTTTCTTAGGCAACTCTCTTCAGCACCTGCACTTCATCTTGGGCAAGTTCAGTTGTTCCCAGGATTTCCAGTTGTACCACCCACATCACCCTTCTTGAGAATCCATTTGGAGTTTCCCCTTTTCCTCATTGCACCAAATCTCAGCACGCAGTTCTCATCCTTGGAGCTCATTCTCAGTCTCCATCCCGGCTCTCACTGTTTCCTATTGTCCTATGCCTGCCCAGGTTCTTCCATTGTCTCCAAGTTTCAGCTTTGTGTTGCCCCTTCATAATGCAACCTATGCTTGGAAGGGCTCCTGTGCCCTTCTCTTAAAACACTCCTCTATTCAGCCTCTCATTGCTCATTTGCTTTCCCCTGCTCTCTGTCTCATGCCTGCTTCTCATTTGCATTAGTTGGCAAGATCTCTTGAGTTTTTAAGGCTCCTTGTAGCATCAATACTAGCATATTAATATTTATTTGAACTGTGTCTAGAGGTCCCCACAGAGCACACCCCAAAATGATCAATGCTAGGCATATGCCAATAGGCAGACCCAGGACATAAAGCTCATTGGGACATGCCCAGCTTCACATGCCCAGCATATACATTTTGGGGTGCAGTGTGCTGAAGCAGGCGTGCTGAGCTTCATTGCAGCACTCCTTAATGACATCTGGCAGTGGGGTAGGGATTCCTTATGTGGCTGGCAAAGGTCACACAGGGAGTCTGTGGGGAAGCTGAGAATGGACTTGAGATCTACACAGCCTTAACTTTGACACAGTCCTTCTTTCTACTGAAGGCCATGCTTCAACTGAATCCTAAAAGGAGACCAGTTGGTTGCTACCTCCTTCAGTGTCCATAAAACATGTACTCGTTCATTCCAAAAGTCAGTCCTTCCCCATCTTGACAGGGACATCTCTGACCTGCCAAAAGGAGAAGGCCCTTCAAACATCTGCTACCCTAATCCAACACAGTCTGGTAAGGGCTTTCCTATAGCTTTACTTCAGCAGTTTGATTTCTCATCTCTCTCACTGTCAGTGTGCTGTTACAGGGCTCTCCCCACTTCATCAGCAGTTTTCACTGCTACTACAGCTGTCTAGAAGCTGAAGACAGATATATGACCAGTTGTAAATCTGTCATGATAAGCGCTAGCATCACCACTTCATTACTGCGGTTCAGATAGCTGACTGCTGTGCAGGATAGCTTTCTGGTGGCCAGGTCTGAACAAGATTTGAAACTGGGTTTGTAAAAACCAGGTACATTTTCATTGGCTGGCTGAAACAAACTGCTATCTTGGTTTGACCTAGAATTCACCTTATATGTTCCCTGGGACTGGAGACACTCTTCCACTCTGGCAGAAACGCCAAGGGCTAAATGTCCAATGCACCTGCCCAGTCCCCTCATCTGTTCAGCTTCTGAACTGGTCTATTTTTGACTGCCCCGGCTCTTTGTAGGTCTAAGATGCTGTTTGATTTCAAATAGAAGACAGCATAACATGCACAAGGCAATACAAAGACAGGGAGCACAAGAAAGCATGAGCCTTTGTGTACAACTGTGGCAACCATCAATATATTTTCACAGCCTTCTCTTTAGTAGCTCTGGTGGCTGTTGGGGTTCCAAGCACAGGGTGGTTCTTATTTTGCACCTGGTTTTCACATATTGGACCACCACAGTTTGACTGTTTTCACAGCAGAATCATAGGGTTGGAACAGTCCTCAAGAGTCATCTAACCCAGCCTCCTGCACAGATGCAGAATTTGCTATTCCTAAACCATTCCAGAAGGATTCCTATCCAGTTTTTCCTTAAAAAGTGTCACTGGGGTAGTCTACAGCTTCCTCAGGCAGCTGTTCCATTGTCTTGTTGTTCTTGGAAGTTTTTCCTGAACCTGGATCTAAATCTGCCTTGCTGCAGTACACTTGCTGGGCATGCAAATGAATCAAAGCTGGCCTGATGGGGGAAGGCACAAGAAGTGTATTGAGCTTGAGAATTCTCTGTGGAGAAAGTCTCTGCTGTTTGACATGTCCAATCCACTACAGTACATAGCTGACCAGGCAATTGGAGATGCCAAAATTAGCCTATTTTATAATAAATAAAGGATTAATTTAGCAGAGTGCAATAACCAGAAAATGAATAAAGCAATATGCATTTTCACAACTGGCAAATTGCAGCATGTAGTCAGATATTAAGATTTAATTCAAGCACCAGACTTTTAAAAATGAAAGTGAATTTATTACCTGTTTATAGGTGCAAAAATCAAACAGCCCTAGAGACTGAATTCTTTCATGTATTTACAAGGCAGAAGTAAGGGCAGGGTGGCACCTTAAAGACTGACTAGTTATCTACTAAAAAAGTATGGTATGGTCTATGGCAATTCCCATAGAGCAAAACAGTCTGGCTGAGGTAGCCTTTTGATCACGCATCTGAGTTACTGCCAGCTAGATATCTAACCAGATCTCGAGTAGCTTACTCACAAGCATCATCCAGAGGCTGGCGGAGATTCGCTCTGGAGGCAGGCCATTCCTAGCTCATGAGTTATGGGGGAGAGAGCCAGTTTCAGATGGTAAATCTCCTCTCTAAGTCTGAGTCCCCTGCATGGCCGCTGCCCCCTCCTCCTGGGCAGTCTTAACTTATATAGCCCCTGTGACCTCATTCACCTGGTCCAGTGGAGGCCAGCGCCTGTTGGCTGTCGGCCAATCAATTTGAAATACATCACTAGTTGCCAGGCAGACTCTAGCCTACCAGGTAGAAGCCCCTCACCCAGGTAGCCGATACCAGTCACGTAGGCAGAGGGAGCAGGTTTCCCCCCTCCCTCAGGAATGTATCCAGCTCAGGTTACCTAAAGAGATAGGGTAAAGGTGCGTTTCCTCTGCTGGGCCCATCCTAATCAAATTGTCACAGCACAGAGATTTTGGGGAGAAACAGAGGTGGCTTCCTGCCACAGTGGAGCTCTAAGGGCACCTTGGTTCATATTTGTAGCACTAGCAGGTTGAGGTAGGGACCCCACCTGATACACTAAAGGCTAGATTGTATCCTGTCTAAATGCTACCATAACAACCATGAGAGTTCTATGTATCAAACATCCTGTGTTAGGTTAAAGTTCTTCCTCTAGTGTCAAAGTAGTATGAAAAGAAGATATAAAAGCTAGACGGTTCTCAGTGGTAGCAGATGATGGAACAAGGAGCAATGGTTTCAGATTGAAGCAAGGGAGGTTTAAGTTGGTATTAGGAAAAACTTTCTCACTGGGAGGGTGGTGAAGCACTGGGACGGGTTACCTAGAGAAGTGGTGGAATCTTCATCCTTGGAGGTTTTTAAGGCCTGGATTGATAAATCCCTGGCTAAAATGATCTAGCTGGGGACAATCCTGCTTTAAGCAGGGGGTTGAACTAAATGAGACCTCCTGAGGTCCCTTCTAACCCTAATTTTCTGTGATTCTAAGTGGCTGCTGAGGTTGGACTCCTGGCATGGGACTGCTGTCTGACCCAAAGGCCACCAAATTTAATAGAAAGACTTCCACTGTCTTCAACAAGCAGTAGATAAAGACAATAGTACTGCTATTACATGCTCTGGACGGACCTGACCCCTCCCATGGAAAATACATGGAGCCTGGAGAATGGGCAGAAAAACTCCATGAATTTTCAGGACACTTTGCAAAGAGAACTTATGATGGGGCTTCTAGCAGCAGCAGGCCCAGAATCACCAATGTTAATGTAATATTTCTTGGACAGAACCTGTTTCCCATACTGTGAATTTTCAGAATACTAAATAGAGCACAATGAAAAGAAAATGGCATCTAATCTTTCAACCAGAGAAAAGGACTTTTAGATAAAACCATACTTTCAGAAGTCCTGGAAGGTTACAGGCCCAAGTACTGTTCTTTTACCCAGAGCCTATGTTGAAGTATAGCATCTAAGAGCAGCACGCTGAGAAGGCTAATTCTTGGAAAACATATTGAACAAAAGGTCACTTCTGACTATCTTTAGGCAGGGCTGATGTTCAAGATCTTCTAACACTATGATTATTAGGGACCTACCATGAGTGACTGGTGCCTCCTGAATCTGAGGGGGGCACCCGCAGAAGCCACCAACCCTGTCAGGGGGGCACCAGTGCTACCAACAGCATCAGTGTCGGCTGTCGGGGGGGGCACCGGCCCATCACCCCCTACCAGTCGCCTATGGGACCTACCAAATTCACGATGGGAATGGGCTGCATGGCTACCATCCTTGCTGCATTCATCCTGCAGGTTCCCCTGTGAGCCCCCCACCATTGATTGGTGGAGGGGCCCTGCTACTTGCCGATCGCCGCTTGCTCCTGATTGAATGGGAGGCAAAAACCACAGTTTTAAATATGGTGGTGCCATTTTTGCCACTTGCTGTTGATTGCCTGAGGGGCCTTGGCCGCCATGCTGTTCATTGGTGACTGGCTGGGAGGCAAAAACAGAACCATGTTTAAAACCGTGGTCAACCGCTGATCGGGGGTGGTGGGGAGGGGTGTGCAGGGGAACCTGCAAAATAAAAGGAGCTGCCGCACACCTCACTCCCACCATGAAATCAGTAGGTTCCTAACTATGATTAAAGTAATGTTAGAAAAATAGCCAGCCATGTTAGTCTGAAGTCAGTCAGAAGGCAGGGTAGATATGCACTTTTACAGACTAGCTAAATAAGATATGAAGAGTAGGGTTAACATTCTGTTCAAGTGTCCCTCTCAGTTAAATGGACTGTCATCTACCAAAGGCCCAAGTACCTGAACTTTCCATTAAAAATTTGCACAATAAACTGATATTCCTGTGCAGAAAATAGCTATGGTTTGCCATGCTTGGTGCAGCTTATTGCTAGGATGAAGCTAGGTTATTTTGTCCATGTTGGGACTGGCTCCTTGGCATCAGCATGGGTTTAAATGTGCCTCTCTCAGGCCCATTTCCCCTTCTGCTGCTTCCTCTCATTTGCTGTGTCTAATGCCCAACAAAGCCAGTTATAAACAGCACAGTACTGATGTAACACATCTGAGAAACAGACTTCCTAAAATGTGTTCCCAAACCCACCAAGGAGTATATTATGCAGATTCAATCAACATCTTTTTACCTGGGGCTGTGAAGGAGTGCATGGCTGGCAAGATATTACAAACCAATATATTCAATGAATGCATTAAGCAATTGCATGAGATGCAGCTAGACAGGTAGTGCTTAACTAGGCATGTAGTAGGGCTCCTTTTCCAAACCTCAGGCCAGACCTTTGGCACAAACTCACTTCAATGAGATGGATAAGGGCTTAGCATATGACTGCACTTTTTGCTAGATGGAATGTGCAAAATTGCTGGCCAAAAGACAGTTAGTCAGACAAGCATCTGTCCATGACCTTCATGTCTGGAACCAGCATGCACACACTACACTCTCATAGTATTAACCACAGCCTGCTTTTTTTAGCAGTGACATCTCAGCCAATGCCTTGCTCAAATGGCCAGCAAAGGAAACATTTAAATTATCTGAAGACCTTAACTCCAAACACCACAAATGGCTTCTGCTCTTTCCCTGAGAGAATCAGGTAGATCCTGACTTGATCATATTCTCCTCTTCTTACTACAGCTCCACTCATCCAGCCAGGAACAGAGACTATAGATTATATAGTCTATAAGAAGATTATATCACAGCAGCGAGAGCAACTATTAGGATTTCATAGCTAACTGACTTCTATATATCTGAGTGGAAATTAAATCCTGAAATTTCAAAAATTCTTTCTTGCTATACACTAAGCTGTCCTTAATGCTAGGAAACCCAATCCATGACATTTTTAGACTAGTGATTCTCATGCAGGGTGTCACAACACCCTGGGGTGTCTTGAGATCCTTTCAAGGACCACCAGCACTAGATGATGTTAAGGCAGCAATGTGGCTGATCAGAGTCAGTTCTGAAGTATAAACATTGAATTGCCTTCATATACATTGAATGTTTGTTGTTTCTATATTCAAATACTTGGGAAGTGCTCAGATACTTTAGTGAGGGAAGCGACATAAGTGCCTAGATAACAGATAGATTATACCCACCTTAAAACACAATGTGCAGGCTGTGAAAGGAAAAGAAAAAACCCAGCAAAATGATGTATGAAGATCTTAATTTAGATAAAGTCTGTCCAAGACGCCTGTCAGCACTGTATCCAAGGCCAAGATTCTTAAAGGTTTCTAGATGCCTAGCTGCTAAATCTTTCATAATTTGGGCTTAAGTGCCTTCCTGAACTAAGAATTACTCACTGAAAAATCAAAACCACTTGGAAATCATTAAATGTAGTTGAAAAGAAAGCCTGGTATTCACTTCAGATATGAAACAGATGAAAGATGGGACCATTCTCATGTTACAGAAAGCAATAGTGTTGAGTACAATCCTTACATATTTTTCCAGCAGTTCTGTCTTTCCATTTTAATAACAGCCAAATCTGTATCACATATATATTAGACTGTATTGCATATCTATCATGTATATATTAGAGCTATATTAGACATGGTAGCATTTTTTCTGAGCACAGCTATGAGAGACTCACATTTAGGAGAACCCTGGCCAGAACAGTAAGAGTGGCTACTTTTCTTAGGAGCCTCAGCTGTTTGAGGCATATCAACAGGGGAATGGTTTTCATCCAGTCTTCTGATCTGAGGAAGACACAGTCTGAATATGAATATATACATAAAGGGTCCATATTCTGGTTGCAGTTATACCACCAGACAAATTTGAAGCAACTCCACTAAAGCCATTGAAGTGGTCTGGATTTATACCACTGGTATGTTCATTTCATGTGAGCTTCACTGACAGGCAGCCCAGGCTTAGGCTATAAGCATGCTAAGGAAGTGGGATCAAGCATACTCATTCCAAACTTTAACTTCCCTTGTCATGGGGTCTTATGCCAATCTCCAGTCAAGCAGCTTGAGATGCTCCACCCAATTTATCATTAGCTAGGTTGCTATACCAGCCTGTCACCACTGCATGACTAAATTGGCACTATCAGTTTTTAACCCCCCCGGCTTTATTAAAGACTTCCTGCAACTGCCTTGTCCTAGCAGGTGTGTGCTCTAGTATGCTTGCTTAGAGATGGCACTATGGTACTGCAGACTGGCAGACAATCTATTATCTCTGTGTGGGAGGCCCATTCCTTGTTGCCATCTGTCTCAGTCCATTTCTCCTGACTTCTAGAAAAGCAAAACTTAAGACAAATCCTACTCTCATTGACTGCAAAGGAACAGATTTCCTCTCCTGTACTTCCTTCTACTGTTCTGATCATTGTTGGTTCCATGTTTATTAGTTACCCTACGAGTCCTCCTGCCTTTTTTATTTTTGCATTAAATCCCTTCATTTTATTGTGTTCAAATGGTAAAAAATGGTTCATATTACCAGTAAGCAGTTCAGTTTCCACAAGCATAGGTCAGTGATTCTTCGCCAGGGTGCTGTAGCCTGGGGTGGGGGTGGGAGGTGAGTGGGGCGACTTTCCCGGGTACCAAAGTGAAGGGGCGGCAACAGACACTGCCCAGCCAGGGTGAGACAGAGCCACAAGCAGCTCATTTGGGGGGTGCAGGGGTGGGGGGAGGGTGGCTCCTGCTGCTGCTGCATGCACTCCTGGGGAAGCGGAGGGTGGGGGGCATGTGCCCTCCAGCTCTGTGCATGGGGCGAGGGTGGGCTGCTGCTATGGACTTGCTCGCGTGCCAGACTTCCTTGCTACGGTACTGGCTGTAGCACTCTGGGGTGCTGTGAGTAAAGCTGCTATGAAGTGCTGTGCAATAATGTCAGTTTTGCAAACATGTACATATGATTCACAAGATAAAAGCAGACATTTCAAATAGAAATCCATAACATCAGAAACATTCTGACCTGGTGTGGACTTTCTGAGTTCTTTACAAACAGACAAATGGCTCTATTGTTTTTCTGTAGTCAAGAAACAAGTGAAGAGCTGGCATTTTCCAAGGGGTGCCGAGGGATGAGTCTAAAAATGTTAAGAACCACTGCTCCTAGTAGTCCATGGTAGGGGAGGAGTGCTTTGGAAATGAAATGATCTTATCTGAAGTCAAAGACAAAAGGAAATTCACAAGCAAAGATGACCTGAGCAAATGCTAGAAGCTATTTTACAAGGAGGAGGCGGAGCTACTTCAAAGTTCTTACCAAGTTCAGTGAGGAAAAACTTTCTTTTAGCATCGTTGCTTAAGTAGACACTGCTATAGTACAATTCAACACTTTTACAAGACTTCAGTTTTATGTTCATAGCAACTGACAGTGTTCAAAAAACATTTGATATCAGATACTAAAGGTTGACAGCAGCTGTTCTGGAAAATTACTAGATTCCTTGGCAGCCAGCATAGCCTGATACAGGAGAATGGAGAGTGGAAGAGGCACAAGGGTGCCCCCCTGAGACTTCTGTGATCAGCCCTACTGGATGTTTGAAAATCTAGCAGGGGAAAGACCCAGCCCAGTTCAGAGTAATTCACACTGTCTTTGCTGAAGTGCTGGTGTGACTGCTCAATATTACACTGAAATAATCATCGAGATAAAGCTTCACTGGAGCTAGGGACCTACAGATTATTTTTGATTGATCATCTTTGTCAACGTGACTCAATGCCTTTCTTCTGACAGATTCCTAGCTATTATTATCCATCTTTGAATCATATATCGCTGCACATCACCAGAGCAGTTGACCACCTTCTACATAAAACTGATAAACAATCACAAAGGTTCTAGCAGGCTTTCAGGTACTGGTTCAACATGGCTCAGGTTGAACATGGCACCTCCATATTGCTGTCCAATGGCCTTTGGGGAGACGTATATGAAGTGGATTGGTCTGGGTCCAGTTCCTAGCAAACAATGATCCACATCTGAAAAATCAGCAGGACTAATGGCACTGCTGCTACCAGTATCAAGCCTAAGAGGACAATTGACAATAAACCTCTAGAGATGGCTAGCAGGCCTGTGCAAAGCAGCAAGTATTTACTTTGGATTTGGCTTCGGCCTATTTGGAAGGACAGCAATTCGATTCGGTGATTCAAATCACTGTCCCGATTCAGATTCAGATGATTCGGATTAGGAGATTCGGCAATAAATTATAATGGGGAATCACTAAAATACCTATAAGTTTGTCATTTTTTTGCAGATTTGGATGAAAACAGCATGAAGCCTGCCATGTTTCAAGGAGATAGATGCAGGGGTTTCTGTGGAAGTGCAGCTCAAACTGTTGAAAACAAAACTCATATCACTTGTGTGTGTTAAGGCAAAGAAGGATGAATGCAGCAGGGATGGTAGCCCCTTGTGCGGGCATGAGGCCTGCCAGGTTTCAGGCAGAGTGGTGCAGAGGTTTCTGTGAAAGTGCACCTCAAGGCTCTGAAAACCAATTAAAAAAGCAAATAGGTGCGGAGTGAGGAGGGTGGCACTCACTCTGTCTGAATGTGGAGCTTGGGGAACCCTAGCAGCGGGAGGTTCACCCTGAGGAACACCAGCTGCTCCACCAAACCAGGATTCAAGGAGGAGCGGTGGGGTGTCACAACATCACCAGCGAGGCTGAACACCCTCTTGCTTGGAACTCTGGTTGGTGGACAAGACAGGTGTTCCCAGGCAACTGTGGCCAGATTCTGCCATACCTGGCTACAGGTTGCCCAATAAGCCAAGGGGTCACACTGCTGCAGCTCCACATCCTTGGCAGATAGGTAGCCACCGAGGCCTCTGCACTACCTGCTGGATGGTGGGATCTGGTGCTTCTGGACCCCAACATTGAAGCCATGCCCTTGGCCCACATTGACAGTTGTTGTGGTGGAGGAGATTGGCTGGTGGTTGGAGTGTAGGCGTGGGAAAGTGAACTCCCCTTTTCCACCTCCCCCTGCCTCTGCCCTTCTGCCTCCCTGACTGTTCACCAGCACCTCCATCCAGTGTTCGAGGGTTTTGCTGCTGCAGATGCTCCCCTTCACCCTTGGGTTGCCCATGCCTGGCAGCACATGGACTATATTGGACTGCAATGGATCCAGCCATTTTTTGATGCCCTCCTTCAGCTGCTTCACCAGTGCCTAAACCTCTGGTGAAAGCGGTTTGCCCCAGCCAGGAACACTGACCCCCTGGAACTTGTTTCATTCTCAAGCTCCTTCACTACAGGGATCACCTGGCTAAGGAGGGCATTGCCAGTGCTGAAGCTCTCAGTAGCCTCAAGGAATGGCTTGAGGACCACCAAGATCTGGGAGATGGTATCCCACTCCATTTTGTTAAGGGGGCTGCTGATCCCAATCTCCCCAACCAAGACCATCTCGTGGATAGCCTTCTGTTGCTCAACCAGTCTTCCCAGCATCAGGTATATGGAATTTCACTGAGTCTTCACATCCTGCATGATTTTGTGCTGCAGGATACTCCGCTCTGCCTGTTTCTTCTGCAGCATCTTGCCCCCCCTTGATGCTCCGGTGGAAGTAGCTCTCCACCTTCCTGCATTTCGAAATTAGCTGGCTAGTAGCGATGGTGCTGTCACTGGCCGCCCTGTCCCCCTCCAAGGCATCCCGGACTACAAGGTGGAACTTGTGTAACACACAGCGGATGCCAACAAAGTTGGCATCATGCACTGCCTTGACCATATTGGCTCCATTGTCGGCGACCATTAACCTGTGGGTGAGCTCGCCCTGCCCAACGAGCCATATCTGCATGATGCAGTTCAGGGCCATTATGATCTCCCTTGCTATGTGGGACTCATCCATTGCCTCCACTTGAAGGAGAGCCCACTGATGCCCTGACTGATTGCACCAGTTCCCTGTGAGGGAGAGGTAGGCGTGATCTCCACACCTGCTGCTCCAGATGTCTGAGGTGAAGGGCAAAGCTATCTGTGGATTTGCCTTCCACAGCTCCTCCCTCAAGTACTCTCTGCATGCCTCATACAGGGAGGGCACTACCATCCTGCTAACGGCAGGATGGTAGTCACTTGGTACGATGGGGTCACAAGCACCATGAGCCACCTGAACCCTGGATGCTCAACAAAGGAGAAGGGCTGGCTATCCAGAGCAAGCATCTCCCCAGAGCAAAGTCACCCGCTCTGGGTGACTTTGCTTGCCCTGGGAATGTGCCCCACCCTTTGTCTCCGCCTTTCCCTCACTGGTCCAGGGTGGCCTGCCTCTGCTTCTTGAGGACAGGAGCTTTGAAGCAAGAGGGGGACTTCTTTTGGGGACGCTCCCACTGGTGCCAGGCTGAAAAAGGAACAAGGACAAGGGAGTGCTGCCTCCTGAGATGCAGCAGATATACTGTGGTGGTGAAGTGTTTCACCTACTTGCCCTGGCTGATCTGCCTTCAGCAGTGCTAGCAGGTAGCATACCTGGGATCATCTGCCACCTCAAAATGAACCCACACCACACCACCCACCTGCTTCTGGGTTGAGGATGGGGATCCAGCCTTATCCCCCTCCTCACCAGGCAGAGGCACAACAACAGGAGGAGCTGAGCCGCCTGCTGCCACAACCTCCTCCAAAGTGCCTTCCAGAGAAGGGGACCTGCCTCTAGGGGCACTTTGAGGGGTGTGGAGCACAAACTCAGATTCTCCCTCCTTCCCCAGAATTTCTCTCGCTATGGCTCTCATCTCCTCTGCTTTCAGATCCAGCTTTTCCTCTGGCACTGAAAGGCTTATGCTGAGAACTGAAATTGGGGTGGGGACTGTCATGCTATTGCTGATTAGTGGTGTTAGTGCAGGTGCAGGCACTGCTACCACCTCCTTGCTCCCACAAGCAGCAGAATAGTCATTGCTGCCAGGAAAGAGGGTGCGTCTATGTTTGGGGAGGGGGGAACTTGCAGGTCTCCCTCTGCCCCCTCTCCCTCTGCTGTCAGAAGACCTGGCACCTGCCTTTCCAGCACGCTTCATAACGTTTGGTGTGCTGTAAAGTGTGTGTGTGTATAATATATGTTGTGCTTTCTTGCACGGTGATGACAAAAAGTCAGGGAAAACACAGATTTCTTTCTGTGGAGGGAAAAAAAAATCAAGATAGACTAACAAGAACAAAGAAGAGGATTTAGGGGGAAGAATAAGTTGAAAGGAATGGATAGGGATAACAATAGGGATTGCAGGCAATGGTAAGTAGGATACAACTTCCAAGAAGAGGGACTAGATAGCAAGAGACTAGCTGGAAAATCATAGAGCCTTTCAGACACTGCTGCTCCAAGAAAGACAGCTCACAAAAGGCACAGATCACTTCAGACAGTTTTATATGTTGTTTCTATTCCCCCCCCCCCAGCACTGTGATCGGAAGGGAACTCAAAGAAAGATCACAATCACTGGCCAGCTACAGACGTCAATCTCAGAGCAGTTCCCCCCCCCCGCCTTTTCCGTATATGAAAGATCACCCTACCCCCAGTCCCTCTTCTCAGTTTGTTTGCTGCAAGCCTTTCAAATCAATTTGGAGGCTTCCGATTCAGTTTTGACCTTTTAAACGATCTCCTGATTTGATTAGAATTTGGAGACTCAGAAACCAAATTGGGCCGAATCTCCTCCAAATTGAATTGGCTACCGAAGCTTTGCACAGCCCTAATGGGCAGCTCAGGGTAGGACTGAGGTGCACATGAAAGGAAGCTTGTTTTTCTGTAATCAAGGCCACCGTTGTTCTGCAAATGGAGATTTCAGTCCCAGATCTCCGAATTTATCACCTTCCATAAACAGCAAAGCCACTTATAAGCATTAACAATTTTCATGGGAAAACAGCATTACTCCTTCCTCCAGCAACAGAAGGGTTAAGGCATCCCTTACCGTCTTGCATTGAGACTCAGAAGCCTTCATCTACATGTGCTTTCTTATACATTTGAAACACTCAGAAATCAAAGCTCTAGAATTCATCAAGCTATCATGCACTGCATGCTGTATGCCAACTTCAAAGGTAGCCATTGGTAATGCTGGGTCAGACATTAAGGACTCAGGGCTTCTGGCCTAACAAACAAGGGCCAAGCCTGACAGTTTGGGACCTGTTCTCACTCCAGATGAGACTGACAGCAGTCAGTTTGGCCATCTACTTCAAAGAAGTGGAATTAGCTACCTCCCATTTACTGTGGGGTAGGAACAGGCAGTAATTTAAGTGGAGTAGGTGAAGTTCAGTAAGCTCACAGCTTATTTCATCTTCCAGTAACTTGTTTGCATGCCCATGGCTACCCAGCACCCAGACAATGCTGATTTATGGAAAAAGATGCATTCCAGTTTTTTGCACAAATTAATGGAATGCAAAAGTCTGGAGAACGTTGTTATTTAAGTACACAAAAAGGAACTGACAAAGTTCATTTCTTCCCAGTTCTGATTGCTACTAATAAACATGCTTACAAACAACAAAATTTAACCCCATTATTCCACTGTATGACCTACAGTACTTCAAATAAAGATCTTTGACATTTTTAACCTACAGATGACATCACAAACCCAACAATGCTTTCTTCAGTCAGTAAAACAAGTCAGGAATTGTGTGGGTGGCTGAATTATTGGGTGCCTCAACCTTTACATTCTGCGAAAAATATTTTTACATTTCAGATATTCTCCCCTCTCCTTTCAGCTAGATGTTAGTCCATAAATAGTTATTCAGTCATCTGCTAAAGACTGGGAGGATTTCTTAGTCAGCTGTTCAGAGCCCAGCTAACTGAAAAGACTGAACGCGCTGGTGACTAACAGCTCCCCTCATCCCAGGGCGTGTTCCTTGTTTGATGAGGAAAAGTTATTCTCAGCAAGTGCCTGCATATTCCTTTCCTGGCATGCACCTTAAGCAAAGAAGGCATTATCAGACAAAGCGTGGGATTGGCAATGGAAGACGCATCTCAAGAATGAAGAATATAAACAGGTGCTAGCATAGAGTAATAGAGCCTTGCAAACTTGCCATGAAATTGTCACCCCAAGGACAAAATCTTATTGATGAGGATAATGATAAACATAAGCCATGTTCATTTCTCCTTCCAAAAAGTTCCTTGTCCAAGGCAAGTAAGATTCTGCTAGTCTATACTGGGTAATTTTGCATTTTTGTTCATTATGATGCATATTATCACTGCACATAGAGAAAATAAAAGTGTGTGTGTGTGATTTCTCACTGCTCATTATTATAGACCTGTACAAACTAGGACAATGGTCACAAGAGCTACTAGGCACAAAGCCAGATCCACAGCTGATCTAAATTGATGCAAATCTACTGTAATCAATGGAGTTATGCACACCTGCGGATTGGGCACCTTATTTCTTACAAAATCCTACTCATTTGTTTGATTAGTAGTCAAAATAATCATTTATCATGCTGACACACACACAGAGAAAATGTGTATACCCAGTACATGCATATATGTACATATAACACATTGTGGATCTCATGGCTGAATCATTTGATCACAGTGAAATATGTATAAATCAAGTGGGTGTATGTATTATACATAAACACCTCCTGTAGAAACATTCCCCTCTCTTCCATGCAACCCCAGATACATTTCACCAGGATTCAATAAATCATTCAGGAACTTCATGCAATGCTGACCCTGAAATTCTTCATAGGCCTTGCACCATACCTGAACCCTGTGCTGGCTTGACTGATACTGGGATTGTCCTGGCCCCTTTCCTGTGAGGTCTTTAGTTTCAGCATCGGCTGCTCTGTGATGGTGGTGGGACTTCTGCTCGTGATGGACCTCCCTTTTTCTAGCTTCTGAATCAAACAAGATGCTGCTTAGCTTCTCAAAAGATTTCTCCATTTCTTCTTCAGAGTATTCCAGATGTTTGCCTGGAGTACTGGGATAGTAAGTGGTTGGTGGTGAGGAGCTTTTGCTTTCCTTTTCTTTCTTTACAGCTTCCAAATCAGGGTTTTGCTTCCTCAAAATAAGAATCAAGACAAGCAAGAACAGGCACAAGTAGACAACCCATACTTCTTCCATCGCAGCAACTAGGTACCAAGGTGACAGGTGCCTTTAGATATACGTAAAAGAAAGAGAGCTGCCAACCAATGAAGTGAGTATTCAAGGCACGAGTCTTAATAGTTGTCAGGGTCCAAGACAAAATTCTATTAAAGATGAAGAGCACTGGTAATTAAATCTGTCCAGAAATCTACCTAGGACAAAAGTTCAATTTTTTTAAAGGACCTGAGCTTAAAAACTTCCCTTTGGATGAAAGGATTGCGTAGGAAAATAACATAAGCTTGTGAACAAATATTTTTGAGGACTTCTTTAAAAAAACCCCCAAAAGATGCACAGCTTCAGTGGAAAGTTACAAAAATCAGCCCTTTCAGCTCCTTATGATCTCAAAACACGTGTGTGCATGCTTTCTCTTCTGTTGTTTTCAGGCTTTTAGTCACTTTGATGCAGGGAGAGGATGACTTCAGGAGGTAGAATCTAGAAGAATCCTAGGCACCTCACTGCCAGAATCCGTGTGAGATACTGTCACTCCAAGTCCAGTTCTCCTTCAGTCTCCAAATAAGATTTTTCTTTGATAAAGGTTGATATCAAAGATCAATATTTTTCTCAGCAAAAATTCCAATCCAATAAAGGATTAAAACAAATTGCAATTCAAGGTTTCTTTTTATTTTAATGGAAAATATAAAATAGGTTAACCCCACTAATCGTTAGATACTGATTCCCCCACCCCTTACTATTTAAAAAAAGATTATATGGCCAAAACGAACAAGCAAGTTATTACTTGAGTTAAAGATTCAGTGGGATTGAGTTCGGTGGCTTCTCTCTCTCTCGTAGCTTTAGGGAGTGGCGGTCCTAATTGGTGGTCCTAGATGCTGGGGCTCCAGAGATAACACCCAGGTAGCAGTTTGCTGGGAGCCCAAGATCCCACGTTGGTGATTCTTCAATGTCTAAGCACCCGGGCACCCAACAGCCCTACCAGATTACTTCACACACCACATGGGCAAATCAAACATCTATCAGTCTGCTCCCTTCAACCAATCCTAGGGGAAAAGGGAAGGAAGGGACTAACTGACTGGCCAATCAGCTCTCTGCATTAAGCATAATAACCAAAAGGGAAGCGGGGCTGAGGGTCTGTCTGTACAGATTCAGTGGGTGGGTGGGGAAAACTTGGCTGGAGGTGCTGCTCTCTCCCCATCCGGGCAGGGGCTGGCTGGAACAGGATTGTGTTTCACAGACTCTTCCAGAGGATCTTGTTACATATAAGTGTGCCAAACCTAAAAGGAGCAGACACTGTAGCCTGGTGTCTGCTGTCTCTGCCATAAAATCTTCTTTAGCTCAGCAGCTGGTGAACAGCTCCAGACTTTTCCAGTTTGTTCCCAAACCCAGGTGTCTACCCCTCATTTTGCTGTAAAATATCCACAATGTGGAAGAGCACTGTGGCTTCTCATCTGTTACTGACTCTATACCATGGTGGATGCTCACCCCACGCATCAGGTAAAACCTGCAGGCACCGCTTAATGTTGCCACCCAAACACGGCCTAATGGCTTGACTTCCTTCCATGCAAAGAACAATGGAGCAAGATTTCACACATGAATAGCTCCTCTTTTCTTGCTCATTGTCTTATCTCGTTAGTGCTTTCAGGCTGGAACCAGTGTCTCCTCTATAAACATTATAGTTCTAAGTGCAGCAAAGCCCTGATCCTAACTGTGGACTCTGGACACTACTCTGAATTACATTAAAAATACTAAAAGAATAAAGAAGCATAATGTGGAAAAAAATAGTATGTGATTAGGTGATTTAGAACTGTCTACACATAAGGGAGCTGAATTTTTGCATAGGCAAGCTTCACGCTGTCCTTTCCTAACTTTTTTCTGCTTGGTCTTGCAACCCCACTACAAAGATGCATTATAAAAAGTTAGCAGCATTCATTCAGAACAATTACCACGGTGAAAATCTGTGAATTAGGTGAAGCCACTCTCTTAGCAGTTTAAGCATTCTTGGTAACACAACACACTTAATGCTTTACACTAGCTACCGGAAAGTTCTTTCCAGCAATCCACATCAATGGGTAGTTGGATCATTATCTCCTGGTAAGAATTTTGATAAGCACAAAATTAGTTTTTTATAAAATAATCCATAAAACAACTCAGTACACTAGAATGAAAAGGGGTATATTACTAAAGCAATGGAAACATGTAAACATTTTCTCCAGTGTTTTTGTGAATGGCCTCAAAATGCTAGAACTATTAAGTATTTTCATATTTATTCATGTGCAATGCAAAACAGTCACACCTACAAGGAGTTTCAATAATACTGTGTTATGGTGTTCTATACAGTCTCTATGATGGATGCACTTCTCAGAAAACATAAGAATCACTTTCCAAGTGTTAAGTGCTTAAGATAAAGGCAGTACTGTATCTTAAACATTTATCTGACTGTGCATCTTCTTTTTACCTAGTGCATTACCAAAAAACTCACGGCTCCCAGGTACACAGCTATTAAGAACTTGGTTTTGCAAGACTTGAAAAAGATACACAAACCACACATTCCAGGAGGCAATTTATTATACTAAAGTCAATATATATAAGAATTTCCTTGTTAAATTCAGTAACAGTTTCTTGAAGTCCTCTCCACTAAATACCCTCCCTTCTCCTGCAGCTGTTCTTAGTACACTAAAAAAATCTAGTCATGCACCATTGCTGCTCACCCAAACAACATGATTTATAAGGTTGTCAAATAGGAAAAAAATCCAGTGATCCTCCAGGGACCTATTACTCCATGATTACTCCAGTGCTCCTCCAGAGACCCATTACTCCTTTAAGCAGTGGAAAGTTCTTTCTAATTTTTCAGATCTTTTCCAGAGATGCTATTTTTCATAGGCATATTAGCCAAACCTTCATCACAGCTTTGGAAATGCACTAATCAATTGTTTGGAAAACAAAGGAGTTGTTATTTGATACAGGTCAAATAGATACTTTTAACTCAAAGGAACCTCAGTACCCTCCCATTTTATTTTGCATCCATCCGAGGTTCAGTATGGAGCTGATGCATACTTCTGGTAAAAAAAAAAAAGAGCTAGATACTGTGAGGCACAACTGCTTGCCCAGCTGGCTACTCAAAGCCTGCTTCTTTCAAGGTTTAGCTGTGCTTCCTCCACAGCTCCCATTGCCTGGCCAACCCAAAAAGCAAACACTGCTGACTCAGAAACTAAAGTCTTCACTGGATAGCTGTAGCTGGTTTTTCCTGTACATCACTGACCTGGTTTAAATCAGTCTTTACAACTTCAACACTGCTGCTGGAGTTCACCACTGACACAATGCTGTTTAGTGAAACAAAGGAACGGCCAGTCATCTATGGCTCACCCACTCTCTCCCTCCAGGATGTTTACATGTTAAACAGGACAGAAATCCTCCAAACCAGCAAAGCCTGGAAGCTATAGGATCCAAAAAGGCCTAACAGACAGCAAGGGTCACACTGCCCAATGTGATGCTGCTTTCTCCTCCTGCCTTTTCCATTCTCCAATGTGAGCCTGGATTCTCTGGCTAACAATGTTACATACTTTATGTTTTGTCTCCTCCATAATATATGTAGTTTGTGCTATTTGGGGTGGGGGGAAATTACCTTATCAAGAAAATTATTTCATGGAACTAGCACTGAGCTAAGATAAATTCAGTGACCACCTGATTCCATACTGGTTGCCTGCAAAGGCACCTTTCTGAGGGGTGAGTGAAAAAAGGGGTCCAACCAGGAGACTTGAGTCTGGAAGTTTTATGCACTGTAGGTGGAGCTGTTACCCTAAGGCACTTTGGGAGTCTTTTCACTATGAAAATATGTAATGCCTTGCTTGGTATTTTTCATCCCCTAAAACTATACAAGCTTTGGCAACATTTTCAGCAATTAAAAATCAAATAGATGCATCCAAGAAACTTTCTTAGAAAAAATTAAAGCAAAACTCCTCTTGGGAAGTTGTAAATACAAATGAGTCCATGTCAGATGCCCTGGGGGACTGTGTGTGGCTGAGAGTATCAGAATGGGATTCTGCTGGATGTAGGCTTTTCCTGGAGGATCCTGTATGCTTCCTGAAAACCTGGCTGCTCTTTCGGCGTGTGCTCTCACTCACTTCTGTGACCTTAGCAGACTTGGCAGCTTACAAAAGGGAAGAAAAAGAGAAAAAAAAAAAACACATGATGTTATGGCTCCTCTTGCACTAATATTCTGTCCTGTTGAGCTACAAGGAAGAAAGCATTCCTGCCCCCTCTCTCCATAGACATGTCTTCCCGTAGGTCCATAGATTGCAAGGGGCTGGAAGGGACCTCACAAGATCATCGCGTCCAGTCCCCCTGCACTAGGCAGGATAGACAACTGGGGTCAGGTGACCTCAGTGAGGTGATCATCCAGCCTCCTCTTGAAGATTTCCAGGGTAGGTGACTGCATCACCTCAGGACACCCTGTGAAGAAGTTTTTTCTAGTGTTAAGCCTGAAACGGTCTTCCAGGAGTTTGTAGCCATTACTCCTGGTTTTCCCCAAGGGTGCCCTGGTGAACAGTTGGTAAATCTTGAGGTAAGTCTATTAATCATACCTGTATGCATGAGCTTCAGCTGCTTCTGCCTCTCCTCCTCCATCTTCTTCCTGTAGTCTCTGAACATAGCTCGCATGACCTGGCGTTTCTTCGCTAGCACAGCTTTGTCACTGCGCAGTGTCCTGATGGCACGCAGGGCCTCATCAACTGAAACATTGGAAAGGAGGGAGATACAAACACAGCATAAATGTCTCCTTTATGGTCTCAACCTTCATCAAGATTCTCTGTGGTCTGCTTGCTTGCTTACCCTGCTTTGGAGTGGATTTCTGCATCTTCAGGCCTAGTTCCAGCTGCTCCACACACCAGTCCACTTCTCTTCGAAGCTGTTCATCTGACTATGATGTAAAATAGAACATAAAGATGAAACAAAAATTAACTATCCAAAAACTGAAGTAATAGTGCTAGTCAAAAACAAATCAAACGACCTATAGATTTAGATGTTCATTCCCTAGGACAGGAGTGGCCAACCTGTGGCTCTGGAGCCACAGGCAGCTCTTCAGAAGTTGTCTTCTTGAATCTTTGCACAAGCACACGGTGACCGGCTTCCAAATAGTCTAAATGGAAGCTGGTCACTGTGTGCTTGTGCAAAGATTCAAGAAGACGCATATTAATTTCTGAAGAGCTGCCTGTGGCTCTGGAGCCGCAGGTTGGCCACTGCTGCCCTAGGAAGTAGCTTTACAGGACTTAATAATATTTTGGCTGTAGTACCTTTCATTGAATAGAATCCTAGGGCTATCAATGACTTCCAGGGCCATCTAGTCCAAACCCCTGCACAGATGCAGCATTCACTAACCTGTCCCAGACACATGACTGCCCTGCTATTTCTGAAAACCTCCAATGAAGGAGATTGTTCAGTTTCCCATGGCTGTTCTTTTGTCCTGTTGTTAGGGGTCTACATAACTTGTGGCAAGACAAAGCAATTTTCACAGCTTGGTTGCAGCATGAAGAAATGATTTCACAGGCATTTCCCAGTGACTCTGCCCCTTGCAGCTGACTGACAGAGAAGCATATACTGTATAATTTAATAGTAAATTCAATAGAAAGTAAATTATATAATATCATTTATATTATAATAAAACTAAATATTACATTTAAATTGAAAATGTAAATATATTAAATATATAAATTTATATATACTATGAATTGTAACTTGTAACATCATAATTTATTATTATAAGTAGCATCCACAAAAAGTTTAGAAATACTAATTAATGCTAACCTTAACAGAAACATTTTTACTTCACGGACTGGCGTCTTCACTTAGACTACAATAACTCTGAATTATGTGATCTATGGCTACAGTCTTTATGTAGCCCGGGTGTACACGGGTTTGTACTTCCCTCTCTAACTGAGGGAATTATTGGCTGGGCAGCGTGCTGTGGAGGGACACAGCAGCCCAGCAGCCGCCTCCGTCCCCTATAGTCAGGCCCCATCAATCAATTACTTAACTATATACAAATTTATTATTACAACAAAACCATTAAAAAGTAAGGACATAATTTTATACGTACAAATTTACAAAACAATAAAGTGTGTGTGTGTGTGTGTGTGTGTGTAGTGTACACACACACACACACACACACACACAGAGCAAAAGCTTTTTTTCAAGAAAGAAACTAAGCCTACACTTTAACTATGATATAATAACTTTTAATATTTTAACTATAAGAAATAATACAGTAAATAGTAATACTGTACAATTACTGCCCCTCACAGGTTGCCTTAGAACGTGGCTCTGCTTCAGAGCGTGGCTGTTCTTGAGGATCATCAGCATCAATACTAATATCTGATCCTCGACACAAGCTGCCTGGATCTTCGACACAAGCTGCAGAAGCTCTTTGAAGCAACCTGTGGATGTCTGCCTGCCTGGAGGTCAGTTGCCTTTTTTCAGGAAATTGTTGTGAACAACATGAAGTTGTATCACTTCCTAAGCAGAATAAGATGACTGCTGGCTCAGCAAATTTCAAGAATTTTGAAACATTGTGCAGCAGTAGCCCAAGCCACTTTAGGTCTCTCAGGATTCACAACCTTTTCTATAATTTCAGCATCAGTAATGGTTTGTGCAACATTAAGGTCTTGCTCAATGTTTACCCACTCTTCAAGTTCAGTATCTTTTTGAGTTTAGTGAGTGGGTTTTTGAGGTCAGCATTTTGAAGGACATCAAGAACCTCTTTTAATCATTTTTTTTTCCTGTCTCACACTGAAACCTGCAAATTCTTCATCATCATCAGATCCCTCTGCAAACATGACTGCTGCCCACAATTTTCTCCCAGCCTTCCTTAAAGTTGTACTCTTCACAGCAGACCAGGCACATCACATTGAAAATTGCACCCTTAATGGTGTACTACGACTGAAATCCTTGGAGAATGCCTTCACAGTTGAGTAGCTTCCTCATAAAATCCCTTCTGTAGATAGATTTCAGCCTTTCGATAATTCCCTGATCCATAGGCTGTATGAGTGAGGTGACACCTGCAGGCAGGAAGATGGTAAAAATATTTCCAGACACTAACTCTGCTGGTGAGTTCGACAGTTGTCTAAAATCAGAATAACTTTTGTGTCTTCTGGCTTTCCAAGTTTCTTCAGATGCTCTTTCACTGATCATACAAACAAATGGTGAAACTAGTGCAAAAATATTTCCTTGTCCATCCATGCATTAGGTTGTGCCTTGTACCCAACAGGTAGATGAACGATACCCTTGAATGCCCTTGGTTGCCTGAATTTTCCCACCACTAGCAGCTAGATTCTGTGTGCGCCTGCTGCATTTGCACACGTAAGCAGAGAGTCAGGTGGTCCTTGCTCTGCTTAAAACCAGCTGCAGGAACCTCACCTGCACCAGCCAGAGCAGAAGTTGGCAAACAGTGCCAAAAAAGGCCAGATTCATCAGTGCTGTAGATCTGCTCTGGGGTTACACCATGCTCCACAACCAATTTCTGGAAAAATGCACAATATTTTTCAGCAGCCTCATGATCAGCAGATCTTTTTTCTCCAGACACATCAAGCCTTCTGATACCATGGTGAAATTTGAAGCAAGACAACAATCCATCTGAAAAACACAGGCCTCGGTCATTTCCAGTTGTTGATAAAAGTCTTTGCTTTTTCGATCAGCGTTGGGCCAGAAATTGGAGCTCCCTCTGAACGTTTTAAGACAAACCATTCGTACAATATCTTGTCTAATTGTTCCAATTTTGGTTTGCGCAGAGTACGGCATAGCTCAATTGCTTTACTTGTCTCAGAATTTGTCACAAACTGAAGTAACTCTGCCCTCTACACCTTGATGTCACAGATCGCAGACAAGCCAACACTGAATTCCTACATCATCCTGTTCTCTCCTTTCTCCAAGTGCTTAATTATGTCTAATTTCTGCATAATCCTCAAAACAACATGCTTTGGCTTCTGTCCTCTGCTTGCTGATGGAGTATGGGTAGCCATAGTTGCAGGACAGGCAAGATATTCAGCAATATAGTCACAGCACAAGCACAAGGTCAACATGATCACAATGGAGGATGAGACTGCCGCTAGTGTCACCGCTCAGCAGTGTCGTGAATGGCAAGATACTGTCTATGACAGGTGCCGGTTAATTGTTATTCAAAAATACAAGTGAACAACAGAACAACCCAGAACAAAGGATACTGATCAGGCAACCTTATAATTCTATAAATATACAAACCATTACTTCAACTTATTCACATAAACTATAAAGCACAGTCTACAAATATAACAAGCAATCCTTAGACTACATGGGTGCCCTCCAAGGCAGGGGCCCCACTCCCAAGGTATCACTACAGGAAATGAGGTGGGGGGGGAAAGAAGAGAAGAGGGAGACCCCGAAGGCTCCTAAATCCCTGTTATCACCCAGGAGCAGCCCATGTGGTGCCCCTTCACAACCCTGGGGGTTCCTCCCCTCTGGGGACCCTCTCTCCAAGGTAACTTACTACTCCACAGTCCCAGAGGGTTGCCTCCTGTTCTCCAGGTCGAGCTCTGCTCCCCGCTGGGCTTTCCTGGCATCTGACTCTGCTGCCGCCAGCCTGGCTTAGGGCCACATATACCGTTGTGTATAGCGGGTGCTTCACTTTGTGCTAGAGACTGGAGGCCCAGGCAGCCTTCTGCAGCACTGGGGCTTGGTCTGCTCCTGGACCCTCTGTGCAGCGTCATCTGCACTGAGCTGCTGCCCCGTGCCAGCAGCTGTGGACTCGAGCCACCTCAAGCGGCTCTGAGGGTCTCTCACCCTCTGTGCAGCGCCTGATGCACCGAGCTCCCGGCCTCATGCAGAGGTTGGGGACCTGAGCTGCTCAAGTGGCTCCAAAGATCCTGCTCCATACCTATGCACTGTGTCTCTGGCCACATGCCAAAGGTTTCAGACCTGAACCACCTTATGCAGCTCCCAGGGTCTGGATGCCGTGCCTGCACACTGACAGCCTAACTGCTGGAGTTGTCCACAGCTCCCCACTGATAGAAGTCTCCAGGGGCACTTCTGGGCTACTGCTGAGCATCTCTCCTCAGCCATGCTCTTCTCTCTTCTCCATCCCTGATGCCTCCCTCATGCTGGGCACACAGCTCCTTTTATACTGTCCAGGGCTCTGCCCCTGAAGTCTTCCAGACCTGACAGTGTTGCAGTTTTCAGTCAGGTCCGGAAGAGCTCCTCTCCCTCTCCCCTCAGGAAAGGGGTGCGACTTCACTTCTCTTGCTGCCTCCTGATTGGTGGATGCGCTCCACCAATCAAAACAGCAGAATCTCAAGCCTGCGACTCAACCCAAGATCTGAAAGGTAAGCCTGCTACATTTGTATTAAGCACTAGGACATTATAAAACAGCATATTATATGAATAATACATTGGGGTTTTCCTTTTAGGTTGATTTTGCAGGAAATTGAAGCCAATGCAATATTTCTGGCGATTGTGAATAACGCCATTTTTTCCTGTTTCCACAAAACCACGAATTAAGTAGACCCCTACCTATCGTTCCTATAGCTAGAATGAGGAGAGAATGATAAAGTCCTGCACACTTGCTCATTAAGACTCTGAGCCCATCCATGAGGTACAACTGTATAGTCAGCTGGCTTTCACCAGCGCACTTATCCTATGCTTACAAAGAGCACTGGACACCTTTCATATAAAAGGAGCTTTACACACACATATCATTTTACAGATATAAAACTGAAGTACAAAGAGGTGAAATGGCCTACCTGAGGTCACACAGCAAGCACGGGACAAAACCAGAAACAGTTCTGCTGGCTTGGCTCCTTCAGCCTGCCTTTCTCGGAGTATAGAACAGGGGTGGGCAATTATTTTGGGTAGAGGGCTGCTTACCCAGTTTTGGCAGGCTGTCAAGGGCCACGTGGGTTGCCCTGCCCCCTGGTCACAATCTTGGGACCAATGTCCCAATGTCTTTGGTCCCAAGACATTGGGACATTGGTCCCATGTCCCAGAGCCAGCACTGGTGGGGCCCAAAGCAGGGCACAGGCTGGCAGGGGTCTGTGGAATCAGGCTGGGCTGCACCAGCAGGGAGAGGGTGGAGCTGGCCTGGCTCCACAGAGTCCCTGCCAGCTGGGACCCTGCACTCCTGCCACCCTGCTCTGGGACCTGCTGGCACTGGCCCAGGGACACCGCTGCGAGCCCCGTGCTACTGCTGGCTCCCCACCTACTCACTCCCAGTGTCCCCCAGCCCTGCAGTACAGGCAGGAGGCAGAGCACGGCCCCAACCCCCTGCTTGCTGGCAGGGAAGAAGCTGGTGCTGAGCGCGGGAGACCCACTCCATGGCCAGTGCTCCCTGCTGCAACCACTTGCAGCCCACATGGGGCTGCCCAGAGCAGGCACAGGCAGCCCCATGCGGGCTGCAAGCGGCTACAGTGCAGGGCGCCGGCCATGGGGCAGCTGAGGTGCCGCTTTTCCCTGCACTCAGCACCAGCTTGAAACTCACCCCCACTGCCAGCCTGGGCTCCGAGTGTGCCAGGGGACGTGGCCCCTCGCTGACCCCATGCCTGGCGCCCTGCACTGCAGCCACTCGCAGCCCATCTGGGGCTGCCTGTGCCTGTTCCAGACAGCCCTGCATGGGCTGCGAGCGGCTGCAGCGTGGGGTGTCAGGCACAGGGCAAGGAAAGGGCGACTCCCCCCCACCCCAGACCCCGCTCAGCTTTTCCCCGGGCTCCTTCCCTGCCCTCCACCTTCCCTAAGGTTCCGGTGCGGGGCAGCTGCATGGTCCCAGGCCAGAAACCCCTGCTGGGGGGG
>NW_017729002.1:21437407-21444236 GCF_001723915.1 Gavialis gangeticus
CAGGGTTTCCCCTGGGTCCTACTGCCCTTGGCTCCTGCCACTTTTGATAGGAACCAAGGGCAGACAAATATTAAATTTTCTAAATTTTTTTAGGGGGCCTGCAGGCCGGATAGAATGGCCTCGCAGGCTGGATTCAGCCCGCGGCCCATATTTTGCCCACCCCGGTATAAAAGGATTAGCCAGGCAGTGCCAGCAAAGGTGAAGGTGGAAGAAAGCAAGTACTATCTAGCTTAGTCAACACACTGGGGACTGACAGAGGGAGTAGCTCATTTGCCTCCTGCCTTCTGCCATTATTTAGATCCTGCAATATTTTCTCTGTTGTCAGCACCTCATTGTTCTGACTAGATGGGCTATAAATTCCCTTCAGGTCCTTATTTCACTGGGACCTCATATCTGAAGGAAGGATGCCTTGGGAGACAGGATTATGTCTGTGGGAGCTTTTCACCTCAGAGATGGGTCTGGTCTAGGGTGGCTGTTGCCTCTTCTGATGTTAGCTTATGGGTTCAGTCCAGTTCCTAACTGTCAGCTGCCCAAGTCACAAGAAACACAGTGCACTTGCAAGCTTTTAGAACTAAAAGGCCTGATGGACAGAACACACCTCTCACCCAGCGTGAGGTGACTCTCATGACCCCAACAAGCCTAGCACAAGTGGAAGCATGCACCTGCTGCTTTCCCTGTTGAAGGCTCCCCATTCCAGGGTTTCTGATTTAGCACCAAATTCAGAAAAACGTAACAGAGACCCTGAACTTTAGCATAGCATTTGAAAACAGTGAGGTGTGCTTTGATGGCCCATTAACAAATGTCCCAATGGTATCATTTTGGAACCAAGAGTTCTAGTTTTTTGTATGTCTTCTTGTCTCAGACCAACATAGCTACCAAATACACCAATGTATCTGGTGCCTTCACTTACGTTCTGTGACCAGGAGTGGGACACCAGTGTTTTTCAGGACTTTATACCTGGCCTTACCACAACTTGGATCTTGAGAAAGTCAGTTAATTTCCCTGCATCTTAATTTTGCCTTTTATTCCAAATTAATACTATCTACCATCCAAAGACATAAAGAGGTCTAAGTCACTGAATGCCTGCAGAATTCTTTTTGTGTCCAGTCATACATTAAGGAGGAGGGCCGAGGTGAGCTGCCCATCTTGTTAGGATTCTGATCCAAATAAGCTCAGGAAATGAACACAGTAAACTTCTTGAAATAAGCCTGCTAATGCACTGATTTAGAAAATACACTAACTCTCCCAACTGAGGAAGGGCTGGTAGTGCTAATAGTGAGATTTTGTTTTCTTATTAGTCAGAAACTCACATACCTGTGGGGTCTGGTCCTGGGGAGGTGCACTACTATCCTGATGACTACTGGCTCCCATCTTCACCTTCTTACTGACCTCATTCTCTTCCAATTCTTTCTTATTGTTTGATGGTTTCTTTTTCTTTTTTTCCTTCTTGGATGTTCCATCTACTGCTGTTTTCTCTGCCTTAGTCTCACTTATGGAGACTGTCTCTAGTTTTGGGGTCTTTAATATGGGAAGGTCTCTCCCTTCTTTTACATCCATGCTGTCCATAGTTTGGGAAATATTAGTGTCTGGCAGGATTGAACACTCTAGTGTCAGTGCTGGACCTGTGGAGGGTGAGCCACTTAATGTCTTATCTTGTGTTATACTCTCCATGGTGGGCCCTGTAGAAACAGATGGAAGAACAGAATTATCTTTATCTGAGATGACAAAATTGAAAGCAAACTCAGGTCCTTGTCCAGAGACAGAGAAGTTTAATGTTCCATTCAAATCTTTTACTTCTGAGGAACTGGTACCAATCTGCTTCTGTTCAGAGCCATCTGTCTTGTGTGCCTCTTCCACAGTTTCATTGGTTGTTTGTGTTTCTGTTTCAGGTGTAAAGCTGAACCTGAAACTGTTGTCAGATGGTGTGAACCAGCTTGTGTTTACTTCAGAAGTCTGGTCAGATCGCTTCCTATACACCATGCTCCCTGAAGCCTTTATGTTCCCTTGTTGTATCTGCACTTTCCCAGGTTTCATAGCTAAAAAGAAGAAAATATTGCCATGTTGATATCAGCTATGTAGCAATTCATCTCTCCAGGGGATACACAATGCCTGTGTATGCAGAATGTGTCTGTATAGAAGAACAAGAGTTAGAACTCTGCTGGCATCTGCAAGGAAGGATAGGGAAATTACCCAAGCAAAGCAGAGCTGTCCCTACACTGCCTGGAATTTGGGACTACCCAGTGAGCAGTGGGGAAAGGGAAGCAGCTCCAGTTTATCTAAATCTGAGCACCATTCTCCATCCTACTAACCTCATGCACAACTACAGCCAGGCAGCCTTGGCTGGAGTTCCCTTTTCTGCACTTTCTTTCTTCTCAGAGCCTTGTTTAGCCCTAACTTCAGCTCTCACTAATAGGGCTCCAAAACTACCAGCTCTCCTTAACACTGTAGGCTACATCAGGGCAATGCCAGACAGTATGCACTGACAGTCATGACTTAACCTCCTCACCTCTGGGAGTATATGTGCCTAAAACCCATTCTGCTTTAAAGGCTTTTGGTTGCCCCATGAACAACAGGACTTGAAGGGAAGAAGGTTGATGGCTTCATGGGAAGTATTTGGAAGAAAGCCCTCATGAAAGGCTATTTGTTAATGCATAGACACCACAGAAAGAACTGGATATACTGTACATCCCAGGTAAAGCCAGGCCTCACCTGCTTTCTCTGCCCTTTTCTGCTCCTCAGCCATCTTAAGTCGATAATCTCCAAACACACGATTCATCACCTGTCGCTTCTTCACAAAGGGTGCCTTGTGGGAGCGTAGGACCTTCAGGATCTGCTGTGTTTCCTCTGCTAAACTCGAGAAAAAGATGAACACAGACACAAGAAACCAGGATGACAAGACCCCATAAAGCACAGTGAAGGAGGAAAATGATTCTATTTTCTACAGATAAGCTCAAAGCACCATTTTAACTGGACAAGAACTGGAATGGTCACTGATTGGGGTACTGAGTAGTCACAGAACATACAGAACTGGTTTATTGAAAGGGATCTTCAGTACTTTTACAAACTGATATGCAAAGTTGTATTGGTACAAAACCTATTCCTAAGCACTTATGTACCTATTTCTATCCTACCTATCACCCTGGTATCTGGCACTAACTACACGACACTGTTTGATGAACTGGTAGAAACAGAAATGCTCTAATGTTTGGGCAATATATAGCATAACACTCAGCCAGATGCACTGCAGTGAAGGTTGCACCTTCCCTTGCAGCATTCAGTATTGGTCACTACAGGAAGGGGCCATGAGGATGAGCTGAAATTGTATGGAAAAAATGTAATTCCCTTTATAAGTCCCTCAGTACAGTTGAAGGCAGTATTTTAATAAGAAATCAAGATTCTTCTGTGAATTTTCTTCTTCAGGAACGATAAATGTGCTTAAAGAAATAAGGCTACAAACATTTACAGGCTTGATCGTGCTTGATGCACTCTCGGTACTTATTTGAGACTGTGGGACTATAGCAAATCTGAACTAAAAGTACACTATGCAAGCAGGCCTAGAAAGAATAAGGCAGAGACTAAAAAGAAAATAAGGACAGCAGAAACAAAGCAGAAGAAGGGGGAAACTCAAGATCATAGAAGTAAATGGTACAGGTGCTTAGGCAGAAGGAATTCGAAGTGGAACAGAATATAGCATCCCATTAATTAGTTAAGTGAGCCTTAAGGCAGTGGCTCCCAACTTCTGTAGACTCAAGGCACCACTTGAAAATACCAGCTGTTTCCACTCATTTTTGACTGCACAAAAATAATAGAACAATCCTTCTGTCGTGAAGAACTCAAAAAGACCACAACAGGTCAGAACATTATGGGTTCCTACTTGAAATCTCTGGGTTTATCTTGTGAATCATGTTTGCACACCCAACATGTGCATCTAACAGTGTTACAATTACATGGTACCCTTGACAGGATTTCATGGCACATTAACTGAGAATCACTGTCCTAAGGTCCAATGTAGGATGAACCTAATTACAAGCTAACAAGAAGAGAAGGCAGAAGGGTGCTGAGAACCAAAAAAGGCTTTTGGATTTACTGAGCCAGAAGAAAGTTTAGGATTGAATGGCAGATCCTAAGAGAAGCCACATACCTTGTTTTGGAGTTGGGTTGAGGCGAAGGAGGCCCATCTCCAGCTGTAAGATGCACCATTCCAGCTCATCTTGAAATGTCCCTTGAGGAGCCTGGGATATTGGGATGCACACACCACTTTTAGAAAGCCTGGGTGTGCATACACACACCATCATCCCCAGCCTTCTTGGATGTTACATCAAAGAAATGTGTATTCTAAAGTTGTCTCTCCTGCGTTATGCAGGAGTTCAGGCTATAATAATTTAACAGTTTCTTCTATCCTCAAATTCTCTGAATGAAGTTCAGTAGCTCAAACTACACTGCAAAGCAATGTAGAAGCAAATTAGCATGGGCTGTGGCACTGATTTACCTGATTCAATACAGGTTCTGGCACTGATTTATCTGATTCAGTACAGCCCCATCATCTTTGAGGTTAGAGAAAGAAAAGATTTATGAAAACAGACTGGCTGCTTGACTATCAGTGAGGACAAGCCATTTCTTAAAGTACTTTTTCCTAGTGTTTTTTTTTTCTTCTCTAGTTTTAAAGGTCCCAAGTGATGGGATTTCCTTTTTGGAACCATTCCTCAATTTAATAAGATTTTTTTTTCTGTCAGGAAATGCAGCTCCTTGCATACAACTCTGATGATCTGGGCAGTTTATGTCAACTTAGAAATTCTTCATGATATTATGAGCTGTCTGTATGTTTAACCTCTCAACATGATTTTTGCTGTTCCTACCTGATGCTCCCTGTGCTATGGAGCAAAGGAGTAGTGTCTGAAAGACTATCATCAAGTGAATAAAGTTGGCCCTAATAGAACAATGGGTAAAATAATAGTTTGGGTAAAATATATTTTCTGATGGAGTAGAAAAGGAACAGAGTGAAACAGGGATGTAGTGTTAGTGCAGCCCTTTAAAACTACAAATCTTAAGCTGAGAGACATTCACAGAACAACATAGCTTTGGCTTTTGGAGCAATTTGGGAAATGTTTCTGACTGCTGCATCAGTCAGGATCTAGAGGGCACCAACTGTCAGTCAGAGAATGTGACTCCATGATTTGGGGAAAAAAAGGCCTGACCTGGAAGAAAGCAGTCCCAGAAAGCCTGACAGGACACTGGGGAGGGGTGGTGGGGAAAAGGGTGGAAAAAGGCAAGGGGAATACAGGGGCAGCAGGCAGAAGTCTTGCAATTGCATGGCAGAGAACTGTGTTAGCTGTACTAACCAGCTCAAGTGAAAGGACACAGAGAAGGGTACTTCAAGTTCTTACCTCCTCCATTAGGAAAGTTGGCTGGGCTGACCTTCAGCTCTGGAATCCTGCTACATAACCTTATTCCCTACAGACACAAAACAGCAAGTGAGCTCTTATGCCCTTTCCATAAGGGGTGGGTAGAGAATGAAAAATGTTAAAAACTGCTGGCTGTGGTGATGGATGCAGACTAGAGGTTTTGTGGGGTACAGGGAGAAGTGGTAAGATTGCTACCTAGCTGCTCATTCCAGAGCCTTCCGTTGGGGAACGTTTCCAAGCATAGGAAGAGAGGAAAAGGTCAGAACTGGTGTGTCCCCTTGTCAGCTAGTGACTGAGGAGAGGCAGAGAGACGAGCTTTCAGCTGTCCATCCTACAAACTCCACTCCTTTGACAGCCAGCATGCACTGTCGTCATGACCAGGGGAGGCTGCTGCGCGAAGCGACTGATTTGCACTGAATGCCAAGCATCTTTCAATAACTACCGAGTCACAAGACAAGGGTCAGCGCTGACTTAGCAGAATAAAAAGATGCTGCGTAAGAGATGGACTCAAACAGCATTATTACTGCTCTATTTTTAAGTGTAATGACGCACTGTATCACACTCCAGGTGTTTGTACAGTGATGAGCAGATAGATTAAAAGATCCCCAGTGTGGACGAATGTCCAGAGACCTCCCAACCCACAACAAACGTAGCACATATTTCTCCTCCTCCCCCCCACAAGTAATCGCACTTCCTTCACTTCATTTACTTTGGGAAAGGGTAGCAAGTGGTCACATTTTCCCAGGTGCCCCAGTACTCCCCGTGTCCAGGCTCCTCAGGCCCAGGTCCCAAGGGGCGGGGAGCAAAGCTCCAGCCACACAACCCCCGGCCGCCTGCGTGCCACTGCCACCGCCGCTGCTCTGCCTTCTGCCCCCTTCACGAGAGAGACAGACCGCGAGACCCGGCACAGGCGCCTTGCCCGGAGCCTCCGCGCCGGGCCCGGGCGCGCCTCACCTGCTGCCCGGGGCGGGCGGGGTCCGACACCGAACACCTTCCCCGCCCAGCCCCGGCCCTTCGGTTCCGTGCAGCGCTCGGGCCGGGCGCACGAGGGCAGGCGCGGGGCTGTGGGGGGGCGCTGCGCCCGCTCCAGCGGGAGCTCGGCCCGGGCCGAGGTCACCCCGGGGCCCGGCTGACACCTCCGTCCCCCCGGGCCATGCGGGGGCTCGGGCCTGCCCGCAACCAGTAGCTATGGACGCGGCAGAGCCGGAGCCACGTCCCGAAGGCTTCCGCTTCTCCCCCCCGCCCGCGCGCTGCCAGGAGCCCGCCCCGCCACACACAGCGCCAGAGACCTGCGCAAAATACACGCTGTTTATTCAACACGGATCCCCTTACCGGGCAACACCACCCGCTGCAGCCCCGGCCCTCCTCCTGCCTTCAGCGAAGAGCCACCCACGCCCGACCGGCCTCTGCGGCCTTGGGACTGGAAT
>NW_017729002.1:21449236-21463001 GCF_001723915.1 Gavialis gangeticus
CGGGCAACGCCACCCGCTGCAGCCCCGGCCCTCCTCCTGCCTTCAGCGAAGAGCCACCCACGCCCGACCGGCCTCTGCGGCCTTGGGACTGGAATAAAAGCCACTTACCGCGGCGCCGAGACGGCAGAGCCAGCGGGC
This sequence comes from Gavialis gangeticus, assembly GCF_001723915.1. Taxonomy (NCBI): domain Eukaryota; kingdom Metazoa; phylum Chordata; order Crocodylia; family Gavialidae; genus Gavialis; species Gavialis gangeticus. The sequence continues at coordinate 21,449,375 of NW_017729002.1, forward strand.
AGCTCTTCCCCTTCACTCCGCTGAGGTGAATGGGGAATGCCAGGCGGCTTCCTTCCGTGCTTTAAAATTAAAGCAGCGCAGAAACGTCTGCCAAGCAGAGGCCTAATTCCGGGAAAGCGCCTGCACCTCTGCCGCTTGTTCCTCCCACCCACCCTTGCCAAAGGAAAAAAAAAGCCACTTGTCCACAGCGGATTCAGTTTCCCAGTGGGTTTTCCCTCACACAGACGCTAAACACAAGCCCTAGGTGAAGGCAATGTCCACACCTAACCTAATACTGCCCTCCACTGTCAAATACCAAATCCCACCACATCATTTGGAATATATTCATCCCCAGTTCAACAAACTACCCTCTATCAAGTGCACCACAAAGGAGACAGCCCATGTTCCAACATGCAGCCTTAAATCCAGCTGTTAAATGTCCCATTTTGGTATGTGACATACCACGAACGTAGGTGGAACAGAAGGCATGGGCGAGTTTCAACAATACATATATAAAGGTATGTTTGAACCTGCATACTGGATAAGCTATCCCAACCATGCTGTAAGCAGATTTCCTTTTGAGCATTCAGTTTTTTGGGTAGGGAGAAAAAACGCTAAGAGATTAAGTGAAATGTGTTTTTAAAATGAAGGTCTGTCTGAAATAGTTTTTCTCCTAGCATTCCCTTGATTTTTGGGCAGCAACCCCATGGTTGTCAGAAGTTCTGTTAGCGAGTCCTGTACTGCCAGATCAAGCAATATTTCACAGCACGATATTTGATGTCTCTTTCAAACGTTGCAGTCTTGGAGGTTTTAGTTTTTGCTGACCTAGGCACCAGATGCTAGACACTTTCCAGAGCTGTCAGTCATTCCAGCAGGGGTTATAATTGTCCTGAAGGCTCTTTCAAGCATTGTTCTCAGAAGTTTAAAAAAGGTACTGGAAGCTTTTACATGGAAGAACAAACCCAGCTGAACTCTTTCAGACTTTAGGGGCTCTATATCACCTTTAAACTTGGTAAGGCTCATCATATTTCTTTAAGTCTCATCTCTACCAAAATTCTGATGGACCAGACGCTTCTTGGACATCATTTCTGACCTTAGTCACAAGGCATTTCAGACATTTTCTTGGCCATAAATTCTAAATCAAGATCAGACTTGGGCTGGAAATTATTTCACAGCCTTAATTAGGGAGAGCTGTTAAGTGGCAGAAAGCTGTTTGACAAATCCTTGAGGGGATGATAATGAATATGGGAATAATGAACAGATGAACAACCATCTTAAAAGGGGCCTAATTCCACAGAGACTCTGGGGTATAAACCATGAAAGACCCCACCATCCTGATAGGCACAGTGGCTTGCAATTGTCTCTCTGCCATTTCCAACACATTCTGGACAGCAAAAGCATCTCATAGCTGGCACCAGGAAACTAAGAGGCAATGCAAAATCCTCTAGGGAAGCTGTATGTTAAGATACTGATGGGCATATATATCAGACCCTGTCAGATCCATTTTGCACGTGTGCATGGTTTAAGAACTTTGCTTTCTGTTGCAGGAAGTTGTCCATGAAGGCAACAGAGGCCACCTGAAATGAACTCAATGCCCAAGCAGAAGGAAGGCACAAGGGGCCAGGGATGCCTTGTTTTTCTGGATTTGGAGTACAGCATTGAGGCCTGCTCCCAGGGGGAAACCTGCCCTGCAGCATGACACCCTAGACACTGCATCTGTCCCAAGACCAAAAGTGCATGGGTGGAGGTACTGCTCTGGGTAACAGGTGAGCAAAAGCATGATGGGACCTTGGAGCCCCTGGATGACAGTGCAAGGCAGAGGCACTGTCTCCTCCACAGGCTTACAATTAACTCCTGAGCTTCCACCAGAGCAGTTTTACACAGGGCAGAGGAACTTTTAGAAAAGAGCTGCACCTTAGGAACCAAGTGCTCTTGTGTGGGGGACTGCCACAGGGAGAGATCAAGGCAGTGTGAGGGACAGAAATGGCTTTAGCTCCTGGGAGCAGGTGTGTGCACTGGATCTGACTGATAAGTACACAGGGCTGTGCAGTTTCAGACTGGCACAGGACAGTGCTGGCAGCCACTATGGAACTCGGCTCAGGTGTTCCAGGAAGGACAGCTGCCCCATCTTTCCAGCTGGTCCATTGCGTGATGATCCCTGCCATGCTCACCTTTGTCAGCAAAGCACTGATGAACTCATTGCAGGCATGGCTGGCGACTGGAAGCAGCAGCTGCTCTAGAATGAACAGCTCTTTGGTGCTAGATTCCTTCAAGGAAAGCCCCAAATAGGACTTTAAAAAAAATGTCGCATTTGGAGGGAGAGGGCGATGCAGCTGCCAGGACCCAGTGACCAAGACACCTGGAAGAGCCAACGGTTGGCACTAGGGCTGTGGGGAGCAAAGCCAAGGCCAGGCGAGTCTCTGGTTTCATACAGTAAAGGAGTCCTGTCTCCAGACTTGCTCACCTGCGATGTATGTGGCTTGGACATGCAGGCTGTCATCCAGCATCAGGAAATCTGCAGACAGCCAGGAAAGCAAACAGTAGTCAGAGTGGCAGCCAACTGGGAAGAATGCCCTCCATTAGCAGGAGCTGGGATGGCAAAGGACTGGATTCTAGCAGAGTCCCACTAAGGATTTGCCATGAGGACTGCAAGGGTCCCAGTTTACAATTAAAACATGTAACCCAAGCAGAAGACCTGCTCCAGGCAACTGAACAAACATGGGGTGCTGGAAGTGCCTACAGTCACCTCTGGCTTCCAACCTGCCACAGGGATCTGATGGTACAAGAATAATTAGCTCAGAAAATAGATATCAAAGAACCAATAGGTCCCCCATTCCCATGGAGGAATGACAGAGCATCCTGCTACTGAGCTTTTGCCAAAAGAAGCCAACACAGGAAAGTCACAGCTGTGCCAGCCCCATCCTACCTCCCAATAAAGAGGAGGTGTAGTAGAAGCACTGACAGTGGTGCAGTTTGCACCTATGCCTTTCTCAGGTCCTTCTACAAGGACCAGAACAGGGGACAAGGAGCTCATGTCTGTCTGGTCCCAGCCTCACCCATCAGGAGGTACTGCAGCAGCTGGTTGGGAGGAGCTATCACCCTTCCCTCATATCCATACCTGCATCTGAATCATAGTCCAGGGTCCCCTTTTTGTGTTCAATTCCTAGGAGTTGGGCTGGGTGGAAAGATGCAGCCTCCAGTGCTGTCTCCACCGTGCACCCTTGGGAAGAGAGAGAGAGAGACAGAAGCTAAATGCAGACTTCTCCTCTGGGGAGCACCTCCCATGCATCCCAGCCTGTGGAGCCCTTCAGTGGAACAGCAACAGGCTGACTGAAGCAGGACTCTGCAAGACACTGACAGCCGCAGGGCTGCTGGTGGCTGCCCAGCCCTGGACTGAAACTAAAGCCAGTTGGACCTATGCAGTGTCCCAGACTCTCCCAAAGGTATCCCCAGCATTCTGCTTCAGTTCCCATTACAGGCTGCAGTCACGCTATGACACTTTGCTGAGCTGTCAGGGATGAAAGAAGCCTGCAGGTGAGCAAGATTACTGCAGGCCCTGCTATCTAACCATTACTGGAATGGGGCTGGGAGAAGGAGATCCCATCAGTGGGGCCTGTAGGAGTAAGGAGCAGTTGGGGGCAGGGTTCTTTGCTTTCAGTCCCCATAAAGCCTACTGTCTGTCCCTGATAAAGTGCAGCCATGCCTGCCAGTGGACTTGGGACCAGCCAGGGGCTGGAAACTGACAATGTATCTAATTTCATCTAAGGTGCTGAACACCCTTTGACCAGCCAAAGAGACCTTTGCCTTGGAAAAGGTGGCAACAGTAGGAAGCAGCTTTCTCCACCCCAAAGTCCACAAGTAGCAACAAAGAGCCTGGGCTTACCTGTAGCTTCTAGGAAGTGTCGAACACATGTATCCATGGTTGCTACGCTGCCACTCAGGGTCTTTGTCCCTGTGGGGGACAAGGAGAAAAGATAGGAAACTGAGCAGATCCACCTGCCATTTAAACACAAGGAAGGGAGCATACATGAGTCCTAGCACAACCCACTGGGGTTAAAAATCCAAGGAGTGGATTTTTATGAGGGCTTTCAAACCTCATTTCAAGCCAGCAGAAATTTTGGCTCCAGGGAAGGCCAGGGAGGGCAGTGGGTGTGAGAGAGCTGGATTGAGGGGCTATGGCAGAGCTGGAGAAGGGGGCTAGACAGATGACTAACTGTTTGGGATGTGTTACTGGAACTAGGCAGGGGAAAAAGCATACTCAGCCCCTCTTGCCTCAGTGCAGCAGGCTCTCATGGGCACTAGGATCCTGGGAAAGAGCAGGGTTTTTAAACCAAAGAATGGAATGAAATGGTCCTTATTATCTTACTCAGTGGGAGTCCCTCCCCTTACAATCACAGGGAAGGCTGCTCAGAGCAGCCCCAGTCAAGATGTGAAAACTAAGCAAATGATGTCTTCTTGAGCCTTTTCCCACAGGAGGTGCCCGACTTCCTCAGGCGGGGCCTCCATGGAGCCTCTCAGTGCAATTCCTTGGAAAGCAAGGAAGAAAGCAGTAGAAAGCAAAGCAAAACAACAGAGCCCTCTGGACAGGAAGGGAAACCAAATACTCTTCCTCACAGCACCACCAGTCTTCCTGGGGTTAATGCGCACAGGGCTCACATCTGCTCTGCAGCCCATGGGGCTGTTGGGAGTGCTGCAGGAGGAAGAGCACTCACCTGCAATGTAGGTGTTCAGCCCATCTATCTCAATCACCTGCTGGCCCAGGGTGTGCCTTCCTGGAGCCAGTCCCATTCCAGCGATGGCATCTGTCACCAGCACCATGCCTGAGGAAAACAAGGAGTAGCTCCTGTTACCTCTACAGCTGCTTATATCATACCCCACATGAACAAATCCTGGTCATACCACTCTCTGGGATATCTAATAGCAGCAGTTGGAGAGACTTATGAAACAGCCAGAATGATGCACGCTTGCAGAGCAGATGCTAATAAACTGGAACACATGGCAGGTGTCTTCTCAGAGCTGCCATACCATATTGGTGCAGCTCAGGACTACAAGTGAGTAGGAAGAAGAACAAGGACACTGCACAGGGCAAGAGGTCTGGGTGAGAGGATCAGGCCATGGGCTGGGTCATTCATAGACTAAAGGGAAGCCACAGACTGAAATGTAAACTCGGAAGTGAGGATGATGGGGAAGGTTGGGGGAACTGAAGAGCAGCACTAGACTGGACTTTGTGGGAACATGGATAAATAGGAATCATTTGTTACTCTGCTGGAGAAGGATATAGGACTAATGTCCTTGGAGTCAGAGCCCGTAGTCTGTTCACAGAACAGGCTGACAGCTTAAGATTCACTCTTTGCTCCACCTTGGGGAGGTCACCTCCACAAGAAAAGCCAGAGCCATTCTTCTGATATCACTACTGTAAGGTTGATGTGGGTGATGTGTGACACTGACACCCATTTACTGGGAGACAGAGGCAGCCCTGACTCATTTCACAGAAGGGGTGTCTACTGGATCCACTGCAGGAATCACTACTCAACAGGGAGACAGCCTCAGGAAGCCAGCTAATCCCAGTCCCAACCCCATACAGTACTTGGGCAGCTGCAGCAATCACTTGCAAGGAAATATCAACAAAGCAACTCAGGTGTATTAAGCTTCTTTCAATGGAAACAGAGGAGCTGCCAGCAGCATGTGCCACAGCTTGAGAGTCAACATCAGAGGCCATTGAAGCACTGTTCTAGATTGAGTTGAGGGCCTCAGATATGCATGACTCTTAAGTAACGGTAACCTGTCCAGCACCACTGGAGGAGGATACCGTATTTGGCAAGAAGGTCAGTTCCTACAGACCCAGTGTTCTGGGAGAAGGTGCTGTACTGTGCAGACAGGAGGGGACTACAGGGACACACCTTTGGGATGGGCACGATGTGCGATCCTCAGAGCAGCGGGGTTGGTGTGGATGCCATCCGATATCATGCCATAGAACACCCTCCGACCGGTGGGGATCTTGTCACTCGTTAGCAGCCCAACAATCCCAGGGTCTCGATGGTGGAACTGGGCAAGGGGAAAGGAGAGAGAGAGAGATGGTGGTTACCTTGCAGAAAAACATAGGTGGCCAGCTCCCTACAGTTAGGCGTGCTGCCATGACAGCCACAGTTGGACATGAGTGAAGAGGGGAAGTGAGTCTGCTGAGTCTCCAGTCAGCGAGGGGCTCTGTCTCCTATATGTAGCTGGGGTACAGAGAGGCTGGCAAGCCTGCTATGGCCTTTGGCTAAGAGACCCATGTCCTTTAGCTCAGGCAGCAGAGTCTTCTGTTTAGATGTAGAGATCATGTTTAATTCCCACAGACAGGGCATAGCACATGGGAGACAAGAATAAGTCCCAAGGGAAGCACGACAGAGAGAAAAGGAGCAAGGAAGGTGATGACACCCCCTTCCCCAGCTACTTACAGGTAACATGGCATTGAACAAGTGAGTAATAAAGGTAGCACCATGCTGGACAGCTTCCTCTGCCTGAGAGAGATTTGCCACAGAGTGACCTGTGAATAAAGAGTGCCACATGAAATCTCAGACTGCTTTCTCCTCTTTCCATTGACTTCCAAGAGGAAGGTGTGCTTATTTCACAAGCTGCAAGTTTGCTCTGATGCTCCAGTGTTGGAAAGCCACCTGGTGTACAGCTGAGAACTGGACAATGGACTCTCCAATGCGAACTGGAGAATTACACCTAAATATGCCTAGAGGCACTGGAGGCTGAGATGAATTTGGGTCAATACTGCAGAGTAACAGACACATGCTGCTTGGCTTCCAGGGACTTCAATGAAGGATTCTGATTTTTGGTCAGGTTAGGGCCATAGAAGGACGTGCTCTCCTGGTGTCTGTTTTTAGGAACTATTACTCAAAAACTGAGTTGTTGTTTGTTTGTTTTGGGGGTTTTTGCGGGGGAAGAAAGGGGGTGTGTGTGAAGAAAGAGTGGGGGAAGGAGAGAGAAGATGATATTTTCTGGATATTTTCTTTGATGAAGGCTGCGGGGTAGTGAGCACTGCATTCAATCACAGTTCTGTTACAAACCCTTATTTTAAGTGGCTCAATTTCAGCACTTGAGGGCATCTAAAATAGCTGGTTTGATCTCAGCTCAAAGAGGAAAATGTGGGGGAAACATCAGCAAAATCCAGCTAGCTCAAAGTGCAAGAGTTTGGCTTCCACTTTGAAATGACACTGTCCTAAGTTCTGCAAAGAGGTTAGGATGCACATCAAAAAGGTGGAGTTTCAAGAATCCCTGCTTGGTACTGTCTGGGAGCCTGACTTCCTTTAGGTACCTCAAGCTATATGCCCAAAATCCACTCACCTTGGATGTTTTAGTATTTCTGTGAACAATTTCATATGGTTGGCCTCACTTAGGGCCTTCAAGGAAAAACATGGATCAAATTCTGTCCCTAGATACAGACCCCCATCCCTTTGCTCAGTTCCAAATTGCTCATTCATGTGGGAGTGAATCTGGCTGTTCATGACAGAACTTTAAAACACTGCCACTATAAATGCAGAGTGAGCTACTCCCAACTAGTTGGGAACTGTGCTGCTGTTTGTGGCTATGCAGCCATCTAAAGACAGAAGAGCACTGCTGATATTTACAGAAAAGTTCTGATACTGCTATTTCAATGCAGACCTCCAGAGCTGCGCAGGATTTTGACTTAGCACAGCTACACAAATAAGGAAAGGAAGCAGAGGGATTTTTTCTTTGTCTTTAGGGAGAGAGAAGGGAAGAATTTGGAGAGGGAAATCAAATACTAAAGGCTTCAATTCATGCCCTATAATAGGGACTACTCAAGTACCACTTTAAATCAGGAAATGCATCTGGTAAAGGAGAAAGCTTTCTGTATTGCACTCAGAATGAACCAGCCCAGTTAGCAAAGGCAGTTCATTTGTGTTAAATTTTGCTATCAACATCAGTGTACTTTCACCCAGGTATTGACCAGTGCTACAGAGTGAGTGATGCCCAGGATTTGCAATGTAAATAGTACATATTAGGATCTTCAGGGACCTTCTGGACCTGCACTCCCACTCCGTGACTGAGCCTTACCCAGCGAGACACAGATGCCTCGTTTAGTGAGTTCTTCGATAACCTCACCACTCCTCTTCATCTCGGGGGCCAGAGTGACAATCCGGATGCAGTCTAGGGCCCCATAGGTGGCAAGCAGGTCCTGGAAGGCTCCTGACTCAAAGGTGCGAAGGCAGTGCTCTGGATGAGCCCCTTTCTTCTCCCTACTTATAAAAGGCCCCTCCAGATGGGCTCCTGCCCAAGGGAAAGGATTTAAGAACAGCCATAATTATTCCTGCTCTCTGAACACACAAAAATAAAGCACCCATTGTGGTATCCTGACCCAGCCATAACACCACCCTCCTAGATGGCTTTGAGAATGAAGCAGGCAGCTGCAGGGCTGGATAAAAGTCAAGGCTCTCCCCCCTCTCCCTGTATTAGTCATAAAACTATCATCTTTACTCTCCTGGCTCTGGCCTCTCCAAAGTCACCATGCTGCCCCCATTTCCTGCTTTCTACTCCACACAAAGTTTACAATAACTGAGATTTGAGGAAAATACCAAGGCCAATGAAAGGTGACTCTTCCCCAGGTGACTTACCCTAGGTTTCAGATAGGGCTGACCCTGGGGTGCCTGGGTGGTCCACCCCTTAAAAATGAGGGTCTCTAATGGCTGTACTCCATAAGAAGAGAGAGATAGCATCACTACCGGCATAGCCAACCTGCTGACTTTGGGCCACACACTATCAGCAGGGTCATTTTCTCATTGTTTTGAAGCAGTCTGGAGGACCGTGGTAACTTGCATATCCCAACGGAGATCTCCAGGAGCCCTGGCCATTTCATTTCTGGCCTCCCCAAAACACGGTGCTTCAGGCCTCTGTCAGCCATGGTCAGTGTTTTCCATAAGAGTTCGCCTCTGCAGTGGTCTCCACCTGCTGCAGAGGCAAGAAGCCCTATACAGCGGGGAGACTACTGGGAAAGAGTACTAGGAGGTGATTTTGCTGTTTACTTACCCAGGACACCTGCTCCGTGGGCTCCTCCATTTCTTACGCTGATCTGAGGAAGAACCTAGCAGAAAGGGACCTGTTAGAAACCTCACAGACATGGTACCCCTCCTGCTTGTAGGAAGGTCCCTAGTCAAGGCCCATGGGTATGGGTATAGAAGAGAATGATTTTGCCCCTGCTATTCCAGGGCAGGGTGAGAGGGAACTGTTCCTCAGTGGAATGGTGCCACCTAGCACAGAGCTGCTCTTTTGCTGTGTAAAGCTTTCAACAGCAATCCTGACAGTGGGAAAACCTGACATGGCTAATGTTAGGAAAAACCTTGATCTTCAGAAAAGACCCTCCCCAGAGCCCCCTTGCTTCAGTCTTCCAGTGCCTTGCCCTCACTATACTCCCAAAGAGACCATCATGTGTCACTAACAACATATCCCTCAGAGCAGGCAGATCTCAGTCCCCATTTGCTTTTGTCAGCTGCCTGAAGGGACCCTAGGAATGCTACTGTGTCAGCTGTCTGAAGGTTAAGACCAAGTGACTCAGGTCTAGAGTCCAGCTCCTCCCATCCATGCCACATCCCAACAGGCAGCTGCCAGCCCAGGTCCCACATGCCACCACTTTCCCAGAGGTTGAGGTATAATGGGCTGGGGCTGACCCAGCTTCAGCCTCCTACACTATGGGAGCTAGCTCCATGGTCTCCCCGTACCTTGTGGTAGACCGATGGGGGGGAGGTCACCAGGGTGGGGCAGAAGGAGGTCACTCCATGGGAGAGAATCTTCTGACTAACCAGGTTGATCCCTGATTTGAAGTCATCAGTAGCTAGGGAGAAATCCACCCCAAAGCCTCCTGGATCATAAAGAAAATGAGGACATAGAATTTACCTTGTTAGGCCACTCTGTGTACAGCTGGCATATCTACCTCTGGCAGTGCCCAGCACTGGACAGCCAGAGTAGACCTTGTTGAAAACTGCATGTTGTTTAACCCAAGTCCTGTCAGTAGGAGAAGGATGAGAGGAGATGATAGAAGAAAGGAACCCCTGACACACATGCCTGATGGATACCAGTCACAAGAGAGAGGGACTCCTTCTGCCACCATGAGAACAGTAATCTGCTGCGGGTCTGAGGCCTGCACTGGAACAGCAGGACAGTCAGCATTGAAGGCCAGAGCTTAGGTGTAGCCACTAGGGAGAGGCTACTGGAGTCAACTCCAAGTAAGATGTCATCAAACTGACCCACCTTACAATGTCTTACCATTGATCTGCACATCGATAAATCCGGGAGCAATGATGCTATCCTTACAATCCAGCTGAATATCAGCAAACCCCTTCTCATCGAAGAAGAGCTTTTCTGGGTTGAGGATCTTCCCTTCTCTCACCCACAGGTCCTCCCTAAAAATATAGCCATGCATGTAATAGATCTACCATCACTCCTAAGAGCAGAGAGGGCCCAAACAGTGATCATTCTCTGGCAGTGGTTTTGGACATCAGATGGGCCATTCCTATATCCCTGGAGCCAAAGCCCCAGGTATATTATGGACAGTGGAGGCAAGAACAACTCAGCACCAAGCATGCTCTCCCCTGGGAACTGTCATCCTCAGAAGGTTCCTATCCTGCCAGGCCAGTGCCACCAACATCTATATTTTTCTATTTAGCGGGTCAGGAACCCATTGGGTTCTTTCTCCCTGCAGGGAAAGAATGCAGAAAGAGCATAGTGCAGATGAAATGATGATGACAGGAGTCTTCTCCTCTTCTAATGGGCTGCTGCATAGGTAACTCAGCATATGTGTCTTCTACAGGTCTTAGGATGTAATAAGAATCTGGGAGTCCCAAGATTAGCGTTCTGTTTTGCCATGCAAGAGACCTGGGTCCAGCTCCTGGAACTTTCCTCCTCTAAGCAGCAGTTCTCTGGGGTCCAACATCACTTTTCCCAGGCACTCGACAGACACAAATAGGCAAACCATGCTGCACACTCACCTCTGCAATTGGTTATTTCTCAATATCCGGCAGTTTGTGAACTGGAAGATTGGGGCATCTGAGACAGACTTATTGGATGGCATTGTTGGTGCTCTGAGTGACTGGACCTGAAATAGAGAAAGGGAATGATGCTGAGGGCAGGTTACTCCCAAAACACTTCATAGGGACACATATGAAAGAATGAGAAAGGAAAGATGAGGTCTGGGATTCAGATCTTGATATGATTCTTGCATTTGTTAGTGGAAGATGAGAAAAAAATGTGGCTTTTCAAAGAAGGAAGCATAGAAAATGAGAGTACAGGAGACAGAAATCAGACAAATGAGGTAGGGATGTTCATCTGTGTGGGTACAACACCTAGTACAAGCTGATAAGAGGCATGCATGCAAATGGGAGTGATGCAAATGGTGGCATGGTGGTATAAGGGACGGAGCTGGAAATTAAAGGAGAAAACCTGAGTGGAGGGAGAAAAAAAAAGGTGAAAAAGCAAGGAGAAAGAACTTGAATTCGTGAATGTCATCTGTTCAGGGTCCCCCAATTCGCTGTACTTCCCTGGAGCAGGCCCTGTAAGTCAGTAGGGCTGGGCACAGGAGCAAAGTTTTGCCCGCATGAAGCAGCTTGCAGGACTGATGTGTAAGACTGGCAGAGCAGGGGTGGGGAAGGCTGCTACTTGGGAGCCCTAGAGCTTCTGTTCCCAATCCAGCTATTGCTGCTGGATTCTCAAGTTAGAGATTTGCAGAAAGACAAGACCACCCAACCCAAACACTGCCAAACCCTACATGACAGCTGGCTGGGAGGCCCCAACATATTTCAAGCATTTTCCTGAGGAAAAGAAGTTTGAAGTTGCTTCCAACTAAGCAGGGACCTTTGCACCAGCAGTCACCCTCCACCTCTCTAGCAGCAATGGGGCAGGGAGAAGAGGAGCCAGGGGAAAGGAAGAACCTTTAGGTCACAGCACACTATTTCAAACAGCCACAGTGCAGCTAAGGACAACGGACTGCTCCCAGCTGCCATTACAGCACCCACCAGTGGCTGCCCAGAGCTTTATGTTAACACAACACGGACTAGTAGGGTGGGAGGGGACTGTAGGTCTACTCCAAGCGCTCCAGGTAGGATCATCCCTGACTGCACCATACAATCAAGTGTGCTCTTACAAACGTGCGGGGCAGAGGCTCCCCACCCCTCTGCGGAGCCGGGGCCAAGGCGCCCCGACAACTCGGGTATCATTTTGGTCCTGGGGAATTTAAAGCAACCCATTTAGCCGCGCTTGAAATGAACTCTGCGGGGCCGACCCCAAAGCCACGGGTGTCAAAGGGCATCTTTTCACCGGCTGCCGCGAGCTGCAGGAGGGAAGCGACCGGCGCTGCCGGGTGCAAGCCCTGCGGGTGTGGGCGGGGGCTGCGGGCAGGATCCTCTGAGGGGCTCAGAGCCGAGACGCCGCTGGGAGCCAGGAGCCGGAGCCTGAGCGGCGGCGCGGCCCCCTCCTGCCCGCGCTCACCTCGGCCGCGGCAGGACCGGATCCGCCGGCAGCCTCCGCCCGGCCGGCGCTGCGCCGGGGCACAGGGTAGACCCCGGAGAGACGGGCCCGCCGCGGGGCTCTGCGAGAGGCTCGGAGCCAGGCGGGCCGGAGCAGCTCGGGCAGCGGGTCCTGGCCTTACCGGGCTCCGCTACCCGTTCCGCTGCCGCAGCGGCGGGGCAGTTCCTGGTCACGTGAGACCGCTCAAATGACGGGAGGGGGAGGGGCGTCCCCGGCGGGAGCACGTGACCGGCCCCAGGGCGTCGCCATGATGGGAAGGGCGGGGGCTGCGACCGCCATTTTGGGGAGGTCGCCCCAGCCGGGCCAATGGGGGGCGGCGCGGCTGCGGGCTTCGTAGCCCTGGCAGGAGCTGGGTTGCGCATGCGTGCTGTGCAGCGGGCGGGGTCGCCGGCTGGAGCCGCTTCAGTCCTGTGGGCTGCGGGGTACCGCATTTTCTCGTGTGGGGGACGTTTCTTTCCCGCAACGTTTTGCTTTCCAAGGCTGAGCGCGGCCCTCAGCACCGCGGCTGGATCCTGCCGGCGACGCCCGCCTGGCTGTGCGGGCGGGGCGGAGGCCGCGCGCTTCCTCTGCACTGCAGCCATTTCCCTTCTCGTGGGCTCTCGCCCGGCTCCAGCAGCGCTTCTCAGCCCGGGGTCATGACCCGAAAGTGGGTGGGAAGAATATATCTGAATGAAAGGGCCTCGAACAAGCTTCAAATGGATTCTCCTTTAAAGGAGAGAAAGGGAGACAGGCGGGTTTCCCCTCGTAGGCAGGCCGGCCGCAGAGGTCCCCCTGCAAGGGGCTGCGGCAGGAGGAGGGCTGTCAGGTGCGGGCAACACATGCATGTGCACAACCACAACACCCTGCCCCTGTGCAAGATGAAGTTTCGTTTCTACCTAAGAGAACTTCTGCAATCCTCGAACTCTCTTCTGCCTGAAGAAGGGTGCTTGGACCTGAAAGCTTGCGAAGAAGCCATGGAGTTTAGGTTAGCCACGGGAGTCAAGAACAGTAAGAAGTCCTTCTTTAGCTATGTAGGCAGTAGAAGGAAAACAAATGGAAGTGCGGGACCGCTGTAACACCTCGGGGCACCTGGTAACTGAGGTTTAGGAAAAAATAACTGAATACCCACTTTGCTTTGGTATTT
>NW_017729002.1:21468001-21468973 GCF_001723915.1 Gavialis gangeticus
GAAGTGCGGGACCGCTGTAACACCTCGGGGCACCTGGTAACTGAGGTTTAGGAAAAAATAACTGAATACCCACTTTGCTTTGGTATTTCACCAGACCAAGGGAAAAGATGAGTGAGATAAGGCTCGTAGGGGGCATGCCGGATTGACAGCCTCCCCACTGTGGATGCTGAGCAGGTGCAATACCACCTGGAAAAGCTAGACATTTATAAGTCAGCAGGACCGGATGGACTCCATCCGAGAGTGCTGAACGAGCTGGCTGAGATCATCGCGGAGCCCCTGGCAAAGCTCTTTCAGAGTTCCTGGTGCACGGGGGAGATCCCAGAGGATTGGAACAGAGCCTACATTGTGCCCATCTTCAAGAAGGGAAAGAGGGAGGACCCGGGCAACTATAGGGCAATTAGCTTAATCTCTATCCCAGGGAAAATTCTGGAAAAGCTAATTAAAGAATCTATGTGCGATACACTCGCAGAAGGTAAGATTCTGAATGACAGCCAACATGGATTTGTCACGGGTAGGTCTTGTCTAACCAATCTCATCTTCTACGACCAGGTCTTGCCACCTGGACATGGGGGATGAGGTAAATGTTACATACCTAGACTTCCAAAAGGCGTTTGATCTAGTATTGCACGATATCCTTGTGGGAAAACTGGAAGATTGTGGGCTGAGCTGCTCGACAGTTCAGTGGGTGGGAAACTAGCTACAGAGTAGGACCCAGAGAGTTCTCATTAACGGATCTGTGTTGTCCTGGCATGAAGTGGCCAGTGATGTCCCTCAGGGGTCCATGCTTGGTCCAGTGCTTTTCAACATCTTTATCAATGATTTGGATGGGGGAGTGAAAAGCTCGCTGGCCAAGTTTGTGGATGACACCAAGTTATAGGCAGTGTGGTCGTGTCCGAAGATAGGTTGCAGATACAGGTGAACCTGGACAGGATCGAGAGTTGGGCAGACTGGAACCAGATGAAGTTTAACACT